>NC_092698.1:9272972-9611722 GCF_964275005.1 Diadema setosum
CAAAAAGTTCTGCATTTCCTAAATTCCTCACAGTCTTATTTTACTTCTCCTATAATACAGCGACTGAGTCTAAAAAAAAAAAGAACAGTGCTACAATTTTCAACTTCATTGCATACATACATGTACATATCCTTCACCTGTATGGGGACTGTGAACAAGTGCAAAGAGTAAGAGACAACATCCCCAACAGGTCCCAAAGATGTCCAGTCTTAAAGTGTGAAACAGTAAACAAGCAAAAGAAAGACAAATGAACAGACAGACAAACAGACAGACAGCAGCTATAGGTCTAAAGTACAAACAGAGAGAAAGACAAATAGATAGACAGATAGACGGACAGCAGCTATAATAAAAAAAGAGAGTTAAACAAGAGTGAATATTGATCAACAAAATAATAAACAGGCAAGAAAAGGTAAGGGCTCATATTTAAAAGCAGGGCAAGGACTACAGTATGTTGCAAAATGCTGGCAATGACTGTATTCACCATATACTGTAAAGTGGACATTTTCGTGCGACAAATTTTTTGTGCTCAGCAGGGTAAGAAGAGTTTTACGTGTTTCTGATTCTGCGGAATCAAGACATCAACTACTGGAACACATGGCAAGCAAAAATATTCGCGTGCTTTTATTTTCGCACTAGCTTCTGGTTGCACGAAATGCGCAAAAATTTCCACTTTTACAGTATTCAGTGAGTCTTTTCTTCTTTTTTTTTTTTTTGGGGGGGGGGGGACTTACAGACAAGCTTGCAAAAGGTTGAATACAGATTTAATAAGAAATGAAGAAATGCATGTGTGCACGTCACATTCATGTCAGGATCACAGTTAACATTATTGAGTGTTTTAAATGAATTCGCAAATAGCATCCGACTCGCCAAATCTGTGAAAACAAAAACCTCGCAAAAAATACGGAGTACATACAGTTAAATACTTGTAATATGTGCAGCGAATTGCTGCTCACTTTCTGACTGTTCAGGGCTCTGTTTATGAAGAGTTAAACTTGATTATTTGCAGTTGATTTCAACTGTAAGTCTACGGCAGCCTGTATGGTAAAGAAATATAAAATCGATGCTATCTTTTTATAAAACAGGGCCCTGTACAAGTTTCACAGTGCAGAATCAGTTTTTGCTGAATTGTCAGCCCTTTCTTGTTAAGAATGAGTTTACCATAGACATGCAAACATATGTAATAATGCTCTTTGGGGTGTAACACAAAGTTTGCTTCTCAACACAAACAAAACTTCCTATCTTAAAAACCACGTACCCAGTTTTCTCTAAACGCCCCAAGGCAGTGTGGATAGCATCAAACTCTCTTGGGGTAGGTATGACAAATGACTGACAAAAGAAATCACTTCAATGCGACAATTTACGGAATGTTTTTGTAACAAAATATTGATACATATCTATTTAAGTCAGAGTACAGAACACTGGTACTGTTCTTCACTGGAGCTGGCATGCAGTTTGGGCCCTTTAAACTGATTGCTCACTCATTCAATGGTTCTTGGACAGTGTATCGTTTGGAAAGCTTTAGTATCTCTTTTATTATCTCCCCTGCACTGTGTGAGGTATTTTATTGACAAAGGCCCTCCAAGGAACGACAGGAAAGCATGAAACATGGGTTGAATGAAATCAGGACACGCCTTTAGAGAAATCGTAAGAAATAAAATTCTTCTCATCTGCTCTGGCACATGATCAAGAGCAATTGCGGATGTTCTGCAGCATTACAATTCCTACCCCCCCCCCCCCAAAAAAAAAGAAAGAAAGAAAAGACAATCACTTAAAGGGTGTGTACAGTTCTGGTCGAGGTGAGGATTTAGCTTTTAACGTTTTGCGAGATATTCAGAAACCACTCTATGAGATGTCAAAGAGCTTGCAGTTCTAAGGGGTATCAAAAGTTTATTCGATGAAAATCGGTTTTGAAATGGCCGAGATATGCATAAACAAGGTGAAACAAAGAGATCCTAATAAAGTTGTGGCATGTCACCTTTTATTATTAGCACTTTTTTGGATATCTCAGCCATTTGAAAACCAATTTTCATCAAATAAATGTTGAATCCTTCTTAAAATTACATGCTCTTTCATATTTCACAAGAGGCTTTTCATTATCTCACTTAGGAATGTTCAAAACATGAATCCCTGCCTCAACCAGTACTGTACAGTCCCTTTAAGACCTGTTCAGTTTGGGTGCTGTTTTTTATGTTGCTGTCTATTGCAGCTGTAACTGGGGGGGGGGGGGGGGGTGGTTCAGCATGCCTAACAATAGTTGCTTTATGCACTGACATAGCAATACAGCTGACTCATTATATAATCCACTGGGTCATCTTTTCACCTTATTTTGGAAGCCCCCAGTTATGTCAACATTCAGGTACAGTGTTTTAAAGTCAAATATGTCTATTGTCTTTAAAACAAAAACAAAAACAAATCACAGGGATCCCTGTTTCAATGCAGGCACTTGCTTAAAATTTGGCATTTATAGTGATATGAATTAATACTTCAAGGCATCAAGACATGATGTCACCGACACACAAAATCCATTTCCATTCCCATCATTCCCATATTAGTGTCAGCTCTGACATATGATAGTTGATTTAAACTGTAAACTCAAGTTGAAATAAATGTTTACATTAAAAAAAAAATCAAGTACAAAGAAGTTCTTTTACATTCATGAGAGAGGGTGGGTAAAACCATTCTGTTACACTGTCCCCTGGATAGTCATGCCATTCAGTAGCATAAAGGAAAATACTAAAATATACTTTAATAGTATGAAAAGATTTGAATTAGAGCAAAAGAACAAACTGATATATCATTTGTTATATCATGTACGAGTGTGCTAAGCAATTCAAGCATGATCCTGAGAGTGCAAAGGCAAATAGATTTTTACAGAACACCAAAGAGGTGCATCACTCATGTTCTACTTTATTCTGCTTGCAAGGTGTTCAAATCTTGCCTGTGCTTTGGAGCAACCCTTCTTGAATTATCTGTCTCTCCAATCACATTCTCATCTTCACCACTCCCTTGTGTACCGAGATCGCTGGACCCATGTTTGTCCTCCAAGTCAAACAGACTCATCCTAATTAATTAGCAAACTCTGCTGGGATGCTTGTTACAGCCAGCCCACGCCGAGCATCAGAGAAGGGCGGCTAGAAATGTGACACATACGTGTAATTGATACACAATGACGCGCCGGGAAACAACGCACTCAGAAAAGACCGCTGTCAAACTCTGGAGGTGTTCGTGTTGAATACAGATGAGCAGGAAAGTGAATCATGTGATGGCTGCTCCCTATAATCCACCCTGAAATTTTGTTCTACTTATTAACAACAAACATGACAGCCACAACTATCAGTATGATTACTGTTCTGACCATATACTTCTCTTGTTATTATGCTCTTATAATTTTCAGTCATCATTATTACTACCAGCATAATCATTAGCAACAACGGAAGTAGCAGTTTGAGGTACTTTGATGATATAGATGACAATGAGGATGAAAAACAGAATGAATGAACAGAGCTAAGGAGAGGAAGATAGTAAAGAAAGAACTCACCAGTAATCAACAAGACAAAGCTTTAAAAGCAGATAGGAACAAAGATAGCACATTCCAGCCAAACATTTGTATTCACAGAATAACTGAATTTTTGAACTTGCTTGCAAAGTTCACGGAGACCCTGGAAAGGAAATGCTCTACATAGTCCAATTCACAACTGTAATAACTCTCAAATTTAAACAAATATGTTGCGGTTTTTGCCTCTCATCAATTTGGGTGTACATGAGTGTGTTGTGTGTTGTGTGTCTGTGTCTGTGTGTATGGGGGGGGGGGGGGGTAACAGATTCTCAGGTTATGAACTTGACAACTCCAATTAATAGCTGACAACTTTACGTGAACCCTTGATCATATGGTGAACAAAGGTGCCCAGGAATTGCTTGAACGAGTTTCGCTTGCACTCTGGCTGCACAGTTTTCTCTCAGATTTGCATACATATTTCATAATGAAACGTGTGAGATGATTCTTGTATCATCTTCCCTATCAAAGAGCTGTTTGCATACCTCGCTGGATGTCATGAACTTTTATTAAAAGCAGGAAGGCGTGACAACAAAGCGTGAACTCTTTGATGGTACATTTAGCAATCGGTGATTAATCAAGAACGACTGGACCGGGGGCTGTGATGAATGAAGCAATGGTGGTGTTGTGTCAAGTTTGTTGCACTCTGTTTTCACATGATCACTTACAAGTACTACAGTGTACAAGGAGGGAATCAGAATACTGGAATATACACTAGAAACTCTGAGAAAAGAGACATATTGTCTAGCTTCAATTTCATTTCACAACCATGAAAAAAAGACAGAGTGTGACCTGCCTTAGAGAAAGTTATGATAAATGACCAACATTTTGACAATCATTATTATCGACAACAGTATAGGCCTACAGTGTACATCCAGAAAAGTCTACATCAATTGAGAGGGGGGATTAGAACACTCTCGAATGTTCTACACACCACAAATCTTTCCCAGCTTACAATTTTGCTCATTTGAGGTATGACATTTTTGCTTCATATGTACAAACGTGTCCAGTACTTGTATCATAGATACAGCACATCCCAATCATTGATAATAAATATCTGGTTTTTGTATAGCACATTTCATACTTGTTAAGTATCTCAATGCGCTTTACAGACTATTATTACCCTGGTCACTGGATACATTATTTCCAATTATGTATATTGATGCCAATATACATTTTAAAGATTCTTGCCTCACAAATTTGGATTTTCTGGAAGGCACCCTTCCAGAAATGATGAGGTCTATAGCAAGGGTGGTGTGTGTGTGTGTGTGTGTGTTGTTGTTGTTGTTGTTTTGTTGTTGTTGTGCTTTTTTTTTGGGGGGGGGAGGTGGACACAGGGAGAGAGGGGTTGTTGGGGGGGGGGGACTTTTTATTTAACAATTTAGCTGGTTTACCTTGCCAGAATATGTGTGACATTTGGTGTTTAATCATCTGCAACACACCTCAGACAATCTGCAAAGTGAAGGTGTGTTTATATCTAGCCTGTCTGGGGGATTTTTCTCACCAAGCTACAGTGCCATGCTCAACCATGATAATGAGACCACAAATAAGAATGTGTAAAAAAAAAAATGGAAATCATTTCTTTCTATCCAAGTCCTGATGATAAAGATACAAGTTTTATGAAAACAGCGAGGCCTGACAGAGAAGTGATAAAACCCCTGTTTTCAAGTAGGGCTATATTCTGCGGCCTATATGTGACCCGCTACAACAAAAGGATCCGAAAGTCGGGGAGGACAATTTTCTTAAAATGGCATGACATTATCCCCTTACTCTTCTACTTTCATTTCTTATATAGCACAACTCATAAAATTACTCGGTTGCGGAGATATCGATGATTTTATTAGCGCATGTCAAGTGGTTGAGAAAATCAGTTTCGAGAAAAACGCCTTCAAAGTTTACCTTCCGAAACTATCATGATCAAGGGGAGGCAAGACAGTTTTCACCGCTTGACAATAGAAGGCATGCTCCTAGCGACCTCCGTGATGTTCATTCAAGCTTAGCGTCAGCGATCTACGCGCAACCAATCAGTAATTAGGATGCCACTCACTGACCAATAAGATCACTCCCTCGTTGCTAGGGGTGGAGTCTAGCTGCGGCGCTAAATCCAAAGCTTCAGACACGTTTCTGTTACGTTGAAAGTCGGAAAATCATGGCCCAGAAAAACGCTGATTTCTTGCCTTTCCTTTGATCATTTAGCTTCAAAATTTCGGTTGATGATAGACAAAACATTAGACTACAAAATTGTGCCAAAAACAGAATTCCGAATGTTTTGACCAATTTTGATGATGCGACTTCAAACTCGATTTTCTCGGCTCAGCCGTCAGCGACTTTAGGATCCTTTTGTTGTAGCGGGTCACATATGTTCTGCAGTCCTACTTGGCTTCTCAAGCTAATGTTTGTAATTGTCAGAATTCTCTCCTTTTCTCTTGCACTACAGCACCACTGTGGATAGTGTTTCCCTGACACTGCCCCATGGGCAAAGGCAAAAAATTATGACAAGAAAAAAAAAAATAGGAATACCATGGCACCATGGTATTCCATACAACAAACAATGGCACAAAAATGTCAAATACTTCTCCCCGATAACAGATACCATCCATCACGCATGTTTACTCTGTTTACCGTAATGACATCCACGAACAGTAGCTCACCAGTGACATGTCTGGGCCGATATTTGTAAAAGAATAGCTGTAATCCTGTGAATACTGGGATGCTTTTTCTTTTTCTACTAAATGGGGGGGGGAGGGGGTGTCTGTCCTGTTACACAGGGGGGTTTAGGTGATATTGTGCCCCACTTAACTTGAACTTAAGCTGAACTCTGCATGGCTATTTCTGCCAGGGAAAAAAAAAATGAATATGAGACTAACTAAACAAAGCCTCAAAAGTTAGTAGGCCATTTCATAATGACTGTAGCTGCCTTAAGATATACAGGTATGTTACATCATGTATCTTTCACTTGCCATGTCCTTAACACAGTGTTCCTAAAGAGTACAGTTATTGACACTTTTACTTTAATACAATTGTATGCACCTATAGAATATATACAAAACTCTTTCGAGACACATATTCACGATAGAACATCTTTGCCTAGTCACTGAATTAAAAAGAGAACAGTACAGTCTGTACCTGTTTCCTTTCATAAACGAACAAACAAACTGTTATTAACATTGTATTGTTTCATTAATCCCTTGAATATATGCATTTCCACTTGATCAAAATATCTGATTCGTAATGGTACCTTTCCCTTTTTTCTGTCAATGGGCAAGCTAAAAAATCCAACTGAAGCCCTGACCTCTGCTCACTCTTGACCACAGCTTCATTCAGCTAGCCATGTTTACACTACGCCCCCACCATATTCCGTTGTCATGGGAACTGTTTCCATTCGACTCCATCTCAGACCTACATGTATCTCTCCCTCAATTTGGCAAACTGGGAATCTGAACGAAAGCCATGCAGGTCTGTAATGACACAGGCTTGCAGAAAGCAGGAGTCCTACAATTGCATCATACAACCACTGTCATTTCCATGGTAGCTAAAAGCGTATATTTATCAACAACCCTTCGTCTTTGAGGATTCCATCTGTTGCCATTAGTGTTTGTGCATTTTATTATTGCATAGGAATAGATTGATGCACAGCTCTCCATAAAATCAGAGCCTGCATGGTTAGGCAAGATTTGATGTAAATGTACTTCAAATACTCCTCAGATACAGAGATAACTAAATGCACATTATAAGCCCATAGAGGAAGGCCTTCATTTGCTCTAAATATTGTCCTTGAGAGTTAAAGGGTGTGTACAGTTCTGGTCGAGGTGACGATTTAGCTTAACATTTTGCAAGATATTCAGAAACCACTCTATGAGATGTCAAAGAGCATGCAGTTCTAAGGGGTATCAAAAGTTTATTCGATGAAAATCGGTTTTGAAATGGCTGAGATATCCAAAAACAAGGTGAAACAAAGAGATCCTAATAAAGTTGTGGCATGTCGCCTTTTATTATTAGCACTTTTTGGGATATCTCAGCCACTTGAAAACCAATTTTCATCAAATAAACATTGAATCCTTCTTAAAATTACATGCTCTTTCATATTTCATAAGAGGCTTTTCATTATCTCACTTAGGAATGTTCAAAACATGAATCCCCACCTCAACCAGTACTGTACAGTCCCTTTAAAGGCGTAATTTACCATTTGCTGATGAAACAAAAACCCAGCATTTATAGTGCTTTAAAGTAGTTCAAGAATATGAGTTAGGGATAGAAACAACCTGTTGTAAAAAACTGAATCGTTAAAATTGATGTAGAGGAAAATGTGAACAATGGTTATAATAAAAATGTTTCCAGACTAAACCGTCTACAGTTACGGTTTATTGAGAAAAATACAGATATCTCTTTATACTTTAGGCTTTATCACGAAAATGTATATATTATATTTATGTTTCCAAAGGTAAACAGGACCTTTTAAATTGCAACATGCAATTCCTGTGAGATTCTTATGAAAGAGAAGGAGAGGTGAACTTATATCATTTGTGTGAGGGTTTGCAGTCCCACATACAGTTATGTACACACGTACGTGTCCAATGACATGTGCTGACTTGATGCCACACTGTACTACTCAAGTTAAAAAATAAACTTCATCACACTGAATATTCTCTGTTCACATCATAAATATGTTACTTCATGTAGTATGGACAAACCCCGTTCTAGATAATCACGGCTTATTTTCTGTGAAGTAATCTTCAAGTTGAAATCCTTCAAGCATTGAAAGTGATTAAAAAAATAGGAAAGTTCCACAACATGGAACTAATATATCCATTGTTATGGAAAACCAGCCCTTGCAAAGACTATTTTAAATTGCATGGACGTCAACTTGCACTCTAAAGGAAAATGAATATGCTGAAGTCTTTGCAAATCAATGAATTTGAAATCAAATATATCTAAAATTCATTGCAAACAAAATAATGAATTAACAGAAGATTTCTCTGATCCCGTAATCTTGCATGTGTTGCAAGCTTTTATGTTTACATGATATTAAATTCAAGATTTTGGCTCGTTAAATATATATGTACATAAGATTTCAATTGAGAAATTTGTGCATAATATCTTAATGTTCATTCTCAAAATAACCTGTAAGCAAAGGCAGGTTATCAATCAGTGAAAAGTCACCATCAAACCAGTGTGAGGAATGTCCTTTTTCTTCAATCACAAATACAAGCATATTTGTACATGGCAAAATATAGAAGCAACTCACAAAATACTTTTATGCTTGTACTACATTGTTATAAAACTATACATGGGGCTGTAAAAACAGTTGTCCTCTTGTTGTTGTTTTTTCAGCCCATCCAAAATCAACCAAAACTCTGCCTGTACTTGAATGGTTCATGGACCAATATTACAGAGAGCATGGAGCTACATTGTTTTATGTTGCATTGTAGAAAGTATGCTCTGTTTGTGTGAATCACATGATGGTATTTGGTTGTGCAAAACTCAAACATACACTGTATGTATCCAACAAAATACTTTCACTTTTCTTTTTCCAGTGCATACACAAAGCATCCTGGAGCTAGGGAGGGTTAGAGACTGATACACATCTTTCAACAATGAGTGAACAAGATTATGTTTTAACAACTTTCCTGCCACAGAAAACAAAGAGAATACAAACGAACAAAAATATAGTACAAAGGAACATACACAGCTACTGTATATTTGAGATACCTTTACCTTCTTCTAAAAGGAGAAGCATTCAAAACAAATACTCAGGTATGCATAATGTTTTGAATTGGGTGATCCATACTATAAGAATGTTGTTGACTGTACTTTATCTGTCTTTGTAAACAAGTTACGCATCTGTGCTTAGTGTGTGTGCTCCCTCGACACAGTGCATAACTCATGATGAGTAATGTTTCAAATGTCATTTAATGACAAGAAACACCCCAAAAACCAAATAGTAAATTGTTTGCTATGGTCCTTTCCCTGACACTCAGTGGTCAATATTATTCGTCCCACTATTACTGTCTACTGAAGACTCACATGATAGGTACAGTGTATGTACATACATGGTAATTATGGTCACCTTGTTTGTGTATAACACTGTCATCTCTGGCAAATGTGCACATATCAGGGGCAGATCCAGGAATTCCGTAGAGGGGAGATGCCTTTGCAAAATTAAAGGGGGCGCACGCACCCCCCCCCCCATGAACTTTTTATTTCTTTTATTTCAACCAAAAATAAAGAGGGGGCGTAAGCCCAGTGCGCCCCATCTGGATCTGCCAATGCATACCATATACAGCAATACTATGAGAGACCAAGTGCTCAATATATCTGCACTTGTGTACATGTATGTTTTATCAAGTTGATACTTGTGCATTTGAATGAGAAGAAATGGACCTTGAAACAAAAACAAGAAGTCCCTGCATTCGAACAATATCATATATCGGAGAATATTCTGCTTATCCTATCATATAATGCTTCACATATCCATCAACTACTTACAACATTATGTAGTCAGTTCAAACAATAATGACATTATTGAACAATTTTTATGTCAGCTCTGGTGAGTAAACAGCATATAGATGCATTATGTGAATGGGCCCTCTAATATATTTTTGTACTCAATGGCATAGTCCTTCATTTTACTTTCATACTGAAATATAAACAGAATGCCACATCTGGTATTTTAAGTGTCGCTCCAACTAATAATGGTGATAAGATAATCATTTATGATAATAAAATGTTAAACAAATGAACATGGTGCTTCAAACGTGCAATGGTCACTCGTGTTGTTTATTTGACAGTTAGCGTTGTGTTCATGCGTGTGGTGAGTGATCAGGCATTCAGTGACTGCTTCTACGAATGGCAGCTCGAAGAGTTCATCCATTCAAACAAGCTGCTGAATGCAGGGATCTCACCATTACTGGCTGTCATCTAGAGAAAGCTGAGCCCCTGATAGCTCAAAAGGAGAAGCCCATTGTCAGGAAAAATGCATGAACAGGGCTTAGCCAAAAGAGCATTGTGCCCATGGGGGCCAGGGAAGGAAACGGATCCATGCTACAAGTTATTGGGTCAACTTACCCGATACACCACCAGGCACTTGGGCTTTTATAAACACCGAAGCTACGATCACAGCTGAGGCAAAACACCAATCTCACCAGCAGCTTAAATTCCACTGAATATGCACGAAGAGCAGCAACGAATGGTTATTTTTGAATGCCACAGAACTGATATACAGCTCACGGTGAGCAGTGAGTCAGGGCTCCAGCATACACCATGCATATGATTAATTGTTGAGTAATGTCCACTTGTGCACTGCGTAGGGCAGCCCGTGGGAGTGCAAAATGCTAAATGTTGGTCCCTCTTGTCGAGAGTCGCAGACGCCACATTCCGCTATTGTTGCATTACAGCATTTTGAAGCCCCCTTGATTGAAAAAGGGCATCATGGCGGACGGAGGGGCAACAGTTAGCCTGCTAAACAAACTCCACTGAATTGGGTGCAACCATTGCGAGCGTGGGGAGCAGGCTCGGAGCTCATCGTTATTTGCTTACTCAGGTATGTCAGGTATATATTGGGAGGGCGAGCTGTTGTTTGCGCCGAATGCACACTCCAGTACACATGAAAGGGCGAGCCTTCAATTCAAATGATGCCGCAGTTTCAGGCATCAATGTGCATAACAAAAGGGCCTTACCAATGGAAGAAATCGGCTGCCTGTATTTCACTGCATGTACACCGGGATCACACAAGCTGGTACCTGGGTCTAGGTAGCTGGGGCAGTGATAGGATGAATCCCTTATAATCCATCCCTTCCCCTCCCCCCCCCCCCCCCCCAACCAAAAATGATACTCATTATAGAGCTTTCTGTTACTAATAACAGACACATGTTTAGACAACATGAGGTCATGACAAACTTAAACACAGTTGTAACATCAAATCAGCTACATACTTTTTGCAGATTACAGTATGCTTTACTTGATATCAATCCCCCTACACTTCAGTAACTGTAAAAAATGCCAGTGGTCATGTATGACACAAGAAAATACCAGCAGCAATCAATATAAGATTGATTTTCTACAGTTGACATTTGTTGAGTGACAAGTTCCTTTAAGATCAACTTGAGATTGCGGTTACAGCTACCTTGAATCTCTTGTATTTACCCTAGGGGAATACAGACAATTAGACACACATCTACAGTATTAGCTCTTGTATTGTTTTTGTTGGGAGAAATAAGAATTAATTCCAACACCATCAAAAATGCCTCTCAATGGGTAATTACGCTCTTGGTAGCAATCAAGATACAAAGAGAATGGGGTGGGACATCTCAATAAAACAAGAATTTGTACTTGTCAATCATAAAATGTCAAAGCTACTTATATGTTACAAATTACTGTGAATTTAAACATTTCTTATTCAATTTTAGAGTATACCTGTACTTTGATTGCTCAAGGAGGTATGAGAGACCTCCTTGGATTGCTGAGTATAAACTGAGAATAGGAGGAAAATTTCCCATGTATTTTCTTTGCATTTCTCTTACAGTGTAAGGGCTTTTAGAAATACCTTTTCTTGTAATTAATCTAATTCACAATATGGTGATAATGAAGTATAATGAGGATATGGTTGCATTCATAATCTATTTCCTTCCAGACGTAGCACAACATTTAACAATTCATTATAACTTTTTTTTTTTCTTTTCAATGCATGGATGAGGAGTCCAATAAAAACATGTGCACTTTAACAGCGTTTTTTCCTATGCCTACCTCAACTCCAATGTTCAATCTTTATAATACAAATTTGTATGTTCAATGCAGCATTTGACATTTACAGAGCAAACAGTCTTGCTCATTGTACAGCATAACTGTTGACCTGGAAACTATTCCTGTGACATGTTTTCAATGGTGAATTTGATGCTTTTAATACTTCTCCCATGGGGAAAGGTATGTTGTTGTTCACTACCTGAATTTCACCTGTGACTCAACAGGCAATTGCGAGGACATCTGTCATCAAAAAAAGATGTGTAGAAACAAGGAAATTCAGTGGACAGGTAAGAAAGGTAATTAAAAAAAAAAAAAAAAAAGTGCAAAGAGGTATCAAATGACTCCTATTGACATGGTTTAATGTCCAAGCCATCTGTCTTTATTTTTCTCTACAGGCAAATTTTATGTTTTGCTTGCCCATTAAAAAAAAAAAAAAAAAAAAATAGCAGTTATATTATAAAGCAGGTAGACATGATGCTAACTAGTATCTTAGAAATGTAATTCCATACAATGGTTTTAATAAAGAGGACTAAAATCACACAAATAAAATGGTTGAGTTGTATTTAAATGTATTATTGCCTTCTGAAAGAGGCGAGTTAGGTGCTCTTTCATTATGAATGCAAGAAAAGTGAAAATACATTGAATTTTCTTTATTTTTATCTATATTGTTCTCAACATCAATGGCTTCACAAGCTGCAGTAGTCTTCACATTCCCAGCAATAGCGGCACTGAAACTTAAAAAATGCATAACTTTTGAACGGATTGACTGATTTCCCTAAAGCTTTCACAGATGTGTTTCTATTAATTGATCACAAGTACTTGAAAGTGAATTTGTCCTTTAAAGTACATTGCAGCACAGGTTACTAACATGAACCTGTTTCATATTGCCTCAAAGAGGCTTGAGTAAACAGTGTGCATGGTAACATAAGCAATGGATGTCTATCTGAAGCATATCAAGGACATATATTTTGCTGATATTATTACTAAAACAAGACTTTTTCAAAGGATTGCAGTACCAACAGATAAAATAAATCTTTGATCTGCAATGAGACAGATGGGAAAAGTAATATGAATCATTTAAAATACAATTATTTCTCCCTTTCTTTTAATATTTCTTTCTTTCCTTTTCTTTTTTCTTTTTTTTTTTTTGGGGGGGGGTCAATATGATGAACCTACCCATATGTCACAAGTCTTATCTGTAGCAACACAGAAAAGATTCAGAGGCCATCATCAACAGGATGAGGGTTGTTTCTTGTCATTGCCAAGCCCTTCTGGGCTCTATGATTTATAGATCATGCAGACGGCTGCAACTTTGGATAACTGACAAACGACCTACAGCAGTCCTGACTGTAGGGTTCAAAGCATTAAACTTGTTATCATTGAAAAAAAAAAATAAAACAAGACAAAGCAAAAATCATTACAATATGAAAGAAAAAATATTTTGACTGGATTTAAAGTTTTACACTGCTCAGTCATTATAAAGCAGAATCAAGACTCTATTATCTTTGTATGATAATAATGACAGAATGAGTGCATAAAATGATTTTTTTTTTTCTTTTTGCTTTTGACTGAGTATCTAAAAGCAACTGATAATCAAATCTCAGGTTTCAAGTCAAAGTCAGATTCCTGGTGGTTGTCAATGAAAAGATACCAGTTTTTGCCCTTCTCTTGATAAAGTATAACTCAATGACATTACAGTAACTTCACAAACACTGATAACAAATTCTTTCCTTCAGGGGCCATGTAACTTTATAATTAGGAATCATTTTTTCCATTCTATTCAGTTCACTTGATTGATGAACCGTCAAAACCTAGTTTATGCAACAACAAAAAAAAAAAAAAATCCTTCTAGTAGTCATAACTTTATACAATGCATTGTTGAGACATCACTGATACATTCTTTAAAAGGGACGTAATCGAAGTTCACACACGTATCAAATACAGAGATTATTGCCTCCCACAACAAAGTGTTTTTCCTCCCACTCAAGTTAATGCTCACAGCCTACGTGTTATAGCCTGGATCTTTAGTAGAAAAGTATATCAACAGTCATGAATAGCTCCCATTCCCCACTGCGTGGGCCCTGGCCGTTATTGGACTATGGCCCATATACAGATCTAACTGGATACAACAATGATCTAATCATTTTCTAATGAACTTGAGTCATAAGGAAGAGGTTTTGACCCCTTGGGAAGGAAAAACACATATAATTTGTCCCCCTGTTTCATCAAGATTAATGATTAACCATGATAAAGTCAACATCACATACTTGGCCCTGCACACAACGCTAGCTTGTTTGTTCTACGTTGAGCGCTGTACATAATAATACTGACATTCTACTACAGTTTGCAGATTCTCCTGATAAACCAGTTAAATGTACAGTTCAAAAAGACAACAGGGCCACTTTGTCTTTAAGAATAAAAAAGAAAGAAAAGAAAGAAAGAAATCTGGGAGGCCAAGTAGGTAACAATGTGAGTTCATGACATCTCTATTGAACTTAAGAAATTGTGCCTTCCTGAATTTTAGTAGTGATTGTCAGCATCTCTAAAGCACTGTCTGAATGTACAATGTAACTGAAAATTTAGAAGACAACAATCAAGAAATTCTTTTCGATAAAATCTCAATCAAAATTGTGAGAGAATGATTCAACTTTTATGTTTAAACAAATTTTTATGTCCTGTATACCTTTTGTACTTGCTGCCTGTGCCCCCCCCCCCCCAAAAAAAAAATGAATGAAAGAACAATGATGACAGTAGAAAAATGGCATCTATGTCTTGCTTCTGCTATGCAGGCAAGACAAAAACTAGTGCTAATGAAGATTGCAATACTGTTATTATCTCTGAATGGGGCCAATGTAGAAGATACAGGTTAGTTTTCATGAGCTAAAAGTCAAGTTTTTACAGTGTGAAAATCTGAAGTTCCTAATGTGTGCACAAATGCTACCCATGAAATCCTACTTACAATTTGTATTCCTGCATTTAATATCATGAGTAGCTGTTCTTCTGGAACTTTGAACCTCACAGCTATTTATGGTGTGCATATAAACTATGCATAGAGTGGAGAGAGGGATGGTATTTTACACCTCTCACATCACGTGGCCATGATTTCAATAAAATTTTGCATACAAATATTTACACCATTTACAGTGATATTGTAAGGGGGTAAGGGAATGAAAAGAAGGATTAACCATCCAATTGAATGTGGCTTTGCCATATGATTTGGATCATACATTTGCAAATGTGAGCATGAACTGTCTGGAAGCAAGACTATACTTTCTAGAAAGAGCAATAATGCAAGTTAAAAGTTTCCTTCATACATCTTGTATTCACTTGCAGGGCAACTGTTTTGTAGTATGTGTTCGACCGTGCAGTCAGATTGGGAATAATTCATGTGGTACTACTTGCTGAGTTATTCTTGATGCAAACACAGCTCCCTGTACAAGAAATTAGTTTTCAGTGGATACACTTTACTTGCGCTATACAAAAACACCAAAAAAAAAAAAAAAAAAATCTGTTATGAAAAGCCTGGAAAGGTACGCAATTCTTGAGTAAAATAAGAAGGGCTGTTTATTCTTTCTTTCCCCGGCAGACTCGGGTACCACCAGGTTTGAACGGTAAAAATGAAGCAGTTGTTGGAGTGCTGGAATATAAAGATTTCATAAGTCATTTCACATTGATGTTATGCTTCATTTATCAGAATCATTGGATGCCATGGAATGTCACAACTTCGCAGAATGACCAATAAAAGAGAAGGGGGAAGTAGAGAAACCAATGAAAGAGAAGAGGGAAAATATATCTGATTGGTGATTTGGGAATTGTATGTTTTCTTCCTTCCACAAAGGAAACGTAGTTGTGAAAATTTAGTGTGACAATCATTGAGCCATAGCTTGAACAGACTGAGGCAAAGAAAATGCAGTCCAAATAAGAAACATACAAACAAACAAACAAACAAACAAAAAAACGCTGGTACCGATACATTAGATATTTCCTTGTCATAAAAAAAATGGAAAAATGTAATTTTTCGGCAGGTGCAGATCATTCCTCATGGAATTGGAATATAAGCTACCAAAGGAAATCTGAATTCATCGCAGAATTGCCAATTTGCTGAACACTGTTTTCACACCAATTTCACAGAATGCTACCAATTTGTGCATGTCAATTTCAATACACCAGTCATCACAACACCTACATGTACCCATTCTAGAGAGCCTTGCGACAGTGTACAGACGAAAACACATAGATACTGCAGTAAAGACAAGTGTTGTAAAAACATACAGCTGTACCATCTCTGAGCATCCCCCATTGTGTTGTGACAATAGCGCTGTTAGAGATGTATTTACAATTGACAGTGTAGCCACTCAATGCATTTCCTGCATGTCTGTATGATGTGAACAAGGTCATATCTCAAGTGTGACATCAAAACAAACCTTGCATATTTTTTTTTCATCACAAATTCATCATAACAATGAAAAAACTTGGCTATGAGCTTACATTCTTTTCTAGATCTACCTGGAAACTGAATGTATTCTATGGGAATTCTGATGAAATTGAAAAGCCACTAAATGTTATGGAAGTCGTGCTTTCGCCGTCGCTGCGCCCCAACTATGGAACAAGCTCCCCCTGCACATCAGATCCTCACCCTCGCTAGATACGTTTAAGACCCTCCTGAAGACACATTTAATGAAGTCAATATAACTTGAATTTCCAATGATCTCATGTTTCTGTATGTTACCCCCTTTTTCTTTCTATTTTTTGTGTGTATTAAGTATGCTAATTTCAGTATTTGATTATTGCCAGAGTATATTAAGTAATGTAAATTATTGTAGGGTTTGTAGCTATGTTGAATGATATGTAAGATTATGTTTTGATATGATTATGATACGTGTAAGGCGCTTTGAAACCATGTATTAAGCACGGTAAAATGCTAATTATTATTGTCATTACTAAATCCTCTCCAGATGTTTGACACATGATTTTTCACCTGATATTCTTGTTCTTGAAATGAATCTGTAATAAAATCAAAAATATACACAACAGTGCAACAATTATTTCTCTCATGCTGGCCATACATGTAAAAAGAATATGATCACCCATCATTCAAATTCCACTCCCTAGAGCAGCGCAAAGGTTTAAAAAAAAAAAGAAGAAGATTATTATCAGCCTGTTTATTTTGAGAACATCCAGTGGTATAAATTGACATGATCATGTCCCATGTTCCAATGGCAAAAATCATATGATTTGGGTGGGAGCTGAAGGAAGGATTATATATCCGTGAAACCAAACTATATGTGCACAAGGCCTTTTAAAGGATGAAGTCTCAGAAACCAACAAGCTGCATATATTTACACCTAATGCGATTTACTCCCATTCAGAAGATTGATGGACACTGCTATGGCTGATTTGTTGATCATTGATAATCAATTACAATACATTATAAAGTAACCATGATCGGGTATGTTCTGACTGCAATATTTTTGGCCTACATTTTTGGATAATATCACATTTTCATTGTTACCCAACTGAAATTCTGTTACCCCATTATTTATAGCATTATTTCACACATTTCTTATGTATGTACACATAAGAAATGTGTTATGTGTACACATGTCTATTTTAGATGAAAAATTGAGTTTCTGCAGGCATATGGAAACTAAGTTTTACCTTTATGAAAAATGCCGACACTGAAAGGACAGTTGATATGACGTACAGAATGCTTGCCATAACAAAACCACTATGTGGCTTGCAGCGTATTGTATGCAATTATGATACGTGTGCTGTGTGTTCCTTAAAAATATCATTTATTACAGAAAGCTACTGTACATGTGGAAGGTTGTTTTGTTTTTTTTTTCATTAAATAATAACTCAAAGCAGTCTCATTATCCAGTACCTGTTTACAGAATCTCTGGACTTATTCAGACAAAGCTAAGGAATTGATACATACCCTGATACAGAAACTAGCATGAGAATTTGAAGACCATTGTACTTTAACTGTACAATGTTAAGTTATATGAGAATTGCCACAATTCTTGAAAACAATTATTTGATTATGTGACTGTTATTTCTCAACCATGTACAAATTCTGAAGACATTTAATTCATTATGTCTTGATACATCTTCAGCAAATGTTCTTTGCAAAGTCATTGGGGGATTTCACACTTTCCTAGAGAACAGGTTTCAGATTTTATTTCATCCTCAATTCATCTGAAGAAGAAATGGCATGTCATTGTACTGTCACTTTTTGTTACGCTTTGTTTCGTTTGTGTTTTGTGTGCTTGTTTTTCATGCTGAAGGGTAAAGGCAAGAGGTTGGGTGATCTAGGGCATACAATGTTTACACTAAAAATTTACATTTCTGTCAAAGAGTGATATGTACCGCTGGATAGCAAACACGACGAAAGAAAAGTTTTCTTCAATTTATGTGTAATGAGAAATCATGCTGTCACTTACCAAATAAAAAGAGTTGGGTTGAGTAGGTCTGATATCAATCACATCCAATATACGAATCTGGCGCTTGCTGAGAACAGACCAGAAAATCCTGTGAACAACAGAGAAAAAAAAAAAAGAAAAAACAAATCACCAAATTTGAGATTCAGCACACTTCCCAATCACAGCAAGACAAGCTCATAGCCTTAAATGACAATTTGGATCTAAACTCCTATATGGACGGTATATCCACTTCCTTGTGGTACGAGAGAAGCTTTAGGGCCTGCCCACTTTGCGGGCCAGCGGTGAGCTAATAATGGAAGAATGCCAAAACTTACAGACCCGGGTCCAAAGAATGCTAACTATTCACCTTTAAATCCCGCTTGGATGTCAATTGGGTGCAATATGCATTCAGAGCCTATTGATCAGGCCATAACTCAACCGCAGAGTGGTTGGCTAGCTAAAACCTCCATGCGAGTGCTAGTAAAGTACAGGATGGATGCATACAACACAGACAGGCACAAAAACACACCAGACAACGACTGCTACTACTATTTGTTTTGGTACCTGACTGCTAAAAAAACAATGCTCACATGAAAAGTAATTTGTAATAGCAGAGTTTGTAGTTGCTTCATACAGCAAGCAGCATCATGATCAAGTACTGATCTGTACTTATAAATGCAAGTAGTGTACTCACAAGATCATATATAATGCATTTAAAACATTACTAGTTCGTCATTCACTTTGTTGACTTGTCTACTACAACTGTATATCATATATCATCACGCTTCACCGAGCTGCTCTTGTCAAAATGTTTTTTTTTTTTCCCCTCTCTGTTTCTATTTTGCTTGTAATTGTTGTTGTGTTCTTCTTGGGTAACAACTTGTTACACAATGACCAGATATCCAAGGCTGTTCTGATTCAAACCCCATTCATAAAAAAGGACACCTCTAGATTCTTCTAGATACTTGATATGACTCACTGAAAGCCCTTCTTCTGTTTGAAAATTCCTCATCATACAGTGTACTTGTCAATGACTCATCCACTGGCCATGGAAAATCTTCATAGGAAGACTTTGTACTGCCAGTCCCAAAGAACTTGATAGTTATTTGCCATGAAATGTGATTGAGAAGCATTCAGAAGCAATTTACAGAGAAGAATGAATGCTTTGTATGGAACATGAAAAAAAAAAAAAAAACAAAAAACACCCTGGCCAAAAAAAAGAAAAAAAAAAACCAAAAAAAACAAGTCAACACAAACAAACAAACTGTGAAAAAACTTCAGAAAAGAGAACATGAGTTATCCTATCTTGTGAAAAGCATAATCACAAAAAAAAAAAAAAAAAAAATGGCCTTACAAGTACACCCTTGAAAATCTATCAATGTGTGATCCATAAATAAGGGATTATACCATGATTACATTCCTTTGTAATATGAAATTATGCTTCAGGGATTTTTCACCCTTGCATTACATTTTTTCTTCACTGCATTCTCATGAATTCCTGAATAGTCTATCAAGCACAGAAAAAATAGCTCTCTTGTATGTCTTTCAAAATAGCACTGTGCCATGCGCTTTTCAAGTCAAAACCATCTTCTCTGAGAGAGGTTTAATTGCACAGAACTTGTTTGTTATCATGTTTCTCAACATGCTTAGTGTTCTGAAAGTAGGCCTATAAGCAGACACACTGAACTGATCCGAGTCTCGCCACCAACAGCGTAACAATACCATTACACAACATAATGTGTCAGGCACTCCTTTGCTTGGCAATCAAGCTATTTTTGCATGATATTTTCATAAATTTATGAACAATGCACACACTATGGTGGAAGTAAATTTAGGCTAGGGTCTGTCTCCTCAATATGGTTTAAAAGTCAATAAAACTTGATTGCAATTTTGTGCAAACAGAACAGACTAGAGCAACATTTGGCTGAATGTGACTTGAGAAACAAGTTTTGGAGAAACATGATTCAAGGTTACTCTCACACTTGAAGCAATACTGAATGGCCACACATGGAAGCCATCAATAGCAACAGTATATTAAAGCTCCTTCAAATCAAATCTAGAGAAGGCATGGAAACACGAAATGAACTGTTGTGACACCCAAACACTACATGTATCCTCATAATGCTCTTGCCCTATTAGCATGTGAATAGTAACCAACTGGTACAAAAAAGATATTTTCAGCAAGACTCAAGAGGATAACACAGGGGCAAATATGTTCTGTATACTTGATGCCCAACTGAGAACATCACGTTAAATCAAATGTAGACCCTACAAAATGTATATTGATACATTGTATGAATAAAGGTTGTATGTCTGAACTATGGTTTGAGCATTGTTTCTTCCAATAACTTGTACATATTCAGGAGCTTCTCATAATACATGCTGGAGGGCAAAGTCTGATTGCTGCCATGGGACTATCATATAAAAAGGACTTTGTGTTTGAGTAGTCTCATGTCAGGGGGGCATTTCATGAAGCATTTTGTCCGACAAAGTTGTCAGACAAATTTGCTCTTAGCCAATCAGATGCAAGGATTTCAGTAGCTTGTAACAGTTTGTCAGAAAAATATCCGACCAAAATGCTTCATGAAATGCCCCCGGTAGGCCTACATCGTATATCCATACAGTATGTGGTATTAATATACGATGACATGATCAGATGTGTCTGAAAGCACCCAACACCAAAGATTTCTGTGAGCATGGAAATTAACTAAACAAGATCACAGAGGAACTGTGGTACCACTACCAAGGCCAGTGAAGTCAGGTGTGGTCAGTATGATAACTGTGACGCACTTGACCAGTAAGACTGGACTGGTCAGAGATTGAAAGAGAGATAAAACAAAAACAAAAGAAGACCTTGTAGTAGCCGAGGAATGAGAGTTCAAGGAAACACTTTAGAACCGCTATCAAGGTCCCACTTCTCCCCAAGCTGCGGGGACCCTGACACAAGCAAGGGTTGTCCTGCAAACAAGGGTCCCCAGAAAACTTCCTGTAGGGAAGAACAAACTGAGCTGCCCACAATGAGTTGAGTGTGATTACACGAAGCTTGTGGTCGTTTCCGCATGCTAATCATACCACTCAGTAAATATCGCCTTCTCCAATCTGATTATCTCAAGGCCCATTCTAAACATGTCTCATCTTCTATACAAGGAGTCTAAGTCTAGAGAGGAAACCCCCCAAAACTTGCATGATTCTCTCATTTTCCACTTCTCAATGCTTCTCAATCTTTTTTAACCCGAGGCCCACTTTCGCTCCTACATTTTATTTTTCAATTCTTTTTTTTTTTTTTTTAGATCCAGTTAGATTGAATACATTTTTCCCCCTTTTTTTTTCTTCTTTTGGAAGACATAGCAACCCATCAGCGGGGTGGCCCACTGGTTGAGATGCATGGTTCTACTGCACTGCTAAATCTTTTAATAATACATGTAGGTCTAGGCTTATTTCTTAGCCAAGACCTTCGAAGATGAATGACTTTGTGGAGCCCCATTAACCCACCAATCTAAAGTTCTAGTTAATCAATTTTTCTTACATTATAATCTTTTGATGACTATCATTAATTAGTTTATTCATGATTGAATAATTCCAAAGCTTGCACAGCCCCACTTCCATTCCGAAGCTAAAATCATGGTTTATAAAGGTGCTCTTCCACATCATGTTCAGATTGGCTCCAATATACATGTAAACAAGAGTATTTATCAGATGAACAAAACTGTCCAGGTTTCATCAAAATTGGACTTGAAATTAGAGAGTTGTGGATTTTTTCCACATTTCCTGTGTTTTTCACAAATCAGTCTCATTATTTGCACCTACACTGTACACATTCAATGTCCACTTGAACATGTTGTGGTTAAGACTCCTGAATCGCAATCAAAGGACCCAAAATTGATTCCTGCCCAGTGCTCACATCTTTGGACATGACGTTTTTACCCATCATGTCCCTATGGGTACCTAAAGCCCCGGTCACACAGCGCTTTACAGCTTAATCACGGCCAAAATCTGTCTAAAAGTGGTCTCCCGTGAAGCAGACGATGTTGTTCGCATTGATGTCGACTTTAAGACGAGCTACGGTCGATTTTATAGACGTGGCAGGACGCGGGGAAAAAAATCGGAACGGTGTCGGAAACGGTAAAAAGTTTTGAACTGCTCAAAATTTTATTCCGCGGACAACCACGGGCGGAACACGTGGTAAAGACGTGCAACACAATTGAAACACATGTGATAATCCGTGTTCCGGCAGTGATTAAAATTTGGGAAGATGCAGTAAGACGCAAAAGTTTAGCAGTCTGTCACGGGCAGAGCACGGTCATCAGACATGCGTTTAGCGGCTTATCACTGACAAATGGATTTTTCCGCACATTTGTATACACGTGCTTGGACGTGGTTAGCCATGCTTAGGCAGTGCTTCAGCAGTGGAACAGCCGCCGACGGCCATGCCCCGTACAAAAGCACGGCCAAACCAAAATTGACCAAAAATTACCACTGACGAACACATCCACCAGATTTTCAGAACTTTTTGTACATGATTTAGACGTGGAGTGCTGTGTGACCGGGGTATAACTTGCAGTGCAAGAGTAGTAATATCTATTAAATGGCAGGGCCCTCTGGTGCAGCAGTGACAACACTAAAGAGGTTACCCTGAATAAAGAACACATTCTTGTTATTACTATAATTTCAGACGAAGAAGACATACACTGTGAAAGTTTGAGCAAATTTAGACGTAGATGGATACAGTGTTTTGTGGGCAAAGGAAGAAATTGTAACAATAACGGAAAGGGGGAAAAAAAGAAAGAGGAATGACCAGAAGGGAAAAATAAATCTCTTTTCTACCAAGAAGGGCCACATAATAAGAATTTGTCCTTGCCCATTAGGCGTGTCTTCATCAGCCCGAAGTTTAAACTAGCGGGACATTTTGCGGTCTTAGAAAATAGCCCGATAGAGCAAATGTGCGTCTTCATCAGCTCGAACAGCCTACTTCGGGAAATTAGTCCGAAAATTGATGCATGCGCACTTTGCATCATTACTCTGCCTAGCTCGCTGTTCGAAAGTGGATTTCCCGCTCAAAATCTCATACAACACCGTATGTACGATACTACAACCAGGGAGGTGAGCAGTACAGCAAATTCTCTCCAAAGGGATATTAATAACGCTACTCTTGAGTGACTCATCTTGAAATGAACGAATTGCAATGTTTAAACAAATCCAAAATACACACAATCTGCAAGAATCTTTAGCTAAGGTAGAGTGGACCAGAAGAAGAAGTTTACAAAAAACAGCTAGCATGCACGGAATCACCTCCCTGGTTTTAAAGATGTCAACAACAGTAGGCCTAGTACACACAATGTGATCCTTGAATACGCCGTGAGTGTATGCACTATACACAATCACTATAGCTTGTACGTGCGCTTTCAATAGCCAGCTGGCTAACCAGAAGCATGGAGGGATCGAGAAAATTTCGGGCTGATGGAGACGCAACCCGAAATAGCGCGCTATTTCACGAATTAGCGCTCTAGTTCAAGAACTAGACCAAGATTTCGGGGGAAATTTTCCCGATCAAATAGCGCGCTATTTGCGTCTTCACTACACAGAAAGCGCGCTATCTTGACATCGAACTAGTTTGGTAAGATAGCGCGTTATTTTGAAACTTCGGGCTGATGAAGACACGCCTATTGTGAGGGCATGGGATTGTTGCTCCATGAAGGAGGCCATCCGGCAAGTTCCAAATGACCCAATTTCTTTGACCCAGTGAACATTATTCCGCACTGTCAGAATTTTGTAGCACCAAATGGATTGAATTTCTCTCTGCTGCAAGGTGCCTCTTCTAAACTGTGTACATGCAGCAAAGCGCAATGGCCTTGAGTGGGAACCATCTGACAAAGCTCAAACAGATGACTCATGGTTTAATCCTAAAATAAGATTTAAATCCTTGTCAGAATACCTGATGTTGATTATCATATGATACATCAGGGGCCCAGTTGCATAAAAGTTACTATTAATGTAACATTACCATCCAATGGTAACTTCCATGGAGTTCTTGATTTTGATTGGCTGTTGAGTATTGTTACCATGGTAGTTACCATTGGATGTCAAAGTTGCCACAATAGTAACTTTTATGCAACGGGGCCCAGATGGCAACAATGGACAACCTACAAGCAGGTCTATTAATAGGAATTTTTGTAAGTTGTTTTGAAGGGTAAAAATGATTTTCAATTTGTTCAATTTGTTAGCATATTGTTGGGGCATATCTTGAACAGGTAACTTTACTAGTCCCTTTGTATTGCTCACCAATTAAAAAGCTCTCAAGGAGTACTTGTACCATTTTGTGCATGTGGAACTCCATGATGCATGTCTCTTGCTCTTTTAATTTACAGAAATGCTTGAATATATTATTGGTTTTTACCTTTCTATGAGCATGATAAACATTTTAAGTACTAACATTTTTGTTATAAATTTCTGACTTTTGACAACTGAAAGCACACTGCCCCTGGCACCATTTTAGCTGAGCAATTATTCCCCTTGCATAGAAATGGGATATTTTTCCTTCATTAAAACTCTGCCTCAGAACACATATCAATGATGTCAAACCATTAAAAAGTGATATTTCCTGAATATTGAATCACTTCCTTACAAAGGAAATCTTCCAACTGCTATTGACCCAGATTCCATTGATACACTCTCTTTTGCTGAACAAAACAAAATAAATTTCTTCATTTTTTATGTTCATCCAGAGACTCCAACCAAAGGAGCCTCACAGTGTTTGAAGTTCCTTGCTCCAACCCCAGGTGCGGCAATATGCTGCAATTAACTCGCCAAAAGCATATGACCTCGAATCCTCATTTGCATAAAGTAGACAGCTTGTGTACGCAAAACCGCTGGGGAAGTGTTGCAGGACAATCGCAATATCTCACCTCAGAGGCCATCAAATGATTAAGTCTATACAGCAAATTGAAGGAGAAACTATTCTCTAACTCGCAATGTTAGTTATTTGGGGTTTTATTGAGGATAAACCTGTGAAAATAACGTCAAAACTGAGCTTCCAAAACAGAAAATTTGGTCTCAAAACAAGTGTTATTTTTTCACATTTTCCTTCATTGCCCAAAAATGAAACTTCGGTATATAACTTATGGTAGTATATATCCATACTGTGTTCAAAATATCTTTTCTGTATCATTTGGCGCACGGATATGTCCAGGAAAAATCGCGATCACTGTCACCTGTGTGACCCACGTAAAATCCATAGCGTAAGCAGTACGTAGTCCGATGTAACGGTTTTCGTGCTGTGTGAAACAGTTGAAGCACATTGCAGGGTTCCTCTCTTGCCCACTCACCACCCTGTGGACCGAAAACCGGACCCTGTCGCATTGCGCCGAACCTGACACAGCTGATTGGCTAAGCGTGCACTGACCAGTATAGAACGCATGCGCAGGAGGATGATCTAGATGTGCATGTCCAGTATCTTCTCTTAAATCTGGTTGTCTTTTTGCTCTTATTTTCATCTCACTACGAATTGCGCAAACACGAAACTTCGCAGGTAGTGAGTCTGGTGTATACAGACTAGCAATATGTTAATCAAATGCATATTCATGCAGGCGCAGACTTATGTCCAGAAAAATCGTAACCCTTTCCCAAGGTCGACTCAAACAGAAAAGCACACATATCTCGAAAGATACATCAGCATTTTCACCCCAAAATCATATGAAGGATGATATATCCATATTAAATATATGTGTGAAGTTTCAAGGGATTTGATGCTAAAATAAGGGAGATACGAAAAGGTGAACTTTCGAGATTTTTTTGTCCTTCCCTCCGCACAGTGCATCGATGACCATTAATGAATTCAGAAGCTTTGGCCTCTTATCAGTGAGTTAATTGCACCGTATCGCCGGGGCTGAACCCCAAGCATATTTTTGAAGATTCTTCCACCTGGACCCTCAAGCATACATTCACACACAAAAGTGCAAGTCAAATGAAAAGAAGCCACTTGTACTGCTGTAGGACTTCAAAAAAATGCAGGAAATCACAATTATGTTTAAGTTATCATTAACAGCCACACATGACTGCTAGAATGATTTACCAGTACATATATTTTCAAACTCAAGTGTCACATTAAAGCAAAAACATTGATTATATATTTGGGCTTACAGCTTATATACCTCTGGGATCAAACAATGCACTCAGCTTCTACAGTATCAATAAAATACACAGATCTCTCTTCAACAGGCGGAACTTTTCATCATCCACAGAATAAAACCTGACATGACAACTTGGATTATAGCGTGACTCCATTCCACCAAAGACTCCTTGTGACATTTCACCATCACATCACGCGGTTTGACAACCGTTGCTTTCTTTCTTTATTTCATCTCTTTTCTTTTCCTTTTTGATAAATGAGCACTGGGAATTGTAATTGTAGCTATTTTCAATAACATGCATACAAACATACACGTATGCATGCACATTCACAAATAAACGTGCACACACACACACACACACACACCAAACACATGTATAGACACACACCAACAAAAAGTCACTCGCGTCGATTTGCATACAATTCAAACTTTATCCCCGGAGACAGAAGGGTACACGCTCTACCACTCTCTTGGTATTTGACTTCATTGACGCTCATTTTCTTTCCCTCTTTTATTTCTCCTTTTTTCCCTCTTGGATCACACTCTCTTTCAAAGACACTCCACCATTAAGTCAGCTGGCAATAGTATCATACAACCATCATTCTGCCCCACATCTAGAGTTCTCATGCAATTATATAACTTTTTGGGGCGTAATCTCTCCTCCTCCCCGTTCATCTTTCCCTACTCTCTCTTTCTATCCCTCTTTCTCTCTTTCTATCCCTCTTTCTCTCTTTCTATCCCTCTTTCTCTCTTTCTCTCCCTCTTTCTCTCTTTCTATCCCTTCATTATATCCCTAACCCTTCATTTCATCATCTTCCATCCTGATTACTCCATTCCCCATTAGTTTTCTCACTTCTCTCCCTGGTATGTCTCCTTTTTGAAATTTCTAACAGCTTTCTTCCAGAGCTCTCATTCTGTCACTCACCATCCTTCTGTCCGTCTTTTCATCTCAATTCTGTTCTTCAGTCTTTCTTCTCTCCTTCAGTGAACTACTATGTTTTTAATATCATAAAGAGTGCACATGTGCATGTGTGTGTGCGTATGTGCGTTATGTGCGTGCATTTGTGGTGTGTCTCTGGGTATGGGGGGGGGGGGGGGGTAAAGGAAAAAAAGTTCTGAAAATAGGAACGCAAGACCCCATGTAGTCTGGAACGACAGCACTCCTGGAGCCAGCAGAGAGATAAACGAAGAATATGGACGGCCTTGGCAAACAAGGTCCCTCATTGTGCCTGGTCATGGCTTTCAGAAAAGTCTTCATAACCTCCATTTCTGTTCAAATATGATTGTTATATCAAGTTTGTGCTCATAGCGAGTTAAATGCACTTTGCCACTGATTCCACATTTAATAGACTTGAATTAAAGATACATTGTAGACCTCATTTGCACAGACTCTCCGGGGATGGAAATCTTCAACAGATGCAAGTACTTTCAATCTAAAGTTCCAGATTTTACGACTCACAGACTCAATACCACCAATATATTCATGGTTTGTAATGTGACAGCTATGTGGTAAGCCAAAACTTTTCACATAACATGTAGCTCTCAACCAAAGAACAGATGTTTTTTCCTGACATAGTTGGGTAGTTGCTTGATTTTGAAAGCAGAAGCCATAACATTCTATCAAACTTACAATAGCTAGAAAAAAAAAAGTAGTTTAAGCTTTGAAGGAAAGTTATATCACACATGTTAAGAAAAAAAAAAAAAAAAACATATCGACATACTCCCACCTTTCCACTCTGGGACAGATTTTGCAAGTTCTGTGTTGAAACCTGACTGCAATGTGATAGGGTTACATCATGATTTGATCACGTAGGAAAAGCATTCGTACACTTCTCCCATTGCAATCACATCTAATTTACCTCTCAAGAACTCAACAGTGAGTTGACACACTTGTTTCTCCCTTCTTCTTCTTCTTCTTTTTTTGGTAACCCAACAGTTTAAATAACAGAAACCAAGAAGCAAACATGAAGAAATTGAACAAACAAACTCTTCTCCCTTCATGATTTTCACTCTTTTCACAGAGCAGTGATTAAAAAAAAAAATGTTCAAGATATCACATTTGATGCATGTATACAGTGTATGTACATACACAAATTGTAGGCCTATAGGTCAGTTGTATCACAAAACATCCTATCTCAAAGAATTTTGCAATAGAACCCGAAATACAAGGAGATAAAAATCACTATTTTTCTCAATAAACCGTAACTGTAACTGCTTAGTCTGGAAACATATTTATCATAACCATTGTTGACATTTTGTGTATTTAACAATACTTAACATTGATTATACTAATTCAAGTTTTTACATTGGTTGTTTCTATCCCTCTCACATTTTAGAACTATTTTGAAGCATTAATGCTGGGTTTTTATTTCATCTGCAAATGGTAAATCATGCCTTTAAGAATCTTCTCATAAATACCAACATTTTTGTCATGTTTAACATCCATTTTTGGCTGTTTTCTGTTCTTTGTGGCCTTTTACCAGGCTGCTTGGTGAGTGATATTTTACGTACCTGGGTGAGACCAGATATATCTTCCAGTGTCTGCTACAGTTGTCTCTGTCCCCACCCCCCCCCCCCCCCCAAGTCCAGTAGTGACTGCCCAGTAGTCTTGACCAAGACACTGGGAGGTCTCTAGCCTTCAGTACTAAAACAAGTGGCTATTCACATATGCACCAGATTGCACCATTTTATATCCAATGTAAAATTGTTAAAGACGAAATCCACCCCAAAAATAATAAACTTCCAAGAAAGAGAAATGTGTTCCTTACAGAACGATACAAAAATGACAAAAATCAGATAAGAAATATTAAGGAAGATACACTGTGAATGACATTGAGAAATTTCACATTTTGGAGGAAAACATTTCATGACCAGTCCTTATGAATATTCAAATGCGCAAGCTGATGATGTCATACCATCAATTGCTCATGTATGTTATTATATGAAATTCAGAAATTTTTTGTTTTTAGCTAACACAAGTAAAGGCAAGTTCCCATACCAAGATACAAGTGTACAAATGTGTACCAGATTTAACATCTGTTTTTTTTATATTCTGGGTGATTTCAAGCAAGGCAAGTTTTATATTTATCCAGCTGAAATATGAGATTTTTGTCATTTCTGTAACCAAAATGAACAAGAAATTGGAAGAGCATGACATCATCAACTTTGAATATTCACAACGACTGGTCAAGAAGAGTTTTCCGAATGAAATGTGAAATTTTAAAATGTTTCACCGGTATCTTCCTTTCTTATCCGATTTTTGCCAATTTTGTATCGCTCTGTCAGGAATATTTTTCTCCTTCTTTTGAAGTTTAATCATTTTGGGGTGGATTTCCTCTTTACAGCTCCCCACAAAGAAAATTAGGACAGCCCCTTCTGCACCCTACCCCCACCCCTCCGTCACTCCGCTTCTTCCCCTCACAGTGTCTCACTGCAAACTTTCTAGCTTGGAAGTCCTGAATTTATTGTCTGTCATTGATCCTGCTCATAACTTGCATGGTTTTCATTTACATCCTATACATTGTAGATAACATATCAAATAATATGCACTTCTTTTGTCAACCATTCTAAATTTCTGTTTCCAACTCCCCTCCAACACTTGTGTGTAATCTCTGATGCTTGCCTAATCCAGAAAGCCAACTCCAAAGTATATAGGAATCACTGACCGAAACTAATACACCAGTGAGCAGCATCAAAATAAAAGTGAAGCAGTGCTGTACTTCTTCTTCTATGAAAGGCATGGATTTACAACGTAACTCGGTCTATTGTAATTTGTGGATTGATATTCAGAGGAATACTGGAGATTCAGTGGTGTACTTTGGGCCTGCTCTTTTGATGCTCCTTCATACAGACTGTACATATCACAGGTTTTTCTAACCTTGTTCCATTTTTATGTTGTAGACAAGTGCATTGAACAGATGCATTAAATGTCATTATACAATGTACACCATGTAGGTGTACATTTGTAAATGTACGTCTGAAACTGCACGTACTGAGTAGTTGACATTCTAAAGTTCCTTGTCATGCTTTGTGAATACACTGTAGAGTGCAATAGAGCACTATGGTTCATTTCATCTGTACAGACTGAAGAAGTTTTGTTGTGCACATAAAAGAAGTCAATAAACACACATGGCTGACCATGAAAAAAACTGATCACAACAGCGAGAGCTACATGTACCTTCCTCTCAACTTGACGCACAAAGATTAGCAGATTATAAATCATGTGATACAATGTATTTCAAATTATTAGCTTCCAAGTCAGACATATAAAGGCTAGGGTTCTACTTCCTCTTATTAGACAAATGATTTTAAACACATGTAGCATGCTAGATCTACCAAGCAGAACCTACATGTACTTTTGTAGATCATGAATTCAGGACTCTTCTTTTTCTTTCTTTTTCTCTAGAGCTCTCAGGTACCTCTCTCTTCATGTATTAAACACTGTATTTTCTTCAGTTTACATGCAGTTGTTCCAGTGGATTGCAAGACCCTGCAAAACTGCACCAGTGTTGAATATAATGTGCTTTAAATACTTTGTTTGTGCCCACTAGAGTTTGAGCACAGACAAACCAGACAAGCTACAATCGACTCTCAACTGCCTGTGAATGTCAGCAGACTGTGAGGCAGAACATGTATCTTCCTCATCACAGCAGTGATCAAGGATCTTCCAACAAAGATGTATGTGTGACTGGGAAGCATTCATTCTCATACCAAGGGGAGAGAAAAAAAAGAAAAAAAAAATGACTCCATGCCGTGCCCCGATGAGACCATATCGCCAGGGTCACAATAGACAATGCTAGAGGGAACACTGCCACACCTGCCGACACTCGTCACATGCCACAGAGGGCTCACTTGCATTCACTGTTTGAATTTGACAATTGCGAGCATTTTTTAAGAGACTGCATGGGTGTATACAGTGTCCATGTATTCTTTTCCCTCTTTGTGTGAATAAAACAAACACAAAGAATTTAACAATGTTATTTTGCTGGATGTCAGTCATGGTTGTATATCTGTTAGGTATTTGTCATTCCTACTCATCACTTTATACGGAGATATCACTTTAAAGGGCTAATTCATACCCCTTTGAACGAAGTTGCAGTGTCAAAAAGATGAAAGAAGTCTTATCAACCATTTACATTCCTCTACAAGGATGAATGAACGTCTACTGCACTTAAAGGATAATCAGACTGCTGGCTAAACTCTAAACCTGCTGAGGACAGGCTGATTTTGCTATATCATGCATTTTCCACAGACACCTGAACGAGTATATAATCTGGACTCGTCTTCAATGGGTTAAAAATTACTGCTTGCAAGGAGACCTTCAAAGTATAATTTAGACCTGTGCATTTTCTGAGCAGAAAAATTTTGACGTTCCTTCATATCCAAATTCATAATTTATAAAATGATTATTTTGGAAGCATGCTACACGTATTCAATATCGTTGATAAAACTGTGCAGTTCCTTTAACTTGGGGCTCAATCTAACAAACAAATCACACAGTGAGCATTCCGTTTTTCAGATGCAACAAACACTTTTATGTTGCATATTGATAGTGACGGCCTGCCAGAAACCATCAGGCACAGACTCTTTTTAAGAGCCAGAAATCAATTGTTTGAACACTTAACTCTGTTTATCTAACAGGTGGGTTTCAAAAATACATGTAGCACCATCTGTGAGGAGAGAAATGGTTTCTTCCTAGTCTACGGAGTAGACAGCTGATATGTACTCGAAAGACAGCTAGTCAGAAGGAAAGAAAGATTGATAGTTGGATAGATAGAAAGAGAGATCCACATCTTTATTTCATAGATGGATGGATAGGCAGATCAGACAGACAGAAAGATGGGTTCATAGATACAGGTCTGAGAAGATAGATAGAGTGCAACAGAAATATGAATAGCTGAGTATGCAAATCACTTGTACAACAAAGATTAAGAGAGACATGATTGTATAGAGTGCAGAGTAATAGGCAGAATGGAACATTATTGGAAAGAGAGAGATGGATTTTGCTGTTTGGAGAGCACTTTTCTTTTTTGCTATTTGAGATGTACTGTATAGTGTGTCAAAAGAATGATCTTGTATTTGAGATCACTATATAGAGAGCCTCTACTTGTTTTCATGTTATAGAAAAGTATATCATTTTTTTTTTCTTTCAAAACAGAATATCCTTGGATGTTATTATTTTCCAGAGGTAAAATCATCAACATCATTTAAAGTTGATTTAAGAGGCTCTACCCACCAAAAGGAATTCAAAATGTCTTTTCTGTAGCATTCTCATTGCACTCAAAATAACACATTTTTTCAGGTCACGATCAGGATAACGTCCAGAGTTTCAAAATGTTTACAATCAGAACAGAATACCAATTACAAAGTAATGTGTTTGATGCAAGGTTTGGGTCGCCATCTAAATTGCCCAGATTTGTGCTATATTATAATGCAAAAAGGTACAAAGTTGTACTTTACGATAAGATTGATAGCCACAAAAACAAGTGACATTTTACATCCCACAATGTACCACATGTGTCTTTCCTTGCTATTTTTACCATGCCGTGGTGTGCCCTGGTATATTGAACTGGCCTTGAGATGTAGACTAGTATTAAAGCATAACATTCATAACATGCACAGGGCAAATCTTCCGAAATAATGTGCACGTCTCAAAAAGTTACGTTTACAGTGAGAATGCTGTTCACCAAAAAGAAGCGACCCTGATCCCGACACGAATTTCTAAATTTTTGCTATGGGGAACAGCACTAAAAACACATATAATTCATCCATTGACTACATTTTCTTGGATTTGATTATCATCCTCAGTGCCATAATAAATGTTTATGACAGGCATTCTTTTTATGTGCATCTATTTTGCTCCGTCATCCCCTTTCTCTCTGTCTGTAGTTTGGCACAATATTGGCTTTGCCTGAATGTGAGGGCATAATAAATATTTGGCACCTTAATTATATCACGTACAGTTGTGTATACCAAGTCATTGTTATTGCAGGAAAAAATAAAATAATAATGCTATCACGAAGTCATAAATCATTCATATGTAATATTACACTGGTACATTTAACAATGTTTTGCATTGATTGTTTTTTTTTATTTGTTGAGAAATAAGTTGTAACATATGTTTGGATTTAAAGGGATCGTATAGTTTTGGTCGAGACTTAACATCAGGTTTTTAACATTTTTTTTTTTTTTTGTGAGATAATGAGAAACCTCTTGTGAAATATGAAAGAGCATGTAATTCCAAGAGGGTTTCAATGTTTAGTTGATTAAAAATTGGTCTTAAAATGGCTAAGATAATCCAAGAAAGTGATCCTAATAAAATTCACAGGCCACAACTTTTATTAGGATATCTTTGTTTTACCTTGTTTTTGGATATCTCAGTCATTTCAAAACTGATTTTCATCAAATAAACTTTTGATTCCCCTTAGAATTGTATGCTCTTTAAACAGAGTGGTTTTTAGATATCTCGCAAAAACTTCACAAGCTGAATATTCACCTCAACCAGTATTGTTTCAACTATATTCCAGATTCTAAATACTGGACAGAATTCAATAACAATACACAAGCTATCACAGTACAGCACACTTACACCCTCTATTTTATGACTTAAGCATCCTAAAGCACAAAGCTGTAAAAATCTGTTTGTTTGTTGTTGTTTCTTTGACCGTCTTTCTTTCTGCATCTCTTTTTGCTGTTCATTATTACTACTTTATGAGTCATTTTCTTTCAAAATATGCCATGGTTTCAGTGTTAGACCAGTTAAGTTTTTTAAATCAATCAAGATTGCAAGCAGTCATTGGTATCTGTTTATTGAACTCTGATTGATAAAATGCCATCTACAAGATTGTATATACAGCATTTGGCTCTGTCGTAAAAGCACATCAAGCCAATCTTGACATACAAAGCCACAATTTAGAAATGCACCAGCACAACAAAACAATATATGTATTGAAAATTTAGCAAAATTTTGAAATATTTTACTTCTTTCAATATTTTACTTCTTTCAATATTTTACTTCTTGTACATTCTCAGATCAAATTGATGTGATTTATACAGGTTCTCTAAAACAGCACATGACAAATCTCATTGATGTTTTCAAAATGGCATTGCTCCAAATGACTTTCTGGTCTTCAGTTTCAAGAATCTTTGACTGCCCCCCCCCCCCAAAAAAAAAAAAATAAATAAATAAATAAATAAATAAAAAATAAATGGGGGATCTTGCAATTGGCTTGTACCCTGATAATGGCCATTCTAACTTCAAGTTCTAGATACACTGGGGTCAATTTTTTTTTACAGTGGGCATCTCCACTGGAGTTGGAGAGCCTATGTAGGCTATGTAGGCCTATGAAGAAACATGTAACTCAAGCCTGCACTTTGAGTTTCATTTCCCATTTTCCCCCTTTTCCCCATCCACAATGTAATTTATGTCATTGGATATAAAATGGCTGCAGAAGTCATCTGAATCTAGATTCTGAATTTCTGTCGAAATGTAAGATATGGCACGTTCTTCAATAGCAGAGAAATCCGTCTGTCCAGAGGAACTTTTTATAATCTTTTTATTTTATGATCTCCTCCATAAAGAGGGAGGGGATTCTGTGAAGCAGGACGTAATCTCCGCTAAACATATCCGGACAAATTGTGATATCGGTCCCCTCTTATTCTGCGTGTGCGTCTCCCCTACGTGCAAAGTCTATGGAGGTTGAAAGAAGTCCCAGGCTATGACGAAATGAATGGCGGTGAATGGAGCGGTGGACTGTTTCGTGATAATGCCACATATCCCCAACAACAAGATACAGTATACAAATTGATCTTATGGGAAACAGAATATGAAATTACATCCAGCAAGTCACTATTCTACTGTACAAACATATCAAAGCTTCTCTTTGTCACAAAGTAGTCAAGGTCTATATGTGCTACATTTCCAGGCTATTCACTACCTGTGGTGAGTGTGACTAGTGTGAGCTTGGGCTTTGGTCTCAGCAAACAACATTATTCAAAATATCCTACAGTGCAAGTATTTACAGCCTGCTTTTCTATAGATTACCTACAACTTAGGAAACTGGACAAAATGTAAAACCAGGCATTATCCCAGCACATTTCCCCGACCAGCGCTCAACAAGTGCTCAAAGACGGAGCTGCTATCATCCACGGAAGACAGGGGTGGAGCTGTCCAGCACTGTAGTGTCGGTGGAACATCACTCGTGATCAGATTGATACGGCCTCTCGCGTACCCAGCAAAGGAGCGTTGGATCGTGACAAACAACTCGATACGAACGTTTGGTGTTGTAGCATTTGACTCTCAATTTCTGAACTTCTGCAATCACATTTTAATATTTCTTACCTTATGTCACCTCAACTGTCTTCCAAAGCTTTTTCTCTTAGAACATCGGGCTCCGAAGATAGATTGTTGCGTTCAGTGATACAAACGATTTCACTCAACAGACCGTTCTTCTGCAGAGCTTAGCTGCTTCGATAAGCGCTACGTGATGTACGTACATAGCTAGCTAGCTAGCTGCCGTAATATCTCCGTCGTCTCAGTCCGGTTTACAAATCTAGCGCTCACGTACCAATTCGGGCGGGGCTCGGACTGGCCACGGTATCAGCTCCACGGGGCACCAGATTGGCCCGCGGCACTGTGAGAGAGCGTGGATGAGAATGTGATGCGATCATAACATACCACACGCCATGGGATGCGGTGATAAAGGCTAGTTGTTTCAGTCAAAAAGCCGCCCAAAGCTGGCGCTATATCCATCCATGGCTACTTATGTTTGCGGTAAGAAATCGTGTTTTAGGACCTTCTTCAACCACCTAATTTCACGTTTGAAGATTCTTGCAGATATGCTACGTGTACATTCTACTTTATCATAATGTATACTGCATGCTGCAAGTAAACTCACACAGGTCTAATCACATAATGTACTAATTTACTTTACTTATTCCAATTATCGGTGTTGCGATCCATGTTCTTCCAGAAAGAAAATTAGATGAACTTTGATACTACTTACTCTACTATTACTAAAAGAGAAAAATTTCTTGTGTGATAAAATGCCCTTGCAATGATATGTTTGAATTTCTTTTCTTTGTAACGGGCTGATTTAGCTATAACACGCATTTCCCATAGACACTTGCCCTAGTACACTCGGGACTCGTCCTCAACGGGCTCAAATTTACTACCAATCAATGATAATCTTATTTCAGGTAAAAGCGTGAAAAAGTCAACATTAACTAAATTTTGATAGTAGAAACTTGATGAAAAGGTCTGGGGAGGGGGGAGAGAGTACGTACAAATGTATAATCGCACATATCAAGAGTTATCTAATTTTGGGTCCCACGATTATCATGTAATGCACATGTCCAATAACTTACAATGGCACTCAATGTGAAGAGTTCTATAACTTTCTGTGTAATCAAAACTGCCACATATTCTGGAAGACCACATCCTTTTAGTTGGCATAGGTCACTATTGTCGAACACATCGCTGATTATACTCATCTTCAAAAAAATCAGAGAAATAGTGAGGATATAGAAATGATAAGAGTGGTGATGATGATAGCAATAAAGATGATGATGATGATGATGATGATGATAATAATAATAATAATAATAATTATTATTATTATTATTACTACTACTACTACTACTACTACTACTACTACTGCTACTACTACTGCTCCTACTACTATTATTGTTATTACAATCATCATTATTTTGATTTTTAAAAATGAGAAGAAGAAGAAGAAGAAGAACTTATCCAGGGTTGCCCTGTCAGTGTTAGCACTGCTCTCCTAAATGACCCTGCCATTATTTCTGTGAAAACACACACACACACACACACACACACACACACACACACAACACAACACACACACACGCATACACACACTTCTCAATATTGGTGCAGATATTTTGTCTGTTGGCATTAAAAAGAATAGAGAGTGCCCTTTTGGTATCTCTCTAAAAAAAGATCGAGTGAAAATACTCACTCTTGAAGGAGTGACTACAAAAAAGAGTACATTTAGAGTGAAACTGGAGTGAAATTTGAGTGAAAATGTTCCTTTTCACTCGTTTTGGAGTGACCTCATCAGGGATCACTCGAAGATTTTTGAGTGACCCCGAGGTCACTCTAAAACGAGTGAAATTTACTCTTTTTTGTATTCACTCCTTCAAGTTTGAATATTTTCACTCGATTTTTTTTTAGAGAGTAAGGATTGTGGTATAAATATATCATTATTGCATCCTTTGGAGTAATATGAAATATTTCATAAAGAATATAGAAATGTCTTTACTAAGACTAGTTACAGCAGGAGATGTCATGAATGAATTTATTTTGTGCAAACTTCGCCACAAAAACAGCCTGTTAGGACACCAAGGTTGTTGTGCTTTGATGATGTTACTGAAGCTGTTGTTACTGCTGCCGCTGCTGTTGTCATTGTTGTCCTTCTTACCTTTTCGAGGCTGTGTGTTGTTACCTTTTGTGAATATCGCCTATACAAAGTCCTTATTGAAGTCCCCTTTCTTCTGTCTTTTCTGCTGTCTTCCACTCTTCACCTTTCATCCCTCATTCTCCCTATCTGCCCTCACTTCTCTATCCTCCCATCACGTTCCACTCTTCTTCAGTTCCAAAGACTCATTCCTCATATTTCAGTCTCCATGACTGCAGTCCTCCTCAAAATTTGCATCTTGAATTCCTTATACTTATGTTTTATGTGTTGTATTTTAAAGGGCCCCGATGAAAACCAGCCAATGCTGACTTGGGCCACCCTTTTTAAAGATGTGAAATAAATGAATAAATAAATAAATAAATAAATAAATAAATAAATAAATAAATACTCTCTACCACAGCATCCCTGCCGCGTCAGCTCTTCATCACTTTCTGTTTATACTGTCCTCCAACCATCATTCAAGTTACTTTCCACTACTGCCACTCGAAGATCATACTTTCACTCTCCATAAACTTTCTATTTTCCACTCTTACAATTCCATCTCTTTGCACATTTTACTCATCCTATCTCCACAGTCGGATCATACTCCATCGATCTTTGCCTTCCTTATTTTATCCGTGATTTTTCTACCACTTTGTACCTCTCAACCGCGACCCTTCTTCACCTTTCCGGTCTTTCTGTTCTACCACATCTCAATCATCCTATAATTCTCTTCCACTTCTGTTTCCATCGTTGTGTTCATCTCCTCCTCACCCCCTCCTTACCCCCTTCCTACCCCCTAATCCTCATCCCCCTCTCTCTCCAGGCTCTCGTCTATCACCTAGCCCTCTCCCATCTCATTATCACAGTGGTGACTGTCACAAGCACATCTCTACCCTTGAACATAATCATTTTAACTTTTTTCTACTCCTCATCGGTCATTCTTTAATCTATTCTCTACCAGTGATCCTCTGTCAGCTTCAAACTCCATCATCAACTTCCTCCAGCCTTTATGCGCGCTCCATTCCCTTATATCCAATCCCCATTATTCAACATTATACCCTTATACCTCACAACCACTATACTTCTTTCACGTTATCTATACTCTCGATCATATTCCACTCTTTTACATCCCCCATCATTCTGCATCAATATCATTCTCTACCGCTGTTACTTCCATCTACTATAACCCCATTCTCCATCAATCGCTATCTCCCCCTTGCCTTATCTCTCCTATGTTCACTAATCAAGTTTTTACCTGCTCACGTCACAACCCCGGACTGCAATGTTAACTCTTCTCATGACCAGTGACAGTGGCCAGCAAGAAGACGTCTCCAATAGATGTTTGTTTGTTTGTTTGTTTCCACTACGCACTTAGTTGAAACAACTTTATTACTCAAATTCGTGAAATTCTTCCGTCGAGATGTTTTCATTGCAACAGATTGCCAAATTGCCCTACATCGACGTAAATAAGCACTGAATTGATCAGTGTTTTAGTGGTAGCCATGATAAAAAAAAAATCATGGGCGTACATACTAGAGCAGGATCCTACTCGAGTATGTACTCGAGATGTACGCCCATGATTTTTTGTCATAGCTACTACTAAAACACTGATCAATTCAGCGCTTATTTACGTCGATGTAAGGCAATTTGGCAATCAGTTGCAACTTTATTACTGTATCGCACTGCTCTACTTCTTTCCAGCTGATGATTTTCGTTCCGTAATAATTGACCCAGAAGGCACGAGTGTTACGAAATCTCCAACCAAGAAAGTATTCCAGCGTCTCTATAAAGAGTGAAGAACTCTCCTTTCCATTGAGACCATTCAAGTACGTAGCGTCCAGGGTTGCATAAATCCTCATGCAAAGAAGAATTAAGTCGCTGGGCCTTCGAGGATAGTCCCGTGTCCATGACACATGCATGGAGAGAGGCTATTGACGTGAGAGAAACAAACACAATTTAAATGTGCGTCCTGCCTTTGCTCATCATACTCATCATACTTCATTCGGGGGTTTCTCCCCTTAAAGACCACGGTCTTCCACTCGACAAAGTGCCTGGTCTTCTTTAAATTAAAGGAATTACACCAAAGGCATGTTGGCTTCTGTCGATTCATATGATGCCCCCAACGTCAGAGTGGCCAAAACAACATTAATACGTGCCATATATTTTATAACAATTTTCTAACATTTTTATTCAGATTACTTGGATACACCCCCCCCCCCCTCAAAAAAAAGGGAACTTCCAAACCAAGACTTTGCCAGTAACATCATCTGTCAATTATTGCTGAAGTGCATATAATAGTTATTAACAAAAGACATTGGAATGCACCTCGAGTCCTTGTGGAATCCTTAGACTGAGTAGAACTTGCATGTTTCCATGTGTATACTCTGGACATGGCTTTCAAGAACACGGTCAACGAGATCTCACATTATGACTGAACATCTTCGTTTATTGCATGCTTTTAATCGTAACCTTCCATTTTGGGCAGCAAATCACTCTTACCTTCATGTATCGGCCAGCTTCCAAGAGTTTACGAATGTTTGCCCTTGAGGTCTACACGATATACATGTACATTAAATCACACACATGCTTTCTGAGCAACAGGAAAACAGGAATAGGCAAGAAACATGATACCACTAGTACATCTTTCGTCCCCAGAGGAGTACGGAGTACACATTTAGCAGATCCGAAAGACGGCTTTTGCATGGAAACGTTGTTAGAGTCATGTACACAAGCATCAAGTGAGTGTGCTCAGTCTCCTACCATGTATGTTATCAGTTTACCTGACACTTTAAAAAGACATTACAACCTTCTGTCATGACAAACCTGCCAAAATGATGTTTTAGAGCTGGAATTTATTATTACGTATTGTTATAAGTTTTGGGCAATATTTTCTGACATGTGCACATTTTTACTCCTTATGAAGACCGAAAATCATATATGCTACACACGGAAATTGGCGTTTTAGAGTTAGTAGATGCATTCATACTAACTTTATTCGAATTAATTGTTACTAGCTGGACGCAATTATTATGAAGGTCTGAAGGATTTTTTTCTTTTTTTTTTTTTCCTTTTTCTTTTTGTGCGAAGGTTGACTGAGAGAGGGGCGATCGTCACTGTTGAAACTCGGTCGTGTAGCTAATTCGGATAGAGCGCCATCTTGCGGTGCAAACTGTTGTGTTGTTCTGTTGATTCTCACCAGCGGTTTCAAACGATTGGTCCAAGAAGTGGGATTTGGAGATATTTGGGCCAACAAGTGTGTTGAAATACTTGATGTCCCATGGAAATTTGTTAAACAATCTGCTTCTAGTCTTGCGATTTAAATTTCAAATATCAAAATAAACATACAAATCAAGACAATAAACCCCATTCCAATGTAGTTCACTTTGATTGTGAGCGTATCATGGAAATTACCATTTTGTCTATATCAGGGATATTTATTTCATTTGTTAGAAAATATGCAAGAATAGAAAAACAAAATGCAGGATGAAAGAGCATCAACAACGCTGTGGAAAATATCTGGAAAGAGATGTGACATAGATACAAAAATACCCTCCACACCATTGCAGTAAATTTGTATACAGGATCATCCTTTTATAACAAAAAAAAAAAAGAGAACTAATGATATTGTTTGCAATAAATAACATGCGCTTTAGGTACTGCATGTCATTTACTGTACTACAAGAATCTACATTATTACCACAAAGAGACAGCACTTCTATGAGACTCAACAATTTCTGTGAATATTACTTAGTAATCAAGTGTCTCTGTCCTCCACACTCAGTAATATCGTATACATACAATGATTGTACTGTAATAAAGAGCTACATCATTATGTTGTGCTGTGCAAATTATACGGTATTTTTATCTTGTTCGCCTTCAGTCGTTCAACACCCCAAGATGCCTTGGACTACAGAACTAAAATTTCTCCCTGGAACATAGCAGGAAGAACACATATATTCCCAGGTCGATCTGTTAAATGAAGGTATTAAAATTAATAAGTCACAACAACACAGCGAATTAAATTCTCAACCCGCGTGATGGCGGACTTTGTCGCAACTATCCACCCTTCGGTGTAAAGGAGTTCACCTCGACGCTCATTTTCTTTCTTTTTTTTTTTTTTGACTAACAAACACATGCAAGCAAAAGAAACGCGTTTTCTATTTAAAAAAAAAATAGGAGTTTACATAGTTGACCGTTCTGAATGATTTTTCTTTTCGACTGATGAAACTGATTGTAAAGAACTATTGTAAAGAGTGAAAAACATTTTAGTTTGATCTTGATGGGTTTGTTTGTATCATTCCTGAATTTGTTATTCATGGGGAAGACACTCTTATTTTAAAGCCCAAACTACTTTTCCAACTGAACATGAAAGTGCTTCAACTAAATTCATTGTCATTCGTTGACGATTTAACGGAAACTTTAATCAGTGCTCGAAATTAAAAGTGTAAACTAAGATGTAGAGATCGGTGCCGGCACCTCTCCCGATGAAACGGAGATATTATGTATATATATATATATATATATATATATATATATATATATATATATATATATATATATATATATATATATATATATATACATATATACATAGATGTGAATTACTTCGTCAATATTGGCAATGGCGATAATCATTAAGGCATTTAAAGCAGTATAGCCTGAAGATTTTGAAAAAGATTATGAAGGGTTTTTGAAACGAAAAGAGATTATACTTTATCTTGGTGCCCGCCCTTGCTTGGATAATTCAATTGGAACAGTCAATCTTCATGTAATTATTCCTCTAATGGATGTTCCTATTCTAAGATTCCCCAAATGCTCCAAAGAAACAAAATGAATGACAGGCAATCCTATTTCCTCCTGGTGAATGTTAAAACCTCTATTGTCTCTGAGAATAGTGCATGTTCCCCTCAAAATAAGAGACATTAGTGGTGATGGCGTTCGCCTACGTGTGCGACCGCATTCGACACAGACAACTGACATTATGTTTTTTTTTTCGAGCGTCGAGTCAAGATAAAGAATTCTTACATTGTATAATACGTAATAATAATACTCGCCTTATACGGCCTCGCTTCAAGTCGCACTTTTTAATTTCCGATTGAAAACAGTTCGCTTGTGAAACGCCCTTGGAGAACAGGTGCACACTCGTAGTGAATCTGAACATGTCTATAATAAACTATTGAAAGCCCTGTTTGTGTGGTGTGACAGCCATTCGGAACAGAAATATATGTATTTTCCGTGACATAGAGATATTTTCCAGAGCAAGGAGTAGCATATCCGTTTACAGTCTTCTTCAATTTCAGTCAAGAGACATTGCTCGTTTTCTAATCCTGAGATGAGATGCTCAACATTCATTAGCCTCATTGCCACGGCGTTGCGACTCTCCCACCGAGATTAAATCTTTGTCCTCGTTTGTCACCATCAATCTCGTTTTATCACAGTATTGCTTTCTGTGGTATGTTTTCTTTGCATGTATGCGGAGCGATTTCTGTTCTCTATAATCACTGTTCAATGTAAGTTGGAAGACAAGATGATTATGTATGATGGTGATTCTCTACCTCCGAGGGGGAACTATAAGAAGGATAAATAATTGGAGGTGTCGGGGTACTGGAAAGAGGGGAAATCCTAAGAATCAGTTTGATGAGGAAAAAGAGTTCAACAACCGCACCACCTATCATGTAATGGCTAATGACTTCCTTGTGATATTGCGAAAATGATTATAAAGTCAATTGGTCGCCTGAGGTGTATCTATGCATCTTTGACCGTTGTTCGGGATTACGCCTGCACAGTCGAGCATACTAACAATGTGCTGTCACAAGTTAGTGTTTCAGCGTTGTAGTCACAAACATACGTTACACAAACACAAGTGTTGATTTAATTTCTGTCATGATGATGAATTGGTTGACAGTTTAAAGGTACTAGCCCACATTTGCAAACCCACGAAAATCAAGACTGCATAAAACAGGTCCAATATGACTTCAAGTACAAGTTATAACAGTAACATACCTCACCTGTCGCTCTTTGTCTATACCATTCGATAAAAGAGAGAAAATCATCGTTTTAAAATCAATTTTCAAACCGGGTCAACCCGACCCAAAATCGAATTACGAACGCGGGCTATATAGCTACGTACATTGTACATGTAACACGTACGTGGACCGGAGCTAGCGAGCGTTATACGCATGCATACGGATTACGGTGCATTTTCATTTATTTTTATGAAAGTAATGGACTAATTGGAACAAAATTTTGCACAGGTGTTACTGCAATCATACCCAAACTCCATACTAACTATGAGACCAATTGCTGCAGGTTTAATGTGGGCTAATACCTTTAAATTCTCAACCAGTAAAAAACAGACATTTGCTACATGCCAGTGCCTCAAAAACCTACGTCAAACACACACACACACACACACACACACACACACACACACGCATACATACACACACACGCACTTGATCTAGTTTTTGTTTGTGCTCGTAAATATCTGTTGATGAGAGGGCAAAGATAATTTTATGAAATCAGAAAGACTTGGGACTCGGATGTTGTTGCCCATATAAATTCTTTGAGGCCATGACAGTCATCATGTATCAACGTGTATATGATATTTACAACCTGGCCATTGTTATATGTTTCGATATTTACACCTTTGACCCCTCAACCAAGGGGTAGCATTATTCCTGTACACCAAGTTTTCGACAGATTCATGTTTTTTTTAATTGAGTGCCGTCGAAGTTCTCATATAACTGTTAAAATCATGTGTTTTGACCGCGATTTCTGACCTTCCACACAAATACGTCAATTCATATATTTCCTGAGCTGTTGGGAGAGAAGCGAATTTATACTGTGACCTTGAACTCCAGCTTTCATCCCATCTATTTTCCGATGAACACATGAGAATTGTCCTGTCGCAGCATATTTTGGCACAAATTCTGATTGAATTTTACGCAACTTTCTCTGCAACAATAGTTCGTGGAAGAATTTTGAAACGTGTTCGTGATCCCAAATCGTCATTCGCTCTCATTGCCGAAACCTAGACAAGACGGGGTTGATATTGTCCTATTATGATACAAAAATCTTCGGACATTTTTATGTTTCAAAGACGGACTAAGATGTGGACACGCATTGTAAAGGTGATTGTTATGTAGACCTATCTATCATTATGGAATTGCGTTTGAGAGCATACGATTGTTTGCTATGATAAGAACGAACACACTAACTGTCACGATGATACAGTTTTTGTATGTTGTTTCAAAATTAAATGAAATTTACGATAGTCCTGCGGTGCCATCTCCCTTTGCGACAATAAAACGTGTTTGCGAATTTGATTGCAACTGTTTACGAACTAAAATTAGCTAGAATTGGCTACGTTTGTAAACATTCGTCGCTCATTGAGATACCCTCTTTAATCTGAAAATTAGATAGGGTTCATTTATTTCATTTTATTTTATTTTATTTTATTTGATTTGATTTGATTTATTTCTGTTTAATTCCGTTACATCAGATATGATTATGTACACGTCATTTTTTTTTATGACAAACAGTATATCGACACAATGGCCCGAATTCACGAAGGTAGTACAAATGAAACCATGGTTTAAACTATGGACAAAAACCATGGAGCGCCAAGTGTATACATGTATTTCGTTACGAAATTGGTCATTTAGTCGACAAAATTACCTACACTGTATTTCGTTACGAAATTGGTCATTTAGTCGACAAAATGACTGTTTCGTTAACGAAATTATCATTTCGTGGACGAAATGTTCATTTAGTTACAGAATGTTGTCACTTCGTTACTAAATAATCATTTCATCGACGAAATGACTGATTTCGTTTCGAAATATTCCATTCGACACTTGGCGCTCCATGGTTTCATTTGTACCACCTTCGTGAATTCGGGCCATAGTTTTTAGTACAATTATACAAGACAAATGCAAACAGCTTAGGGAACTTAAACAGAAGGGTCTCCAAAATAAGCCGAGGCTTGACGGTATATGGAGACTCTATGTTATAGCTACTCTGGATAGAATAGGGGATAGAGAGAGAGAGAGAGAGAGAGAGAGAGAGAGAGAGAGAGAGAGGGAGAGGGAGAGAGATAGGGAAGGGTAGGGGGAAAAGGGAAAAGGGAGAAAAGGGAAAATTACAGAGTGTATATGTACCACTCCAACTACTTTACAATAATAGTAATGATAATAAATATATTTATTACCATTTTTTTACACGATATTTACACCATATTTATTTTACACGAACATTTGTGGCCTTATTGCGAAGGTTCGTTGTTCCGAAAATGAAAAGTGTTACGGACTGATGAACACTCGGAATTATGAACCTTATCTCTTTTCCGGATTAACGAACTTTTGGGAATGAAGAATCTTTTTTCTTTTTCTTTACCTTTTTTCCATTTTCGGCCTGACGAAACTTCGGAATAACGACCCTCCGGAATAACGAACTGTGGGCATAACAACCGGAAAAAAAATCTAACCCCTCCTTGGTTTGGTTGAAATATCTTCTGCCACTTTGTTCATTGTAAGATTTGATTCTCATAATAAGGAATTTTTATACGCAAAGTGCATGTCACAGAGAAAGAAAATTAGAGTGAAGGTTGAATACCAATTAGTGAGACAATGGAGTAGTGGTAAAGGTTACAACGAAAACCATATAAAGGCAGTTTGTTGTTGCTGTTGTTTTTGCATTTACGAAAGGAACTGATTATTAACTTGAATTTCAAAATGCTTGTGTAAAAGTGATACAATATACTCCTCAATTTTCTCTAAACCGTACAACTGCAACGGTGTGCACGATACTGGCTTCGCATCACGTCTGATTGTGTGTTTCATTTTCAATCGGAGAAGATGGCTGGATATCCCATATTCAGCTGCACTAGCTGGTCTTCAAAGTCTTCCATGGGGTCCAGTTGGGTGCGAGGTGGGACCACTTCTCTGGGTTATGCACCCTGCTCTTTGCAATGGATGAATGGAGCGGCGGTGCTTTAGTTGAGACTCTCTCAAGCACCCGACCACCATTTCATGTCCTATCCGAGGGACTCCGTGTTTTACTTCTCGCGAGAGAGGACGATATGATTACTAAACACATTGCTCAGCTAGACTCGGGAACCACGTGACCATGAAAGACAATGTTGTAATTTGACACAATACTTCACGAATCATAATATGGAGACTTGGAGGTATGAAATCATCACAAAATAAAAGAGATCAAGAAAATCTGAAGATAGCATTATACTTTTTCCTTGAAAATTAGGCTGTGATTTGTACCAAGTGTTGTTTCAGTACTCATACAGTGGAAAACTCTCGGCCCACGAAAGAGAACAGCATAGTAGACTTAAACATCACTTCTTAAAATCTACAGAGGTGAATTTAATGTACATTATCACAATCGTGACACGATCATTAGGAAGGCGGTCAGAACACGTGATATGTATCTCACGTGTCCATGCAAAACATTTAAAAAGCCCAGAATGATTTCAAACAATGTTTCAGACTACAATAGGTTGGGGTCAACAGTCACATTTAGCACCCTGGTATCGAAGATCTCATAATACTATACGTAAAGTCAATTTCTTCCTTCGTAGGGATTACATGGTAAGGATGAGTACTCTTTCTTTTATCTGTTTTCTACTTCATGCCATCAACGCTTAACCTTCTGTTTTCCATCACTCTGAGGATAAACAATAACCCAAGAACACAAAACCTTCGGACAGATACAAAATAACGATAATTCGAGATTAGAATTGATGGACATGACAAGGATTAGTAAGTCGTAGATGTTTATCATGGCAGAAACATACACAACCAAAATCAAGCAAAAACAAGCAAGCAAGTAAACCACACAGTCATTAAGAAAAGTCCAGCGAGCTAAGCAAGCAAGCAATCGACAAAAACCCCAGGAGAGATTTTCAGATGTCTCAAAAAGAATGATCCAGGAGCATAATTATGCGCTTTCGTTATGTTCCTGGTATAAAATCATTTGCTAAAAAAAAAACATGACGAAAACAAGTAATGATCAAAAGTATCTACGATTTTAATGACATCGTGATATAAATTATTAAAGCTATTTAAGAAACAATAAAAGATATTCTAAGCTCACAAGATAACAATATATTGTGCAATAAAGTTGTATGACAAAAAAAGAGTCGTATCAAGAGTGATATCTTGTTAAGAGCTCGGTTATATGAGCAAAAATATACATAGATTAGAATTATAAGAAATACATGCAAGTATTTCCATAAAATGGTTTGAAAGATAGAAAAATATAACAAGGTTTAGGCAGCACAAAACAAACAAAAACACGTAAATGGGGAACACTAAATATCAGAGGGTAAATAGAAAGCAATCGGCATCAGATTCCTTCGCTTAGATAATGCTGAATGGTTCGTTTCATATCCTTCGTTCTTTCTGGGGTTTTTTCCGACTCACTGGATTTTGGTGGAAGGTAATGATTCCTCCTGGAAGTAATGTATTGTCATGGGACATTCTTGATCAGAAAGCAGTTTGAAGTCATGAGATGCCGTTATGGACATTTTCTCGCTACTGTCCAGTCTTACTAGTATTTGTCATGATCCCTTTGGAGTTTCTGTTTCACTTGAAGGCCTTATCAATACATTTAATGACATCGAAGAGAAAAAGATAGAGAATATGATTTAAGAATAGTAGGTAGAAAAGCACCAAATGGTAGCCGACATGACGACTCGTGTTCGAAAAAGAAAAATTCCGCGTGCACAATGGGAGCCCATACACACTCAGCGTCAGAACGGCGCTGTACATCACGTGACAGAACTTCTGAGGTATCATTACTCAGTTAGGATTCTGAGTTCTTATAGTAATCTTGAGGGGGATGGTGAGGATTGAAATATTTGTAATCACTGCACGGGACTTTGCACATTTTGGTTCTATTAAAAAAATGAAAGAGAAGACATAACAGCATCGCCAAACAGAACAGTTGCGTCATATATGTATATACATGTATTCCTGGCAAAGGATGCATTGCCCATCTCCAATGAAGGGCTTCTTTCTTCACTTTAAAAAAAAAAAAAAAAAAAAAAAAAAAAAAAAAAAAAAAAAACGTTAAAAAATCCAATGTATTTATAAGGAGATTGCCATTGTTGTTGTTGTTTTATTCGCCACTCTGGTGATCGTTTGAACGGAGCAGAGCCCTTCATACATTTACAAGTTTAGACGATAAAGTGGAAAAACCCCAACGTCCCTCACTTTCTGTGTATTAAACAAACCATTGATTTGTGTCGTTTAGTGCATGTTTAGTATTGCTGTTGGATGCACGGCGTTGAGTTGGGTTGTATAATTAACGATGAAGAGGTGACCATAATTGTGACATAATCATTAGGAAGGCGGTCAAAACACGTGATTTCTATCTCACGTGTCCATGCCAAACATTTGAAAACCCAGAATGATTTCAAACAATGTTTCAAACTGCAGACTACAATAGGTTGGGGTCAACAGTCACGTTTAGCACCCTGGGTATCGAAGATCTCATGATACTATATACCTAAAGTAAATTTCTTTCCTCGTAGAGATTACATGGCAAGGATGTATACTCTTTCTTTTCTCTCTTTTCTACTTCATGCCATCAACGCAGTCTTAACCTCCTGTTTTCCATCACTCATGAGGATAGACAGCAACCCAAGAACATAAAACCTTCGGACAGATATATAACGATAATTCGAGATTAGAATTGATGGACATGACAAGGATTAGTAAGTCGTAGATGTTTATCATGGCAAAACATACCCAACCAAAATCAAGAAAAATGAGCAAGCAAATACACCACACATTAAGAACAGTCCAGCCAGCCAAGCAAGCAAGCAAGCAAGCAAAAACCCGTGGAGAGATGTTTCAGATGTCTTGAAAAGAATGATCTAGGAGAACGCTTTCGTTATTCCTTGTAATTAAATAATTTGCTAAAAATTCATGACGAGAAAAAGTGGTATCAAAAGGATCAACGATTATCATGACATTGTGATAAATAAATCTTTGAAGCCATTAAGTACTACTGAAAAGATGCAGACGAATCACTGCACATACAGGGCAGACACCTTAAGATCGCAGGTAACAATATTGCGCAATAGAGTTCTGTGACAAAGGAAGAGCAAAGGATGATATCTGAGCTTGGTTATATGAGCAAACAAAAAATATATATAAACACAGCTTAGTATTATCAGAAATACACGCAAGATTGAATGAAGTTAATATAATTCTGTGAAATTTAAGTACTGTTCACTTTTCAACTTATTTCTTATCTTCACACACACGCACATAATAGATAATTGTATACATATAATCTCTCTCTCTCTCTCTCTCTCTCTCTCTCTCTCTCTCTCTCTCTCTCTATATATATATATATATATATATATATATATATATATATATATATATATATATATATATATATAATATATATATATATATATATATCACATACTTGTCACTTGGTACATAATATTTGTTGAGATAGAAATTGTGTTTGTGACTCATAAATATCGCGTATAAAAGAGACTTGATATAGACACGAGCTTTGAGCGCATTATAGTCGCTCACTGATGAGTTTAAATGACAATCTACGTAAACACTTTCCATAAAACGGTTTAAAAGAGAGAAAAATATAACAAGGTTCAGGCAGCACAAAACGAACAAAAACACGTAAATGGGGAACACTAAATATCAGAATCGATTCGATTCGATTCAAAGTTTATTTCATTTTCCGACAAAACATAAGTTACACTTCTTTTGACAACAGAGAATAAGGTAAACAGAACATTATGTATTGAAAAGAATGTACAACAATTGAGGACCTTATAGTAATTATACATTGTTGTAAAAAAAGAAACAGAAGTGATCGAAATGAAGTATATGTATAACTTTGCTTAAAGTGCGAAAAATGGAGAGACCCACTAAAAAGACAGAGCTTGTAGAATGTGGACCCCTCTGGAAAAATAACATCAATGGGAAGATTAATTGAAGCATCATAAATGCAAAAGGAAAAAAAAAGAAAAAAGAAGAAGAAGAAGAAGAAGTCTGGAAGCCCACTGAGAATTAGATTTACAGATAAATACATTTACTTTCATAGACGCGAACAAACATAGAAAAAGACTAGACAACGAAACAACTACTGAAGAAAAGGCTGTACGGGACAAAACGGAATGGACAAGACTAACAAACAGAAGACAAAATAGCAAACGAAAATGCACAACAGAGACAGCGATCTTCGACAGAAGCATGTCAAGAGAAACAGATGATAGTTGTGGAGAAAAAAGTGATATTGTAACGCCTGAAAGGAGAAAAGCAAGGAAATGAAGGGACGTATGAACAGGAGTAAGACAGAAAATCAAGTCTTTGACGCTTTGAGCGATAGCGTAGATGGCAGCAGACATCCAAAAGAATACAATTTATTCTGCAAAGAGGAGAAAAGGTAATTAAGTCAGTATGTGAGAAAGAAGGCCAAATGGCTAGTTCAGTACTGTAGAGTCATACGATTGCAATAGAAAGGACTTCAGTCTCCTCTTGAAAGAATATATAGATGGGGCGTTTTTTATATCATGATTCAAAGAATTCCAATAATTTGGGCCTATATAAATAAGTGTATTTTTAGCAAGGATCGTGCGTAAAAGGGGTAAATGAAATTCATTGGAACGCCTAGTGGGATATTCATGAAATGATTGGTTTTTGAGGAACATAGAATCAAAAATAGATGGAAGCAAATTGTTGCAATAATTGTACATAACTTGGCCTAAATTATACAAAAACAGATCTTTAATTTTCAAGAGCTTGCTAGAGGCAAACAACGTGTTTGTATGAGAACGTACAGGGGAATGGCAGATAACGCGGAGGGCTTTCTTTTGCAAGAGGGACACTCTTTCAAGTAAATTCTGATGCGTGTTGCCCCAAACTAAAACTCCATAATTCAAATGAGGCAATATTAACGACGAATATAACATAAGTAATATTTTTTGTGGAATATGAAATTTCAATCTATTTATAACACCTATATTACGCGATATTATGTTACAAATATTATCAACATGTGATTTCCAGGAAAGTTTATCAATTAAGTTACATAGAATACGTACTGCACTCAACTTATGCGTTTAAGAGAGGGACTGGCTGCTGAACGTTGCGAGTAAAGGTATTGCTGACCCAAAGTCATGGCACAAGAAAAACTCTTGATATTATATTTTAAAAAATCTACTATCACTAAAATCCAGTTCACCCGACCTTTTTTTTTTAAATTACATAATAAGATAATAAAATAATAAAATTTAAAGAAATGCAGTGAACCACGGAGAACAAACAAGAATTAGTCATCTTTCCAACCAGTGAACGGATAACGATCTGTAACTGAAAAATCACATCCTTTGTTGGATGTATTTTTTATTAAGCATTGTATGTCCCTATGATTGTACGATATTGTTTTGGTGTTTGTCTTGTATTTGTTCTTCAATACACCACACTCACACCATCCCATGATTAAATTTACCAATATGCCTTTATATCTGGGTTAGGGTTCGTTATTCTCAATGTTCGTTAATCCGAAAAAAAAAAATAAGGTTCGGTATTCCGCAGGTTCGTTGCAAAACAATAGATAGCGCAACAATTTCATAAAATTTCTTTAGGCGTTTTATGATGCGAAGGATTTTGAAATTCAATATTTATTCATTTTTTTTAATGTAATTGAATGCCCAATCCAGGAGGACTTTCACTAGTACGTTTTTCTAGGTTTTACTCTATTTATATGCCGTTATCCCTCTTACTTTTTATTCAAACTGCTTGAAGTAGACTATTAGGAATTTCGACACTGATTTAACCGCCATGAAGATAAAATCGTAATAGTCTTCTCGTCCATGTTATAGATTTGTAAAAATGGGACTACACTTTTGAATAATTGTCTTACTTGGTGAGAAACAAAAAAAAACAACAACATAGTATTCTGAAAAACTAAAAACATGTGTTTGTTTTGCATTTCGGCACAGATATAGGACATAATTAGCACGAAATGGGATGGATTCTGGCACCAATGTAACACCTTATTATAGCAAGCTGTTTCGAGGAAAAGAGACGATGATTCCACACGAAGACAGACAGAAGCAGATAAAGTGGAAAACTAAAAATACTTGTAAAATGCAAATTAAACCACAAAGGGTACAACATGTTGAAGCGACGATTCCACGGAAGTTTTAAACTTTCTTGACTTATTTGATTCGAAAAACAAGTGGTTTTTTTTTTTCTCTCTCTCTCTCTCTCTTCCGCCCACGGATGTTCACATACACAGACACAAACATTACAAAAAGCACACACACTTGAGGCGTCATCTGGTGCCAGTGGACAGAAAGTTTCTTTGAGGCGCCCTTTTCTTATCTTGACTAATGAACCATCACGCACTAGACTGTAACAAGCCCGTTAGCAATTAGCGGGAAGTGATACGTGGCCAAAATCATCCATTTACACATGCTGCTACTACTCCTTTTTTAAGTTCTCTCTCTCTTTCTCTGTCACACACACACACACACACACACACACACACACACACACACGCAATACACACCCACAAACACATGCAGGTGTATAAGTGGGAGCGAGTCAAAAGCAGGCGACAACGGGGGCTAGTCCGGACCCCATGTAAGGCTTCTTGCATGCAAACCCACCAGACGATAGTGAAGTGCGGAGCCTGCTAGCAGGCGACACCCTCGTTACACATGCCTAACATGAGCGCGAAGCCCGATTATGCGCGCGAAAAAAAAAAAGATGAAAAAAAGGAAAAACAGGAGACGTGTGACAAACAACTCATGCCATCCTCACGTATGGCAAACAGTTGGGATGGTGAGATTATTATGCATAACAGGAAGGCTGTCAAGTCAAGACAAATCCACCTGCAGGCGTCACAACGAATATCCCCACACTAACGTGCCGAGTGCGAGGGTACTGGGATGAATGGCAAAACGGTTGTTAACTTTACAAAAAATGAAGAGTCGAAATATGTTTGTTTCTGCTCCGTTCCACTCTTCTCGCGCAACGGAACGGAATTCCTTCTTTTCAAGTATATGCTCCTTTGTTGAGTGCATGTTTCCACGTGAACGCCAAAGAGAGATCTGCAGGGGTCTTTTAGGCACGTGGGGTTCTATTCCTTCTCTTCTTCTTTCTACGCCTTTTGGTGGAGATGGCCCGTGGAATTTCTTTGTTTCAAGTTGTGGGTAGACAGTGTAAGATTAGACAGTCTAAGCTTAAGTATTAGTACTTATTCAACGTTTTTTTTTTTTCTTTTTATGTAAGAACGAAAACTACAACTTATCCAATTTGTTCAGACTTGACGACTACGTAGGACGTTAAATTAAAACTGTTGTAGTTCTTCTGCTAATTCTCTCATTTTTTTTTTCTTCTTGAATCTTCTCATACCGTTGTGATTAGTGTTAAGTTATATTTAGTGATATCTTCAACCCTGCTTATCCAAGAATGATGCTAAATGCTTCCATGTATTCTCAAACTTTGGGTAACAAAGGCGATGGAAAGAGATTCCAAATAGATTTTCAACTAGCCCTTCTACAAACATGACACTATAACATTTGCATTAACACTTGAAAAGTATGTTTGCAAACTTCTGATTTTGTTCAAACAGGGGGCTTTGCTAAGGATGACACAAAGGGTTTTTTTTTTTTTTTGCATCATTAGAATGAAATGATGCGCAATCTTTAAGACTTAAACACACACACTCACAATTATTCTATCTAACTTGTCAGGAGGAAAAATGCGATCGTATGACTTCAGTGTACAATATCACCGGATAAGATCACGCAGATATGACAAAATTTTTCATTTTTTACATCGTCTGACGTTTTAACTCTAATTGGGGGGGGGGGGGCATTTTTAATGCACTGCTACCCACATTGCGCCTGTAACCGAATATCCCAGCTGTGGAGTCATGTTTGCAGAAGCAGGAAGAAGAAGAAGAAGAAGAAGAAGAAGATGTTTGCGAGGACGTGATCCTTCCGGTGGCTAGGGGCGATAGGACAGCTTTGTAGTAAAGTCCTGATCTTAAGTGGAATTTAATTCTGTCAAGTGCTGACTGCTTTTGGACCTGGTTGTCGAAAAACAAAGTCATTCTCTAGGGTGCAAGCGGGGTAAACATTCAACGCTTTGGGAAGCAAAACTTTCAATTGGATGAGAAGAATTTGTTGAACAACGGAGATATGTAGCAATAAGTGAAAGTGGAATTGTCCTAAAAATTCACATTTTTAAAAAGATGATCAAGAATGATGGTAAAGATGGTAAGAAGGATGGCATAAAGGGAATGTAACTAGGCAGGCGAAAGGGGGGGGGGGAGGGATAGGAGCCTACTCGACTAGGAGATACCTGAGAAGTTGAGAGAAGAGAACACATAGTAACATCTTCATTTCTAGTAGGTTGGAGCTATTATAATCATGTAAAAACATTGACTTTACCTCATAACCCGTAATCTGAACCTTTAAAAATATAGAATGTATAATTATACGGTATAGGGCGAATTATGGCTATGATTTGCGATGTGAAAGTGAAGCAGTGAGCTGGATAAATATTCAAATGGTATATTGCGAGAAGATTTTTTTTTTTTTTTTTTTTTGGTATGATGATTTAAAACACTGAAGGGAAGTACGATATGAGATTGTCAATGAGATCCAGATACTTCAGAGATTCCTACGAGAAAGTCTTTTAAGACTGAAGATATTCTCCAAATCCAGTGTGATATAATGTGTAATGCTCTGTCTGTCTGTCTGTCCCCCTTTCTATCTATCTTTCCATACAAATAAAACAATATATATATATATACATATACACTGAGATGTGTGTGTGTGTGTGTGTGTGCGTGCGTGTGTGTGTGTGTGTGTGTGTGTGTGTGTGTGTGTGTGTGTGTGTATAGAGAGAGAGAGGGGGGGGGGGAGATGTATGAACTCATGTTTTGCACGTAAGTTGATCATGGCAACGGCGAAGACACTTTGTTGTATCCAATTCCTAAAATAAAACGTGTTCAATGTGACATTCAAAGAGGTAGCAATGCTCTTTTCCGCTTATCCCATGTTCAGTAATGAAAAAGCCGAAAAGCAGATCAAAATATTCCTTCCTGTACAGGAGCCCGTGATCCATGTATTACTTAATGAAGCGGATACTGGCGACTGGTTGATGAAAGTCCTCCCATAGAACGTGGTCGCCTTCAACTCGGCTAACGCGGGTGGCGTCGTCGGCTAAAGTTGGGGCTCGGCGGGTATCGGCTTACCGAGCCCGGCGCGGCGGCACTTGCACAGCTTCGCTTTGTCCTCTCTTTCTAAGTGACTGAGAAACAATTCCTGACTGGTTTGTTTGCCGGGTGGCGCGCGTTATGGCAGGTTACACTCTCCTGTAGCTTTTGGCCACCAGTCTAAGACGGCGCAAGGTACAAGATAATCTGTCTGCCGGCTTTAAGATGTCGTCTGCTGCGGCTAATAGGATGTAATGCCGACGATATTGTACGATGTCCTCTTAGTCACGGAGCATTGTTTTTAAACCCTTCTCTACGGATAGGCCTACTCCCTTCACATTAAATTCTACACATCGAATTTAAGAACAGAGAGATTCCTATATATACCAAAGTCATACATAAAGTTATCTTTGCAATGTTTAGAACCAAATATATCAGGCGGTATCCAACAGTCACAAATGAAATACTAAGAGGTCGAAGAGAATTAGGGCGTCCTCGAGGCTTCATGCAACAAATAGAGTGGTAGGCATTTCACAATACTCAAGTTAGGATCACAGTGTGAAATTCACCTGATATCCGACTTATTTTTTTAAAGCAAGTGGATGCCTCCAACATTTCATTCGCAAAAGAAGAAACCACAGAATACTTTCAACTGTGGCTGTAAACGGCTTATGTGCTAAAAATACCATGCCTATAATTCTTATTTCTAAGAATATATGTACCACCATTAGAAGAGCAAAGTAACGCTCTCACTCCCAGGAGGATTCAGTGTCGAGATCTAAAATTCTTCAGCTGGTATAACATGACTTATATGTGATAAAGAATGCAATCATATCAACATGGCAACAGGATCAGGGCTCACCCATGTCTATGAAATACACAATATTATTACGGAAGGGAGGGAAATACTGGTGGCATAACAACATGTCACACATTCTGACAACAAAACAAATCACCACCACCAGTGATATCAGACTTAAAGTAACAAAACAAAAATATTCTTCCCTCACCTCAAACGGCATGTCCCAGCATGCAGTCTCGATCCATCTGCTTTCTGACGTAGGCCAAACAGGCCACACCCACAAATGCATATTCATGACAATATCCAAAAAAAAAAAAAAAAAAACCCTAGAGATAATGAAAATTAATCATGTATCTGTTCAAAGCCACTGGTAACGAAAATAAACCTTGCAATATCAATGCGTTGTGTATGCTATATTGTTTAGGCAATTATTGTGATACACAAACGCAGTCCCCACGTTATAAACCCGATTGCAAAGATCGCTCAATGAAAACAATAAATGTGATCGTTGTACACAGATTTGTTGCGGTAGCCATTGCAAATACATTGTAATACATGTTATATGCATGGCGTTCAGGAAAATGAAGATTCAAGTTGATATTCTACGTATATCAGTTTTTCTCAAACAAGAAATGTTGATTCCTTACTAAAATAAAGAAAACATGTTTCATCTTTTATTTTTAATTTTTATTATTGCTGTTTATAAGTAATCATACAATGAGTGCAAAATCGCTAATTTAAGAACATTGTTTTTCTTATGAAGCAATGAAATGACGCCCTCCATCGTTTGAACTGACAAGAATCTACGAGCATTGAATTTATTTAGTGCTGTCATATTTACCAGTTTCTCTCGTTTAATGCACTCTAAGCTTTGGTTCATTATTCAGTTTATAAGCCTTGTGTATCCTTATTTATCCAATCGTCATTGCTTCTACGTTTGTTATTCATTTCTATACCTTAAACTATATTTTGATGATTTCAGTGTTCCTTTATCAAGTAATGATATGCCCTGTATCTCGAACATTCAATTAATTTCAATATAATTTCATGCCTCATGATATTAGTGTGACATATTGCACACCACGGTCCTACAGTTTCATACACACATATATTCAATTACATACACCAAACAACAACAACAACAACAACAACAACAGCAACAACACAACAACAACAACAACAACAACAACAACAACAACAAGTATCTTATGACCACTGCAACTTTGTGTTTTGTCCTTTATCGAAATTATGATATTATGCTTAATCCGAAGTATATTCCATCAAAGGAACACTTGATTTATGTTACAGATTAGCATTCATATATATTTTATACGCTCTTATCATTTGCTTTAGATCATTCCGTCATTCTCATTTCGTTGTGCGTGTGTGTTTGTGTGTTACATGCTGAATGCATTTATATCATAACTGCAATTTGTCATACTTCTTTCTTTGAGTCAGGTGAAAATTGACTACGTTCGATCGGCTCATTCTACCAGTTACGTATGTCAACACTGCGAGACAATTTACGGGACGCATCAATGTCTAGTCCCCAATTAATGATCTAAATGTCTTTAACAGCAGTTAACTTTCATGTTGTTCAATCTATGGTAACTTCTAGGCGTTAGTAGCCCAGCATTTTTTTCCTTTCAGTAATTGTATACAGAGCTTTTAATGTTTTTCAACCGTTAAAAAAACCTACAAAGGATGTGAAACTTTCACTTGTATAACGTGCGATTTTTGCTCGTTTCGCATTGATCGAGACAAAGGGAAGAATGAGGAAAGACCGCAACACTGGTAACTAGTTTTACCTAACAGAACGCATGAAAATGCACTATAGCATTTCCCTCGTGATTCCTGTTAAACAAAGAGAAATTAATGAAAGCGAAGTTCATGTATACATTTTTTTTTAATCGCTTCTATCACATTTCCGAGGTAGAAAAAAAAAGACCTTTACTCATTACCTCGTGATGTCATTCTAAATAATAATGTGCGGCTGTATAGTTTGGTAGTTACGGAAACAGAATAAACTACAGACTATTTCTGAAACCCAAACATTCTTGTTATCTCAGTCATAAGGTAAGAAAGATTTGTCTCATTGAAAAATGACGTGGGAGGATATTTTAAGTTCTGAAATCAATATCTATGACATATCTGCGTTTTATGACTCAAATTTGCCAAGGTGAGGAATCCCAAAAGTGCTCTCTAGTTGGTCAGTGTGGGTATTTTTCATCCCGGTTACTGTATATCTTTATCATTGTTACTTTTGTTCAAGGTTGTTGGGCTGTATAAATGTAACCTGTCGTGTCTATTATCACACTTGTTTTGTTGTTGCTGTTTTTTGTCCCCATCATTGAATCTCGTTACAGGAAATATTTATTCAATTCTTTGTTTGACTTTTATTACAACACCTGAGCTGTGTAAGCCATGCAAGGCCAGATCAAGTTGTATAACAGAAAACAAATAGGAGATTAAAAGTGAAGGGCATGACAATCCTGTTTACCTTGAATTTTGGCGTGGTACGACCTCGCGTGTTTTTATATGCATCCTTTGTCAATCTTGGAGTGTTACACATTTGGAATCTGTTCGCTGGTGTTCAATGTTGAAAACATGAGTCATAAGTCAAAAAACGACTCGTTCAAAGACACGTTTGACCAAACAAAGAGAAAGTTAGAATTAGAGGCATTTTTGTTGCTTCTGTCTTGCAAAACTTTTTGTTTTGTGTATTGTTTCTCTTTATATCACGTTGAAAAGTTGGGAATGAGTCATAAACATTCCAGGCTGCATTTTGTTGTTGTTGCTGCTGCTTACTTTCCATTCGAAAGCTCAAGAGTGGTGTTGGATTTGTCGTTTGTTTGTCACTTTTCGGATTTTGGATTTCCTTCTTAATAACGTTGTTGCTGTACTGGGATATCAGCGCATCTTTGATTGCTTCCTTTGGTAATCCGACGAGGAAAGAATCAGTGGGTAATTACCGGTATAATTCCTTTGTAATGACGATAGCATCGGATGTTCCGATGGTCGATTTAATCGATCGCAGGTGCAGTTATCCCCCACATTCCAACGAGGTTTGATAGGCTCGAAGTTCGCAGCGCTAATACTTCCTGTCTATATATTAGTAATCTGTTCTTGTGCACCTTGTACAGCGGATGTGTTCCAAAGATTATCTTCCGAAATGACAGAAACGTTGCACATGATAATACGGGTTCACCACGATGAGTCAGAATTAAGAGAAAGCCCCGGGAGAAAGCCTCAAAATAACTGAAACTTATCAATTTCGAAATTGACTATCTGTGATACTGCACCACGTTTCTAATCGATGTATTCATTTCATCTTGTGGGTTTCGCTGTTGTTGTTGTTGCTGCTGCTGTTGTTGTTGTTATTATTATTATTGTTGTTGTTGTTCTTCTTCTTCTTCTTCTTCTTGTTCTTGTTCTTGTTGCAGGAAAATGAATGATGGAAATGATTTACAAACATGTTATATATACATTATTAACATTCTTAATGAATCGTCATGTTTGTGTCATGGCTGATAAGGATGAACGGAAATCACTTTACCATTGACGAATCAAACCAGTCATCAATAAATGGCGCTTTCGACCATGTTATGCTCTATGAATCATACAACTTTGCTTTTTATTTCCTGTGCATATAATTTGTAAAGAAAACTTCCAATGTTTCCCTGTAAATAGGGCTGCAAAAACAAACAAACAAACAAACAAACAAACAAAAACGCATCGTCAGTGAAGGATCTCGACAACTAGTGAAAAGTTAATAAGATTGTGTGTCGCCAACCATTTTTTTTTCAGGGGATTGTTAGTTAATGATATACTAAAACTGGGGTACAATTATGAAAATGGCATGAATTGAGATCATGCATTAAAGCTCAAATGTATCTCGAAAGGTGTCCTCATGAGTGTCCTGGAATGGTGTTTGCGAAACACAAGACACACCGATGAAGTGTCGAGTACATTAATTTGCTGGCTCATGGGATTGTGGGGGTGCTGCACGTAGAAGGAGCAGCGACGTGGCGCTCTCATTGAAGCTTGAAATTGATTGGCAAATACTAATTCTACCTTTCAAGTAGCGTAGGCAATTGTGATATTACCGGTATGATTAACTATACCGGGAAAGTTCATGATAGTGTCTGCTCCCAAATCAAGTGATTTTGTTTTCTATTCATTTGTTTATGTGTCTTCTGCAAGCATAGAGACGAATGTGATGTATTGGAGGTTGATGGTAATTCGGCAAGGAAGGGGGGGGGGGACAGAAGAGTTTTGGGAATAACGGTAAAATGTTTTCCTTAACTTTAAAGCTGACGATGCATGCAGCAATCGCATTCCTATCTGCTTGACATTCTTAGGTAGATTAAAGCCTTTGTCTCAATGATCGCTCACGCTAAAATGTAAACGCGGTAGGCAGAGAGGTGTTATCTCAATCTTGAAACAAGCTTGTTCTGTTGTTACAAGACTCGTGATGAGAATTATAAGGCGCAAATATTTCAGCGTTCCCGCAACAGATCTCTGCATCTTGAGGTTTGTTGGTATAATGTGTGTTACTGGTCATGCGGATTAACCTACTTGAACGTAGGAATCACATGGCTGTGTTTGCTAATACGTGTCATTAGTTTCATATCGTTCAAAGGGCATTGCCCAGTCTCACGCCTGTCAGCTCGCCCACTCGGTTGTTGTATTGCTTGAGTGACCGCTGGAGAGTGGGATCAAAAGTCAAACGTCCGCGAGTCTAATGATGACCGTTAGGTCATTATATTCTGGCTCACTTTCTTCCTTTATCGCTCTTTTCCAACCAGACTTTGAGAGTACCTGCGATCTGTTATGTAAGAGTACCAACGCGAAGGGGATTTCTGTGAAGTGTATGCTTCAACCCGACCGGTCAATCAACCCTTTCCTTTCTTGATCTCTTCGTTTATTTCTCAGGCATTTTATTTCACTCTCTCTTCATAGATTTTGAATACATTTACCCAATAATTATCTTCTTTCCATTAAGTTTCATTCGCTTAATACATAAATTAATGATAAGTCATTATCTGGTAATAAGATACACATACAGTGACAAAAATTACAGAACCTTATTATCAACACGATATAGAAATAAACAAAATAAATGTGAAAAAAACCCGTTGATTCATCATAGAACTTGAACATAGTTGCGCGTGTATGTAAACACACACACATACACACAAGCAAGCGCTCACACACTGACACACACACACTCACGTTCATGCACATTGTACCCCTTTTAATCCATGTGCGCGTTGAAATGATATTATTCGCATTTAAACACTTAAAATGATAGCTCAAGACTTGAAGCAATGCTGATTACGATGCTTAATTGAGTGTTTATTTTTACAAACTGAATTCCTTCTAATGATCATGAGCGTATCTTAGCTGTTGCTACAGAGGGTGAGTCCACGGCCAACTTCGAGCATCACTAACACTCAAACACAAGCTACAAACCTTTTGGAAGGTAATCGAATCACACACAAGTCCTCTGTATCTTGACTCAGGTAACTGCAACGTAACCATAACAACAATCAAAGCCATGAGAGCTGATTGGTTGCCCGACAGAGCTGTTAGCATGGTGATTTCATTGTTGAACGTTTCAGCTATATTCTTCTTTGTTGAAGGAGCTACTACAAAATCTCTGTCTTTTTATCTCGACATGTGTCATTATCTCTACTTGTGTGTGTCTGTGTGTGTGTGTGTGTGGGGGGGGGGGGGGGTCCGGAATAGTTGTGTTCCCAGTATATTAATGGTCAACGCACCTTCCTTGCTTCTTTCTTCATCTTCGTGCTGGGCATCACAATTTGGTGATTACCTACCCTCTTAGCGGGACTTAGGCAAACAATCATGAAAAGGTTCACTTTAATAGTCCAATCTCCGTTATTATGCATGTTCAGTCATAGCGACATTCTCCACTATTAGATTCAAAACCGTAGGTGGGTGTGCTAAGTGCTTAATTCATAGTTACCAGGGCAGAGCAGGACATTCTTAGAATTTAGCCTTAAAACCTGTGGCTCTCCGAACATAATTAAGAACTACTTACATGACTTAACGGCAATAACTTATCCTTAGGCAATATTAATGGGAGGGAGAGATATATGTATACGGGTCGAGAATGGTCATTTACGACATAAAGAAACGATAAAGGCACCTGCATGGCCTATTATCAACGAACTCTAAAAAAATGTGTGATTATGGTGTGTAAGATTGAAACATTTTAGATATGCAGAAGTAGCGCAGTAATATGTTGCATCTTTGAACTGCCTGATGCTCTGCGAATGAGAGTCCACAAAATCCAAGTAATCGAGTGTTACAAAAGACAGAAAGCAACAACAACAGCAGCAGCAATAATGACAAGGGAAAAAAGGCAACAATCTCTGAATTGTCATCATTTCTTTGTCTTGTAAGAACAAGAAAACACAGAGGATTTGCTAGATATTCTTTTATACCGCTCGAAAGGTCATTAATCTGTAAGCAATTCGCAGCTGGCCCAAACTGACCACTTGGTTTCTCCAAAGGTTACTTACACATGAACAAAGGAATTACAGCATTATTTAAAACTCTTCACACTACTTCAACTTTTTTTTTTCTTTCTTTGCTTTCTTCAGCTGCTTGGCTGTTTAAAGGATTACTTTACTAAACGGATTATTGTGATTGAAGGATGGAGAGTTGTACAAGATGGCGTGTCATTGTGTTTCTCACAGGTCATAGCCCCGGATACCCTTCGTACCACTCGTTAGCAGGCTCTATGGGTAAATCCTAGGATGCTTCGATGCTCATCCCAGCGATTACACCCAAAACAACTCCATTCTTCACAGTTTTCTGTTTTCTACATTTTTTTGGCTGTATTAGTGACTTTACCGCCTGACCGAAGTTCGTCGACGCGGAAGAGTACGCCGAGATACACCGACATTTTTGTGGTCAAGAGAAGCCGGGACTTCTGCTATTCCCGAAATTCATTTCACTTCGTTATTTTTAAGTTAAGGTATGACTTGTTTTGTCTATACCACAGGAATTTATTTTGGTCAAATTCTTATTTTCGAAGTGTCATTTCCCTTGTGGTAGGCCTATGTTTCAATAAAAAAAAAGCAAAGAGAAAAAAAGTAGTTCTTTCTCCCCCCCCCTCTCTATCTTCTTTCTTTGTATTCCAGACGATTTCTTTGACTGCGAAGAATCTTACTGAGTAGTATAAAGAATCGCTTGACGGAAATGATGTGATATTTATGATGAGATAGAAAAATGTTGAAAATATTTGGTAATACCATCGATGAAGGGAGAAAAAAAAAATCACTTCATGTTTTCTTCTTTGTAATTGTCTTGACAATACAATGATGACGATGGTAGTAAGAAAGGCATAACAGCTGCAACCACAGGACTCGAACCAGGGACCTCGTGAATGACATTCCGTGGTCATAACCACTAGGCCACATCAGTTCCATTACCTGATTTCACTTCCTTAAATCAAGCAGGAAGTAGATGCAGCAAATTAAATGCTGGCAGATCATCCAGCATTGCATCCGTTATTATGGATTCTTTAAAATTGTCGTTTTGGTCTCACGAAAAAACAAAACAAAGTAGAACAAACAAAGTCACTAACATTGATTTCCATAATCGTTTCACTAAACGGTGATCGATAGTTCAGCAGAGGTGGGGACATCCTCTAACACAACCCTGCTCCTACCTGTTGTGTATGGGGTGCCACAAGGCTCGATACTGGGGCCGGTATTATTTTTAATTTTTATAAACGATATTACTCACACGGTCAAACATTGTGAATTATCTCTTTATGCAGATGATACATGTATGTATTTTTCCTCTAATAATCCTGTTGAAATGACAAGATGTATAAATCAAGATTTGAAAGAGATTTCTACGTAGTTGACAGCGAATAACCTGGTTTTGAATGCTGATAAATCAAAATATATGATTTTGGGTTCCAATGAAGAGGTTGAAGTATTTTCATGATTCTGGTATTATTCTTCAAATAAATGGTATACGATTGAAAGAAGTATATAAATGTAAAATCTTAGGAGTTGTATTTGATCCAAACCTTACATGGAAACTTCACGTGGATTATATAAGAGGGAAAATTTTGAGAAATTTGTTCCTACTGAGGAAAATCCGGTTTTGTGTGAATTTTAAAGTTGCAAAAATGTTGTATTTTTCTATTATTCAATCTCATCTGGATTATTGCTCACCAGTATGAAGTAATGCTGCAAAGTCCACTTTGAATAGGCTGTTCGTTTTACAGAAAAGGGCTTTACGTATTGTTTTAAAGGTAGATAATTTAGAAAGAACCTCGATATTGTTTAGTAAATCAGGTATTTATTCAATATATGTTCGTTGGAAAGTGATTTTGTTGCATAAATGTTTGTACGGCTTTGCACCACAACATCATTTAAAAGAACACAGTTGTAAACTCCGTAATTCTCAGGTTCAAATTTGGTTACCCAAACCTAAAACAAATTTTATGAAAAGAAGTTTTTTTATATGCAAGTTCAGGTTTATTCAATTCATTGTCATTGGTCACCCGAAACACAAAAGATATACATTGTTTTTGTAAGAAGATGAAAAATGAGATCCAGACTTCTTAAGTTGTAATTTGATATATTTGTATTCATATTCTTTATATTTTTTATATAAAGTATTGTTTTATTTATCATTTGGTCACCGGTTCCAAGTTTCCGGTTTTAGATATCCCCTTCCTCATAATATATATATACACACACACTCAAATACTTTTTTTATTGTCGTTGATTAGTATTTTGGTCAGGTATTTAGTTGTGTTAAGTTTAGTTCTCTGAGCATACAAATTGTTTCTCTATCGTTTTTTGTCCGGCTATTTCTATTACTGCCATTATTTTGATATATGATATTAATATGTCGACTGTGAGTCATTTTGTGTATTTTTTTTCTATTTGCTACTGAAATAATTTTGATGAATTTATTAATTTGTCGACTGTAAGTCACCTTTTTAAAATTTTTACAATGATTTCATACCCACGTTGTACAAGTTTAAGTGTGTATTTATCGCTGTTGTTGTTTTTTGTTTGTTGTTTTTTTTTCATATGAATTTTATATGTATGTCAAGTGGACCCCTTTGAAAATCAGCTGTGCTGAAAGGGCTATCCACCCTACTGCTGGAAATAAATAAATAAAATAAATAAAATAAATAAATTGAGGTCCTACTTCTCTCCAACTTATCATGAAAAATATCTCGCATTTGTTTGATTGGACGTGAACTTATTTAAAGTCTGGGACTCTGGTCTCCTGTCCGTTTAGAAATAGAATTAACAGTATAATATATCATTGGTGAAACGAACAGATACAATCAGAATTCGAAACATTAATTTACATTATGACATAGCATGGATTTCATCAATTTCATTGAAGACAGCTTTCAATTTTATTGTGATTTTCTGGGGGGTGGGGTTGAGACACGATCTATTTGGACCGTTACCCATACTTCCTGTTTTTAAGTAGTATGATTGTTTGTCTGTGTGGAAGTGTTTTAGTTGTTATAGATGCACTTTGAAGGAGTTTGATGAAGATCGTTGTTTAATGATAATATTGGAGGAGGGGGGGGGGGGAGGGGGGAGGGGGGTAACGGAATACATTTCCTTACCTACCTCCGGAGTCTCTTCCGATGAGGTATTCTTAGCTCTCTTTCTTTCTTTTCTCCCTCTCTCTCTCTCTCTCTCTCTCTCTTTAACTTTCAGGCCGACGGTCAAACCTTATCAGTGTATGAAGAGATCTTTGGGCGTCTGTGTGGTAGTTTGCATAAGGACTCGTACCATATTACTCGGAAATCTAGTTGCAGATGTGTTCATGTGATCAAAACAAACAAATAAACAAATAAACAAAATAGTTAATGTATAGATAGATCTTTAGGCGCTTGTGTGGTGGTTTGCAACAACGATCCTTCAATTACTCAGAAATCTCGTTGCGGATTAGTGAAGTAATAGAAACAACAAAAGCGAATGACTTGAATTTGGTATCGAATACAATACAACAACTTTCGTCGAAATTTTCACCCCGTGCATAAATGAATACACATTACAACAATAGAAATGGACCTTACAAACAAATTGTAACGCGGTGTCCATTTGAAGGATTGGTTACTGTTATTGCCAATTATCCCAGAAGTAGCATAATATACTATTTACTACTTACTTGTCCACCATTTAGTGTATATGAGTCCTTCTACTTTTGCTTCTTTTCTTTTTTTTTCCTCCAGAATTAGGCAATTAGGTGGCATAACAATAAGCAGAGCCGTTCCAAATCGTACCACTCTGTCCAAATGCTCCTATACATTCACAGAAGAATTTTCATTGTAATGAAAACATAATCCACAACACCTGCAATGGTGAAAATCGGATTAGCATGATCAGCGTGATTAGGGCTGGACTTATCGATGTGCTTTTCTATGATGTCGTCATTGATGGCTTTAACCCGTTTCACAATGTGTTAGATTACAAACCTAACAAAATCATCTCCGACAATAGACCGGTTCACTACCAATACCACTTAAAATGTTATAGGTACCCCTATGAAAATATAATGGTATATTATACCCGATATACTGGAAATCTTGCCTGCAACTTCCCGACATAGCAAAAACTGATTATTGAGGTTGGATTCCAAGCCATGCAGTGCATACCAGAGAAGCATAGCTTGTCATTCGACCAGTGAAAGCCTCATGTAACTTTTCTATTCAATAAATGCATGATAATGAGTCTATATAAGAAGAGACTTGTCTGTCTAAAGTGTGTCCATCCCTTACAACACTATAGTTTTGGGAAATGAGCATATAAACAGATATCTGAACAAATGTCCTTGTGAAATAATTTGTGAAAGAACACTCAAAATTGGAATTTCGTCAAGAAAGCTCAAGGAGAGAGAGATATGAGAGATAACACCTGATATATAGTGGCTGGTGAACAAAACATTGGATATGATTTACAATTTTAATTCCTTTAAGTAATTCTCAATGAAAAATACATGAAATATAACAAAACAGGATGATGCATGATGTACTATACAATACAATAAAATTTTACTACCATAAAAAATGCTGTCAATATATCAAAGTTCAAATTTAAGTAAAACTGCTAGGGAAATACAATGGGACCTACTTAAAAGCAAGCTTGTTAAGCGTACGCCCTAATTCTCTTAAACACAACTTTCTATTTTGCAGGTATGCATGTATTATCTTTATTTTGTTAACTGTGATTTATTTTTACATAGTCAAATGTTTGCGTATGATATCATGGTTGTGTAATTTAATCCATGTTTGTTTGTGTGGGTTTTTTGAACAAAAAAAAATGAAAATTGAATGAATTGAATTGAAATGTATATTGTGAAGAGCAAGATAAGGAGCACGGATACAACTTAAGACCCAACTAAGGAAAATGGACAATAATATTCGGGGAATATAGATAATACTACTCAATTACAATTACAGGAGAACAAATAAACCACATGCTGCCGGCAAATTGATAAGAATATTAAGCATATTACTTTAGCCAATGAAAGGATATCATAATACTTAAGAGTCTGCGTTTTCTGCTCTTTCTCCTCAACAAAAGCTTTCGAGGGGTAAACTGATGAAAAAAAAATCCAGAATGTTTTCAACTCGCAGATAATGTCCTTGTCATTAGCTTCAAAGATCGCTGAAGGCTAATGAAGCACTGCTATGCCTCTCTATTGTTTGAAATGTTTTCTTCTCCCAGTCCCATCACTTGTTCTTTGTGTAGAGGAGAGAGTGGTAAGTACCTATCTGAGAGACTTGGTATGTTATCTTCATTCAGATTCCTGGAACAATGCGATTGTAACGGCTAGAAGTCTGCCGGTGCGTGAAATCTTCTTAACTTGCGAGCAATCACAGATGAATAACACATGCAATGTACAATGTAATATAGGTCCAATCGGTTGACTTTTCACAAGCACGATGTAGGTGCAGTCCCATCGCTTTGTCAGAACATCCCACTTGTGGGCTTCATTTTCACTAGTGTCCCCTTCCCCATTACGCAAGTGACAATAAGTAAAATGCAATGCTCTCTTGCTCCAGTTATGACGTCACGAATGTGTTTATCTCTCCTTACTTTCTCTCTCTCTCTCTCTCTCCCTCTCTCTTGAAAGTAACTTTATTCAGTCGGGACGGTGAGGGGAAAGAGGGAAAGTTAACGGCATGCCTAAATTCACGGCAAACAACTCTCATTACATGGGAGGGACATTACAAGAAGGGACAAAAGAGACTGTATGAGGTCACAAAAGATCTCTCTCTCTCTCACAAAAACATGTTTTCTTGTAATAGCGGAAAAACGAATACGAGACAGCAGGAGAAGAAGGCAAAGACTGAGACGAAGAAGAAACTATTCTTCACTGAAAACAAAGAAGGAGGACTAGCGGACATTGCTAGTTGGAAAACAGTCCTTCTCTTCTCCAATGTTCGTTTTTGTTTTGTTTTGTTTTGTTTTTGTTTTTTTTTGTTGACACATCATAACGCATTTCGTGCAGTAATCACAGTTCATTTTCCTGTCAATGTATCTATGTGTAACTATTCTTCAACGAAAACATATAGAAGAAGGAATAGCGGACATTTGCCAGTTGGAAAACAGACAATTATTCCTTCTCTTCCCAAATGTTCGGGTTTTTGTTTTTGTTTTTGTTTTTGTTTTGTTTTGTTTTTTTTGTTGACACATCATGATGCTTTTCGATGTACAGTCATCACAGTTCATTTTCCTGCCAATTTATTGTAGTGTAACATTGACACGTCTATGGATTCTGAAAACAAGACAGTAATTTCATTTCATTTTCATTTATGGAATAGTTATCCACATACATTCGTGGCATACATCTATTGATCAAACTATATGGAGTAATAACATTTGAAATTGCATGAATACAGAATTAACGTTACATGATGACAAAAGTTAAAATGAGGAAAAAATCTAAGAATAATAAAAATAATCACAACAAAATTAGAAAAATCAGATTTCGAGACGATCTGCAACCCCGAAGTCTTTAAACCAATAAATCAAACTGAAACAAAGGGAAGTTTATAGAACTTTCGTATCTGCAACTCTTTTCATCAATGGCTGTAACTACATGTATATAATAAGAATGCAGCGCATTGTAAAGAGCGCTATCCATTCCAAGTGGTCTACGTTGCCTTTATAAAGAATGATTATGTAGTGATATCATGAATACTTATTGAGTGCTATTGTTGTTATGCTTTAACATAAATATGTATGGATACTGTATATAAGTATAGACGCAGGGAGACATTATCATGCTCATAATTACTTACACACGACCTTTGGGAGACAATTTGTATCTCCTTAACGTTTTCAACTATTTTTAATCGCATGTTTTACTGCTGACATTGCCTAATTCTACACAATAATACACAGATAGATATACCATTTATGCAAATTAATAATGATAAGGCGGCGATGTCGTTGCATATTTTTATCAGCCTAAACAGTTCAATAGTTCGTCAGTATTCTATGTCATTTGTAACTTTTTTTTTTCCTTCCAACGACCAGCTAATTCCACTCGAATCAGTGTATTTGCATCTTTGTCGTTTATTGTAGATGTCCATACCTGCCAACTGTTCAGTTTTAATCTGAATATTAAGATTTTTCACTGAAAGAAAACGCATTAATTTCAGAATGTTCTGATTTTTTGGAAACATCTGTAAAGGGCTTTTTACACTTGTGTTTCTTAACCCCGGACTTTCTCTGACCCAGGACTATCGTTAGTCCCGTACCAATTTTTTCAGCTTTTTACACTCGCCAATTAGTCCCGTACTATCTCTTGTCCGGGGCTAAGGAGAAAACTGACCTTTTTACACTCGTCTTTCTTAGCCCCGGACTTTCCAAACCACATGAATATTCATAATTACGCTGTGTACTGTACACGTACACGCACGCACCGGCAGCACTTGATTACCTCGTTTCTGATTGGTCAGTGAGGGTCGCACTTCGTCTCCGTCGCTTAGCCCAGGATTATTTTTTCGTTCTGTTTACACTCACTTGCTTGGCACCGCAATTGCGGTGCTAGCACCGCAATTGCGGTGCTAACCCCTGCTATTTTGCAGGGCCAGATAGTACCGTACTATCGGTGGGGCTAGCCCACTTTGGCAAAAACGAGTGTAAACAGAAAGTGGGCTAAGGATAGTCCCGTACTATCGGTGGGGCTAAGGCCCCCCCTTAGCCCCACCGATAGTCCGGGGCTAAGCAAAAATTTACAAGTGTAAAAAGCCCTTAATAGTAAACTATATGAAATTTATGAAAGTTCACATTTGGCATTTTTGAATATTTTTTCTTTGTTTGTTCAGATTTATTAAGTCTCAGGGTTGGCAGGTATGGATGTCTCACAAATCAAGTGGTCAGCAGAAAAATCAAAGTTCAACAATTTGTTCAAGAAGGAAGATCAATCGGGTTGAAATGACACGAAAGACGCTTTTGCTGCTCATCGCAAACTATGTCGTTTTGTCTGCAGGTTTGTGTACAAAATCATTCACTGGAAGAATAAGTCTGTTCCATTTGTTGGTTTGTTTGTTTGTTGATTTTATCTTCTTCTACATAATTTCACAGATAAATCAAAGTTCTTTTCAGTAATATCACAGAAAACATCAATATGCTGATTACATTGAAAGCATATACTTACAATATCTTTCAAAGTTGAAACAGTATATGCCACATACTACTGAAATTAAAGATTTTTGTCGAATAATTATTGCTAATGATGTACTCCATTACCCTGCATTATATTTGCCATGCGTTGTTGTTGTTTGTAATTTCTGACCTTTTCCAGAAACGGATGTCGAGAGGGTAGCTATGTGTTTGTCTGTCTGTTTGTTTGTTTGTTTGTTTGTTTGTTTGTATGTATGCTTGTTTGTATTGGGGGATGGCTGATGGCTAACCTCCCACCTGTTCTTTGTATTTGTCTATTTGTTTTTTACCTGTACATTGTCACATTACACCTGCCAGCCTATACCAGTGTGACTAATACGAAGGGCGGTCTCCTTAATGACATTTTATTTTGACCCGGCGTGAGATAAACAAACTCGAAATCTTACGTGCGTGAAAACAACAGCTGAAATGTTATATTGCAAACACTCTCAAAACAAGCTGACATTCTTTTTTTTTTTTGTCTGTGTATCTCTCTCTTTCCTTGTCTCTCCATCTCTCTCTCCCTCCCTCTGGTTCTCTTTCTCTATATCTCTTTCTCTCTTTCTCACTCTTTTTCTCCTTTCTGACCCTGGAGGGCACTACCGTTCAACCGAAGCTTATGTGTAAAAGCTTGTAAAGGTGACAACAACACATGGAGATAAAGACACTTTTTCGCGTTTTCAAAGATTTCTAGGTAACCGAGGTGGATCAACTCCCAGGACGAAACTCGTTGTTGTTGTCGTTTTTATTTTTTCTAGTTGTACCTTCGAAAAGACCAGACCTATCTCTCACTGGACAAAGAAGCCCCATCTCGACCCTATATCACAGCCCCCGCAACTACCATTGTCCCAGGACGTATAAAAGGCAGACGACTGGTCAACAAGCACTCAGTTGATAACGCGTCTACCACGCAGACAGTAAACGTTGATACCCGCTGGACGCAGTCGCGCGGAATTACACGTTAGTATTCGCTTCCTTACACCAAGAGGAATACTCCGCAGTTTGATAATTTTGTGCGTCCTTCATCCATTTTTGACGACTTTTCCAGTTTGGGAAAGAAAACTCTTTGTATCTTTCAACATGACGATTTCTCCACATATCAAAAGGTAAGAATACTCGAACTCGCTTCTGTACCCTGTCTAAGAAGCAGTTTGACCTCTCATTAAGGAACTCCTAAGTGCATGTGGATCTGAACTTAATCACTTTTTTTTTCTCAATGCCTGCAGCTGATTTCATTGTCAGAATATTGTTGTAATGATCATTGTCCAAGATGTATTGGATGTCAAGTGTTGAATTAATCAAATTCATACGAAGATAGAATATTTTCTTTGATATTGAAATGCATATTCCATGCTTATCTGTTCATATTGGTACTATCATCCAAACTCTCTCTCTCAAATCTGTAATTGTTCTGTCGATAAACATTCAGTTTCATGAAGCAAATGTCAAGTCCGCGGAACTAATTAATCCAATTTTCCATCCTATTGTCGCCAGTTATAGAAAAAAATCACAGTAAAATCTGTCACCACTGCACTGTCAGAACTATTTTGTATGCAAACGTCAGTGTGATGTTAGGAAGACAGTGAACTGTAAGGTTGTTAAAGGCTTAACCTCCCCATTTTACCTTCATTCGTCCAGCACACTGCGCTCTGTGCAGAAGACCAAGGACCGGGAGAGGGCGGTCACTTTCTCCGCGGTGAAACCCGATCACTCGCCGATACTGAGGACCGATAAAACCGACAAGCACAACTTCAGACTCGTGCTCCTCGGACAGGATGGCGTGGGGAAATCCGGTGAGTTTCTATCAGCGCAAGATAGTATCTCTACCATTTTAACACGCATGATTGTCATCGGTACGCATAATATGTTTTAGCAGTGATCAAATAATGTAAGCCTTACAGTGTTCCTAATCAGCTTCCGATAGCTCTCCATTCTTTCGGTATATTCTCTTTGAGATTGAACACTTTCACTTCTCCATGATCTTACGCTCACTTGAAAAAATATCCAAACAAAAGCTAAACAAAACGAAACAAAAATTGAGATGAGATGGCTTACTATCTATATATCTGTTTTCAGAAAGTTAAAATGTTCCTATTGTAATAAGCAAAAATGCGACATTATGTAGTTGGTTTGCATTCGTGCTCTGACTGCATCATTTCTTGCAGATGTAATGTAATGGTTAGTAGCAATTTTCATTTCATTTCATTTTTCATTTCATTTATTGTTTCTACTTGGTACAAATCAACAAATCACATTAAAAGATATACACATTCCAAATAAATTGTTAAATGGGCAGCGAGAAGCAGTACATACAAGTTGCAAACCACACAGTATGCAAATTGTAATTGAGGTGACCTGGCACAGAGGGAACGGTTTCAGATTTATCAATTGGACTATCAAGGGGTTAAGATGCCAAGTGATGGGAATTAGATGATGAGGGTAAGGATGAGGAGGGTAGGTAACCTTTCCCCCAATTTTGGAGCTAGCGAGGCCCAGGTGCTCCGGCGTCCCCCGTCCAGGCAAACTCCTAATTGATTTGTTTACCTGGTAATAATTAAACCACTTACTTTGTCATGACTCATTAGCTTCGGCGGCGCTGTCTCTTCTGTATGTAAGTCACGTGCGAGATTAACCTAAACTTGTTAGAAACAATTGCTGATTGACCTTAACTGTTTTCTGTCGGTCATATCTTATTTCTTGAAGATTGTTTCTAAATGATTTCCCTGACATTAGCGAGGTTGTTGAAGGTGAAGCCTGTGTCAGGGATATAGAATACAGTTTTTCAGTACGTATGGAAAAGTATACCATTTTGCTCTATACCTTAGTTTGACTCACTTTATGATACCACGATAAGGAAATAAAGAGAGAAGGGGGAGGGAGATAATGTGTGTGTGTGTGTGTGTGTATATATATATATATGTGTGCGTTTGTATGTTATAGATGTATGTATGTGTGTGTGTGTGTGTGTGTGTGTGTGTGTGAGAGAGAGAGAGAGAGAGAGAGAGAGATGTGAGATAAGGCTCATAATGAGAAAATAGGAAACGTGGTTTATCATCAGCGGAGTATCACTTTTTGAATAGTTGTAGAGCGACTCATACCCGCAACAACCTATGGTAGACAAAGCAATTAATATTTGAAAAGAAGAGTGTCATAACTCCCCTGTCTCAATACCATGACAACACTTGAAATCTGACTCATTGGAGGACATTCCTGTGTAGAGTTGGAATAGCGCTCTTCACCCAGTAACCTCCATGTTGACAGTCTAATGGAGGAGGATGTATTGACACTCTGGCGTTTCCATGGCTATTTTTAGACCAAGTGTGCCACCACCATCTTAATGTTTATCTAGTCAGGGATGATCCGCATTACACTTGTCTTGTCTGACTCAATCTCAAAAATAAATGGACTTGAAGACAGAGAGCAATAGTGTCAAGAGAAGTTCCTTTCGCTTTGCGCTGGCGCTAATTATTAGTCATCAGTCAAACATGTTTCAGGACCAGTGTCACACTTTGATAATGACTAATGACTCGATTCACCCACATTGTGACCTCAGTCTCGGGAAAAAAGAAGACAAAAACCCGAAACAATCCCGAACAACCATGAGGGTTGACCTAATTGATGGAGACTGCCTCAATGATTGAACTAAATATACCTTGAAGTCATTAAAAGGCTCTTCGAGAGACCTTCTCCTTTCGTCTCAAGTGAACAGGCGAATAGAAATTCGAGCAATGTTAACGAATAGGATTTAATTTGATATCCTTAGGCAAAACTATTTCTTTGACTTTGGCCGATAAGAGAGGAAAAGCATAATGTTCGAACAAGGTAGATTACTCTGGACAATCCTGCGCTGTCATGACCTGGGAAACCGTTGTACTTATACACTATATGCTTACCACATATAGGTTAACTGTGATAACGTTTGATATTGAGGGACACCGACAGCAATATCTATTCCACCATGATTGATTGATATCAGTAGAAACATTCTAAATCAGTTCAAAATACCGGTGGTGACACAAGATATTTCATCTTGTTCTATGTTTGGCTTCGGAGGCAAGTTCATTAATATAGGAAATATGATAAGGACTGATATAGTGAGATTGGGTCGGTTAAACAGCAGACAAAAATGTGACTTTTGGTGATTTCGACGCAAGCCTGTGCCAGGTTGAAGCAAAGCTTATAGAGATTATTTACTGATGACGTACGGAGTGGTTTTACACCGTTACATTTCTCATCTTGCACAATGCGATTAGGATTAGCGAAAACAAAAGCTAGATAACTAAAGACTTTTCCTTGATCAAAGAGAAACAACATGAAGCCCGGGACCCTTCCAAAAGCCCTGTAGAAGGTCCCGCTAACCATTCAGCTCCTGAAGCATAATACCATCAGGCTTACTCTGGGTTCAATCATTGGTAATCCTCCCTAATAATTTAGTTTTGTTGTTGTTGTTGTTGGTTTTTTTTTTTTTACATGTGAGTACAAAGACGGTGTAATCCGACTGTTACCATGAGATAAAATCACGAGAGAAGAGCCCGGTGAAAACCAGTGCCTAGCATATTTGCTGAGATGATTAGCGTACTGTGACCCTCTGGATCTGAACCTTATTGTGTCCAAGGTGTGGGAGGAGGGGCTTTTCGTGAATCGGTGTTAAAAACCACTCGTGTGTATATGAATTGTGCCGAGGAATGGTCAAAAGAGAAGGAATGTGCACCGCTCCTTGGCACTTGTCCGAACCACTTTCTCCTTTTCTAGTCCACTGAAAAGTTCTCGCGTTTTATTTGTCAAATACCGAGGCGATGGTATGCAGGTTTTCCAGGGCAGCTGTTATGAGTCATTTATGGGATTATGTATTAACATTCCTTTACGAATAATGTAAGCAAGGACTTAATTGAATTTGCGTTGTGGTAAATTGTTCTTTTGAGAATTTCAGCCTTAAGAGTAAAAAGACCAAACAAAATTTCACAAACAAGTACACACATACAGTCGAATGACATGTACACACAGACAGTAATAAGCACACACACACGAATATTTTCATTAGCCACTGTGTATTTTTCCCCACGCTGAAATGTTTTCATGTTTCTATTGATGTTTTTTCCTTCTTTATTTTCTCGTTTCAGCAATTTCTGTGCGATTCCTGTGTGGGCGTTACCTGCATGAATACGACCCCACGCTAGGTGAGTAATTTCCGTAATTTGTGAGCTGCGATAGCAACGAAACCTATTAAACTAGCTCCAAGAATGTGAATGATTGTCGTTAAACCTATCATGACTATACAAACATGAAAGGACTCTCCAATTTTGCTTTCTTAAGTAATATTGCAGCGGTATACTTTCTTACTTTGACTTTCAAAGTAAAATGTGTCCCTTATAGCTTTATGTAGACGATTGAAATTATTGTTAGACAATTGAAATATAGATTTATACGAGTAATCATTACAAAGTGCAAGTTTTTAGCTGCAGCAAAATAGATTGATATATTTTTGTCCCAATCTTGTTGGAAGGTACACTACAGTATGTAAGTTAACCTAGCCACCATAGTTATGTTATTGGTGTACATACATCTGTTTGTAGAGCGTATAACAGCCACCAGGTGCAAATAGTAACCATTGTTACGTCATGCTATCACCAGTCACTTGCAACTATCTAATCGAATTTCCTTTTCGTTTTTCTTCTGTTACAGAGAGCTGTTATGAAAAGTTGGAAACGATAGACGGCAGACTGACCAAGGTCGAGCTCTACGACACGGCCAACCAGTCTTCTTTGGAAGACTACCTGGTCGAGGCCGACGCCATTCTCTACGTCTACTCGATCACCGATCGCTCCAGTTTCGAGAAGGTCCACCTCCTCGCCGACCAGCTCGAGCTCCACGGAAAGTCCCATCTGCCCGTCATGTTGCTAGGCAACAAGCGAGAGATGGAGCGAGGGCGCTGCGTGAGCTTTAAGGAGGGTTACTGCCTGGCCAGGGACGCCGGCTGGACCTTCCGAGAGGTATCCGCCGCCACCGACAATGGCAAGCTGAAGGAGGGCATCCTCGAGTTCGTACGCGATGTCCAGATTGAGCAGAAGAAGCTGAAGGCGAGCAGGAGAGGTCGGTATTTCAGGAGAGCTGTGTCCGCGCTGGCAACCATCAACAGCAACTCCAGGCAAGCGACAAAAGAAGAACACGTAGCGGCCCTTCCCGATTGGACTCTGAGTTTGTTACACGTCGGCACTATCCCTAGATTCCATCAAAGAAGACTTACTTGTCCCGCCGTCTAAAAGAGACGCTCTTGTCCATCGCACAGGACTGACGATTGAGACTATCATGAACTTGACGAGACTTTTGTAAATATATGTATATTTCAAAGCCACGCGGATTGTTGCAATAATAATTATTCTATTGATCATACCGACACACGTCGTGAAAACCGACGTAAACGCTTGAACTAAATGGAACATGCAAACGAGTGCTTTGTATAGTGCGCAAATGTGTTTGTCCATTAAAGTGTGTAAAGTACTTTAAATTTTTCAATCATGCAGTTTGAATGCAAACTTTTTCTCTTTCTTTCTTTTTTTTTTAATCAAAGCGTATATGGTAAAGATATTTAAATGTGACGACGGGCACATTTTGCTTCTTCAGCTCTGATGCCCTTAAAATGAAATTATACTTCCATTGATTACAATCCTCAACGATAATATATGACTTGTAATAGTCTTATATCTAAAGACATAAATCGTGTTAGACGGCTGGAAAATTATCCAGGTAACACAACTCTTTTTTGACAGTTTATATAATCATTTTGCCAAAAAGTTGATTCAAAGGTACTGTGGTATCCAACGTATCTTTTAATGATGATGATTTAATGGTTGACATAATGGAAACCATTGCTTTTGTAAAAGTCGCCTGTCAAACATTTCGTTTGGTTTCATTTTATTAAGTTATTATTTTTTTATTTATTTATTTGTTTATTTATTCATTTATTCATTAAAATTTACCTGATTATGATTATAAGTGCTCAAGCGTACATACTTTGTTGGTATGTCAGGTTGATCCTTCAAAACCAAAGATGTCTTTATTCGGTGACATGATTTTTTTTTTTTTTAATCATAGGTCTACTTGTCAATTTCGCTAAATAGTTTATGCAATTATTTCTTTTTATTGAATAACTGCCTTCTGTTCCTATGTCATGTCGTTATTCATTTTAATGTTATATAAATGTTTTATTCCGTTTTTTACTCACTGCATTTATTGATTTTATTCAAAATTATCTGAATAACGAAAATTATCTTTTATTCTTTATTTCATTGTTTATTATCATTCATCTTCACCGTATAAATACGGTATAGAACTAGAATGAGAGAAGTGAGAGTATGGGACTGAGTGAGTGAGAGACTAATAGAAAGAGACGAGAGAGATATAGAAGTTAAAGGGCTGTAGATTCTATAGGCCTACATGGAATCTAGATGTATACACCAAGATGTGCATGTTAGGCAAGCCAAATCGTTTCCTTTCAAAGTATTTGTTTAAATGCGTCGAGTAAAAAGCTTAAGATGCTTTAGTTTACAGATATTCCATATCAAAACAGATTTTTAGAATTTCGGTCAGAATGACTGTCTGTCGGAAAAAGTCTCCGTTTTCAACTATCTTTTTTTAAATATAATTGGCTTCATCACAATCGAATTTTATTCAGACCAATCACACGCATAATTTTTTATTTTCGTGTATGGCATGCCAAACTGCAGCAAGTAATGTCTGTACATTGCAAAATTCGGATGTATAAATTCACACATGCAGAAAATCACATTTATTTATTTTTTTTTTTTATTCACGCTGATCAAAATTGTATCTCAAAATACAAGTACGTTTATAGTGTGGTTTTCTATTGCGCTTTGTAGAAAATGCACGACCGCATTTTCAGTTGAAAGTCTTCCACTGGTGACTGTCAATAAACAACAAAACACTGGAACTTTTCTGTCTCATAATCTGTCTTTCTTGTTTGTATAAGTATGTGGTTCAGTGATGATGTCCATATCGGTATTACGACGGTGACGAAGGACGAGAGAATGATATGTGCGTGAATGTGCTCTATCTACAGTGTAACTGGAGTTCACCTTAGATTGAATGAAACATGATGTTATGAACACATTATTACCAAACACGTTGCACACACAAGCACACACACACACAAACATACATAAACACTCAGACACATACAAACACACTCAAACTTGCACACACAATTAATTTTAGAGAGTAAAAATCCATAGAAATTTCATAACTTTCATTCTTTTGGATCATCTCGATTCGAGAACTGAAAAAGATAATGATACATACAGAACTTCTCAGACTTTTTCGCTTTCTTTCTTTTGTTTTTGATTCTTTTCTTTTTGTGCTTCCATCCGCAGGAAATTAACATACGTAATGGGTCTTATGTTTTTCCTTTACCTGGTGTACGAATGTTGCATTTTTAAGTTTACTCTTTTTTTTTCATTCAAGCTCACATAAAATGTCTTCATAATGCGCACACTCAATCGTGTCGCACACTTATGAGTCTTTTATCAACATTCTAACTTGTGTAAACAGGCTCTCTGCACATCTCGCCAGTAAACATAAGCCTTTATAAGGTTTTTCTAACGTTTGTTGCCGTTCATGCTACTTGAAACCAGATATTCACATTCCTCACGATAATGCTGATAGGCTTATACCGTTATGACCAACACAGACATTTCGGTTGGTAATCATCGATATGTTACAGAATATTTACGAGAATGCAACCTTGAATATAGCGTTGATCCATACTCAGACTCAAGTGTAGTATTGGGCGACAAAGCATGTTTTGTTGCATTAAAATACCAACATTTTATTTCGCCTTTAATCGTTATAATATGAGATATTCATGATATATATCAACAGTGATCTATAAAGAAGTAGAACTTCATTGTACTGCTACGCTCCCTTATTACGTGCAAGTGTTGGCAGCGTGCCATAACTGTTTTTCGATAATCTATCCGTGCTTCGCAGGACCATTATTGGTGATATACCATGGTTTCACATTTTACATAATCCAGACTGGTGAGAATGACATAATTGGTTATTACATTTGCACAGGTCACATTTAGCTAACCTCAAACAGGCAATCCCTGTCATTAAAAAATCTATCGTCGCTGTCTACCGTCACTGATATGATCATTAAGCTATTTAGGTGTCCGTCTCGGCTAAGAATACTTAACAAACCACGATTTTTGGTAACTAATTTTCATCCTTAACCCGTTGAGGACGAGTCCCGAGTATACTCGGGCAAGTGTCTATGGGAAATGCGTGTTGTAGCAAAATCAGCAACACTGCTCCATTGTAAGATACATTGCAAATGTTGTTCATATAACTCGTTTTGAAGCATAAAAATGAATGTTTCTTCATCTTTATATTGCTCGGTTTTAATCGTTTCCTCTTGCAATAATGATGTTAACTTCATTCAGTTATTGATTTCGCTATCCATCTATATCTATTTCAGATTTTTAAAGCTTATTTATCAAACGTGGAATAGATGCATGACATTGCATTTCCAAAAGTTCAGCGGATCTTTTCTACACTCAAAGTACTGTATTCCACTAAATTGATGGTCTCCAGTTGGAAGGAATGAAACAAACAGTTAGTGTGTAGGTATTAGCATAATACTTTTGTCCATTTACTCATTTTGAAAAAAAAAGGTTTTAGCTTTATTCAGTCATCCGTTGTATGTATTTTGTTTATATTCAACTGTGCAAAAGCGTGTGCCCCTTTTCCTATTTTAATGATATTACCGTTAACCCCTCGTATTATGCAACAGGGCTGCATTGTTACCAGAAAAATAACCAGAATGTTCTTATATCATACACTACAGGTTTGAATATGGGGCATAAATAAAGAAATAAAACCATCCTGTGTATATACAATAGTCTATGAATGTTCGTGGGTATAGTCCTCGGTGTCATAGGCCCAACCTTTATTTCCTGACCTGGCATTAAATACAATCAACCCTAATCAAAAGCTGACAAGGTTTCTTATTATGGCAAATTGAGGAAAGCGCTGGACTGTAAATCTAATTGGGTTACGGCAGAGAATGATGGATTGTGGGTAAGGGAATTCATAAGCGTATCTTTTGACCTGATATTTCTCCGAGCATTTTTTTTTTTTTGTATAAAAGAGTTTGTGCTTGTGTCTGTGTGCGCGCGTGTAAGTGTGCGTGAGTCGCAAATAAAGAGAAAACGGGCGACCATGGAATATGTAAACGACGTAAAAGGGCGAAAAAAGCGGCCTTAACGGTTTTAACTTTGATAAAAAGAACAGTATAAATAATGACGAAAAAGACAAAAAAAAAGTCGCGAAAAGTATATAGGTCTGTTTGCATCATGCGTGAGCTTTAATTTTTTTCCCCGACTTAACGAGGTTTGACGTAATCAATAACATGTACAATATTACGGATAGATACAATATGGCATTTGCATTTTATAATCATAAATTAAATTACGAAAAGTTTTTTGAAAACTTGCCTGAAATCTGAGCAATACATATATATACGAATGTTACTGAAAAAAAGGTGTGTGTGTGTGTGTGTGTGTGTGTGTGAGTGTGTGTGAATAAATGCGTCTGTGGCGGGAGGAGTTTCAGCATTTTTAAATTCTAAATCAAAGCCATCAGCGATAACTTCTCGGACAGATCTTAATAGAATTTTGTTTGGACAAGATTATCTTTGCGTTGCCATTCACTGCCATAATTGGTTCATCGATCATCCCTGGCAAAAACAAACAAACAAACAAACAAACAAAAAAACAGCAGCAACACAACAGCAACAGCAACAACTCAACAGAAACATTTAAACCATCCCTTGGGACTTGGATTACCAAGGCCAGTAATTACACCCCTCCCCCAGCAATCAATTCAATTAGTTGGCGACCAAAGAGAGAAGGACGCCATGATAACCACCGTCAACAATTAATAAACACGCCTGCGTCACCACCATTCGTTAAGTCGATTTCCACTAGTATCAGCTGTTTCAGGATGACATTCATTTCAAACACCAGTCCATCCAAAGTTCCTAAACCTTCTTCTCTGGCACAATTATGTCATCATTAAAAAAAAACCACACACATTCAGGTGAGTGCAACCCTAGAGTCTTAAATCTGAAAAGTTTCGGACGACTCTCAAACTTAGAAGGAGCAGAGATCCCAATAGACAGTTTCTGTAATTTGTTATTACTTATGGATGTTTCTTTCGTTGCAGCTTAGCAACGATACATTTCATTCCCCGGCGCCCTCCCAGGAATTCGCTTACTTGTTGCTACAGATCGGGCAAGACTGCAGCAAGCTTTGTGGTAATTTGTAAGGTTAACTTTTGTGAACAAAGCATTCATAAACCTGAATATATTACAGAACCGGTCTATTGGACATCTTTGCTGAGCATCAATGAAGAGAACTTAGCAAGGTGTAGACTCCCCTTACAATGACTACCATACATGGCAGAACAATCCTCATGGAAGATAGCGTACTATTGAGTGTTTGTGTGCTGACCCATAACTGGTACAGGAAAAGAGGGAGAACGCAGTACCCACAGCACCCTATAGCCCTTTTTACACTTGTGTTTCTTAACCCCGTACTTTCTCTGACCCAGGACTATCGTTAATCCCGTACCAATTTTTTCAGCTTTTTACACTCGCCAATAAATCCCGTACTAAACTCTTGTCCTGTGCTTAGGAGAAAACTGACCTTTTTACACTCGTATATTAGTACAGTACTTTGTGTGGTTCGGGCTTCATCTCTGTCGCTTAGCCCCGGATTTTTTTCTTCGTTCTGTTTACACTCACTTGCTTGGCACCGCAATTGCGGTGCTAACCCTGCTTTTTTGCAGGGCCAGATAGTACGGGGTTATCGGTGGGGCTAGCCCACTTTGGCAAAAACAAGTGTAAAAAGCCCTTATCTCTCTTCCATTCTCTACTAAATTCGACATGAAAAAAGAACTAAAAGACACCTGTATTGGGTTGTTGTGTGTGGGGAAGTGGGAAGCAGCTAATTTCGTGGATTTCTTTTAACTTTTCACATTAGACATATACTTGGCATACTTGACAGCGTAAACACCATGATCTATCAGTGGTGAACTTCGAACATTACCTTTTCCCTTAAACTGTTCTGGAAAAGGAAACAACAAACAAGTACACGCATTAATAGATACAAGCAAAGCCATAACATGTGGATTAGCATCACCGGAAAGTTAATGAGGGAACATCTATTATCATTAATAGCCCTCATCAATCGATGTAATTGTGCTGGACATTAGTGGACGAACCAATCAATGTAATGCAATCATTATCTGTACATTGACATTTCTGGGCCCTCGCTGATACAGTAAACTAGGAAGGGGGAGGGGGCGGAGGTTAGTAATTGTCATACCACATAATGCATCTTGGCATATATGCGTTATTTAAACCTAAATTCTCATCAACGACCATTGAAAACCAATATATCGCGAGAGTCATGACCTCCTGATAAGTAGGCCTACGAGTTCTAGCAATCACTTGAATAAATAAGAATAGCTTTTTTTTTTAAAGGTAATGTTGGACTTTCAATTGAGCCGGGAATAGGCACAAATCTGGATGTTTCTTTGATCGACCGTGCTATAGTTACACAGGGCGTTCCTTTCTACCATAATGAACACGATTACTTGAATCTTGATACGAGATTAATAGGCTATAGTTTACTAGTGTATTCAAATGTATGGGTATTTCACTTCATAAGGATATAGTAACAAGCTGTTCATCGCACACACGGAGCGAATCAACCTGAAAACACTTTTCCACATCGACTCATAAGTTAGCATTGTCGCAATGTATAATATATATATATATATATATATACATATATATTATATTTACTTTATTTTTCTCTTTTTTTACGGATGGTACTTATAGTGCCTGGGAAACTCTTGACACGAAGAGAAATAAATCAACTCAGTTTTTTTTTCTTCACAAGAGGTGTTTCCATTATCTATCTTGTTCATCTTTGCAGAATATGTGCGTACGTCGAACTTTCCATCCTTTCTTACTGGCCACTGACTCTTTCCATACACTGACTGCCTACCATGACACTTCAACCATTTTTTTTTTTTGTCAAATGAAAAGCGCTTCCATGAATTTTTTCCCGTGAAAGGGCGAAAGCAATACGAATGTGTCCTTGACATGACCATTGTCCAGCCCTGTCCGAAAATCAACACTGTCCACTCCGACTTTCTCATTGTTTGCATGCTCCAAATGCCAAAGGATCTTCGTTGATGATGCAGCTCATTGACTCACTGGACTGTTTGAATCACTTCTGATTCACTACGATATTGACCTGAAAATCCATATAGAATTTATTTCTAGATAAAGTATATTGTCATTTAACTATATCTATAAATGCATTTCATAGTGACGCCCGGCGGCGCAAACGAGGAAAAAACACTCAATCTTTTATTCCAGCACTTCTCGTTCATTTGGTGTGAATATCACTGGAGCATATTGAGGGTGAAGAAGAACGAAAGCAGAATTAAACAGAAAAGAGTAGAGGGGAAAGGTTGATTCAAATGAATAGATTCTTGCATCAAGTTGTTTCTTTATTGCAACTGATTCACAAATTCATTAATTTGAATACAATTTATTGAAATTATAGTACGCATGTACCCGCTACTATAAGGGATGAGACCCAACATTCTCCTTTCTGGCGAAAGCTCGGTAGTCTAGTGGATACGACCCTGTCTAATTATCAGGTGATCGTTGGTTCGAGTCCAATCCGAGTATTTATGACCATGATTTTTTAAAATAAATAATGGCTACTACAAAAATACTGAGTAATCGCTGCTCTTTTACGTCGATGAAGGGCAATTTGTCAATCAGTTGCAACAAAGGAAATGTTGAGGAGCCCTGTGTGTGGGTCAGTCTTGTGGTGAACGCCATTCTCTCATTCCTACAAAAATTAATTTGAAAATAGAATATAAAAAATGGTTCCCAACTACTCAGACAAATAGACGACGTTCGTTAGTGTTAGAATATATTCGAATTTCAGCTTACTGTGATTGCTACAACCATCTTAGCGTTATCAAGGTTGGCCCAAGTAAATAAATTCAAATACATTGTATAGAAATAAATGCAAGTGGTAATATATATGCTCAAATGCTCAGGATAAATATACATCAATGGGATGGACGTTTTCAGTATTGATGGAATAATGAGTTCGTAAAAATGAGGGCTTTTGGTCCACTTAGGAGCAGCTAGAGTCTCTGTCTCAAAAAGGGAATGCACGCCAGAGTGGTGACATTACATCATTAACGCTCAAACCAACCTTCACTTGTAGCCTTCACAGCATCACGGAGACATTCTAAGACAGTACCCATACCTGTCAAACTGGGAGGAAGAAGGTCTCATGACTTAAAAGACATATTAGTGTACCCTGCCAAAAACCTTGGGGCTTATCTTTCATCATGGCCAGAAAATCCCTGCACCGTTTCGACAATAACTGGTGTCCTTCCTCGCTACATTAAATGCACGATTAGAAACAAGTGTTATTGTTCGGAACAACATAGTGTTAAGAGGGACTTAACCTGCGTGAACAAACATGATACATCAGACGGTTGTTTGTCGACTTGCATTCTTTGGACATAATGCATCTTGCGCAGTGCTGTGCCGCCCAACCTATTTATCTGATGATGTTGTTGAATTATAAAATATGACAGCAAAATACAGAAACACACAATTCAGTGAATCACGTAATCCGCTTGCAACGACATAAACAACAAAATCAGCCAACCAAAGATTATTTCTTTCTTTCTTTTCATTTCTTTCTACTTCCAATCTTTCAAGGCACCTATTATACACAAGTTTGTCATCTTTTCAGTAGGTTTCTCCAACGAAAAATAGTAAGATTTAGTTAACGGCATGACACTTTTATTTCTGTTCCCCTCCCCCTCGAATTATTTTAAACTTACATTCAACGTCATCTATTAGGTTGTATTTGCTTACTAGTAATCTAGTAATTATGTAATCTAGTAAAGTAAGCATCTCTATTTCTGTCTTGTTTTAAACAGTATTATGTGTAAATCACCACAAGTCATGTTCCAAGTGAAAGTGGATACAAATTTCAGTTCAATTCAATTCAACACTATAATAAGTCACAAGACCTCACATAAACATTACGATTGTAATATATACCTTACGTAATAAAATCTATTCTCTCTCTCTCTCTCTCTCTCTATTTATAAACATGTATATATATATATATATGTATATATACATACATACATACATACATACATACATTAATATATTTACATTAAACAATTTTATGGATACATGTGCAAGCGTATGTATGTATGTATGGTTGCGTGTTTGAGCTTGTGTTTGTCACCATTTATCTACCACATGATCACGAGCATCTCTTGGTATTGCTACAAACCGTTGTCACTTTGTCGTGTCGTGATATCTACAACACAGGTAGGATGTTTGAATGGACGCTTTGAGGAAAAAAAAAGTTTAGAACCTCGATCGCTTCGACGAGGTATTTTGTATCATAGAATATACTCCAGTAAATCAGGTTGTAATAAAAACCAGTGAACACAGACTTTGTGTTGCGTCGTATAGAAAGTATTTATTACTCGAAATAGTATCATACAAAGAAGTTGACAAACTTGGTAAAAGTTTTTTTTTTTCTTTAGGCTGATAGACGATATGTTGTTAGCTTGCGTACTTACGCTACTATGATTCCATAAATACTCATTCGTTACAATTCTTACATCATCTTCATGGTCATATATGTATATATATATATATATATATATATATATATATATATATATATATATATATATATATATATATATATAACATAATATTTGTAGTATTACCTCGTTTTACACACTTGTATATTCTACTTTGTTGGGATAAATACTCCGATGCACACAAAATAAATCACAAAAAACGACGGAAAAATTTGCATAATGAAGAGGATAGTTTGCTTTATATTTAAATCAGAAAAAAAAAATCAATTCTTCCTACCTTCACGGAATGCATATAGAACTTGCCCCAAAGTCGTGAAGTAGTATATACATGCAGTATGTACACTTTTATTTGTTTGTATCATTTTGTACATTCAATCTTTCTACTAAAGCTGAACGTGAAGGAAGATTAAAGATATGTACATCATGGTCTTCGATGGATTATATCGACCTGATTAAAGAATCAAAACTTTGCGGCTATTCCACACACAAACACACACATACACTTGCCATGTTTAAAGTTAGCAACTCAAAGTAACCATGTACGACCTCACATTCCAATTAGTCAATCTAATATGAAAACTTGTAAACGTAACGCTAGAATATTCTAAAGCAAATATATTGCCGGTTTACATCTCTCGTACATATGGGCTAATCAGGCAGATTGAACACCAAAAGTGTTATATCCATATATTTATACTGATTGCTTTCAACGCAATCGGTGTACACTATGTATGATTGTACAAGATACTGATCTAGATATATACCGCTGCCATACTGTAAAATGTATTGCAAAAGCGAGGCACCATTTTTCTTCATTATTTTCTGACTTTAATATAGGAAACTCGGGATGTATAATAGGTAGACTCCTGGGGGCGCTTCACGAACGATATAAATCGAACTTAGAATCTACGACTGACTTGAAATTATGCTATGTCGTTGGATTCTCTTTTCAATTATAACTAATGTTTCAGAATCAACTTCAAATTATTATAAAAAATGTCCCTAATTACATTTGGTTGATTAATACCTGCATGTAAAAGTCTCCAAAAATTTCGTTCTTATATAAATCTATACGAAAATTAGAATATTATTGAAATCACACACAGCCTACAATAACTTTAAGTTGATCTTAAGATTTAAGATCGACTTAGATTCTTTTTGAAACACCCCCTTCCCCTGTCTATGAATAGTTCCGACTCTAATCAAAAGCATAATTTTGCAAATCTATCGGTATCTCTAATCTCTACGAAAACAAAAACCACCAAAAACAAGTTTATAGGGTGGTCACTTGAACCATATTTCTAATTTCACTATGACGCCTGAAAAATAAAACGTTATATTTCTGGGGGAAAAAAACCCAGAAAATACTGAGTAGAAATTATCTCCGACAATGTTGCTACATTTTATGACATCGCTAGGTGTATCTTATAGTCACGATCTATTCGTAACGGTGCTAGATTAAAGGAGAAAGGATTTTTCTGTCATGAAACTGGCGAATTTCTATCACTGCTATTTAAGCGCGAAATGAGCGAAAATTTTCACTTTTACAGTATTCAGTCCACAATACAGTACACCTTTAAAAAAAATCATTTGATAATCGTGAACATTGATTTCTAGGCTGCGTGAATGACGTCAATACTAGATGCAAAAAGATTACTTGGGTAAAGCTCTTACCCCAAGAAATTAGTGTTATTATTCAGGGGAAAATTGATTTCCTCGCGAAAATATGACGTTGCAAGGTTTTCACGTTGTCCTACATGAAAATAGTACTGGGTGTATTCATTAAAAGAAAGAAGGTGAATGGGGGGGGGGGCAGGAAGAAGAGCAAAATGACGATGATAGTAGTACCAGATTTAGTAAACTTATTGAAAATTATGAGCAAAAGAAAGAAGTAGAATTTAAAAGTCACAGAAGTAAATTCTTCTCGCAAGCTAAAATGTGTTAGTAATCCATGTCATCAGCGATGTTAGAAGAAGGAGTTAAATAATAATAGATCAAGAAGTACTTTTGCTAGCTGTACTACATAGTACTGTTTAAAACCATAAAGTCCCCAAAATTCATTTCCGTAATTTCATGTCGCTTCATTTATATTGCTTACTTCTATTATTAGTGACCTAATATTACTGTCTCAAAAAATTCCGTAAAAGTTTTTTTTTTGATAAGATTATGAAAATTTGGATGCAGAAATCAATTCGTAGAAATATCATTGTCCTGCTAGTAGCAAGCAAAAGTGGCCGTATTGTAGAAGAATTAGTTATAGTAGTAGTAGTAGTAGTAGTAGTAGTAGTAGTAGTAGTAGTAGTAGTAGTAGTAGTAGTTGTAGGAAAGTAGAAGTAGCATAGTATAGTGGTAGTAGTTCTTGTAGTATTAGTAGTATTAATAGTAGCAGTAGCAGGAGTAGTAGTACACGTAGTTGTAGTAGCAGTTGTAGTAGTAGTAGTAGCAGCAGCAGCAGTATTAGTAGGCCTACTAGTAGCAGTAGTAGTAATAGGGAAAGTTGTAATATAATAGATTAGCAGCTGTTACTTTAGTTAGTACAGTTGGTATTTTATGATAAGTATCATCTGTCCTCGTCACAGTGGGAGCAGAAAATTAGTCACAAAGGGGCACATATTACAGTGGTCGTAATTTAAGTAGTATAGTAGTCACAGTAGCATAGCAGCAGTAGAAGTATCGGCGGTTGTAATGTGTAGTATCAAGAGATTGGTGGCAATATTGCTGCGGTCGTTTGGTTTCTACTGTCCTTTCACATAACACAACATTCGATCACTAGATTGTAAGTTCGTAAAATCGACTTTTAAAACATACAATGCTCGGTTGACTTGGCGCACTGGAGCACTTGTTGCTATGATACTGTAAAATGAAAAGAAAGAAAGAAACCTATGTCTAAAGAATACTGAGGAAGTTTCAGGAGAATATATTATGCATATATATAAATATGTGTATATATATATATATATATATATATATATATATATATATATATATATATATATATATATATATATATATAATACAAACAAAAATAAAAGCAAGATAGTTGGAGAGGGAGGGGGAAAGTTATAAGAACGTCCAAAGAGAGAGAGAAAAAAAAGCAACCCATGATGAATTAGAGATAGAGAGATAGAGACAGATAGACAGATACGTAGAGAAAGTGTAGATAGAGGAGGGGAGCGAGGGAGAGAGAGAATGGGCTATGCAAGTACATTGTATGAAGAGCTAATCAGCTTTGTGAATTAAGAAGGCAATGATAGCACCTGCACGACTGCGTGAATACCAGACAAGGGATTAAAAGATTGTTTGAATTGAAACTCGGCAGTTAAATCTTTCCATCATTTTCCAGACGTCTCTAACAAATGATACGACACAAATATCACAAAAATATCTTGTTCTGCAACAAAATATACATAACTAAAAAAAAAAAAGAAAAAAAAAGCCAAGCACGTGATGTCCACCAGGCTACATCTTCTGTAAAGTTGATATGATGATGATACGGAAGCTTAGGATACATGACATTTTGAATGTACAGCGTACGCGATACTTGCATAATATCATAAGAGAGTCATACGCGGGCGTTTATCAGACAGGAAAATAACAATGGAACAATTTGATACAGTTTTGTTCGCAAAAGAAAAATGATTTAAAAAATCTCGCTTCGTGAAACCATGAAATAACATTCAAAAACGCATTGCCAGTCGCAAATATTATGAGCGACGATTTTAATGTACAAAGTGGCACATGATGATCATAGATTTTATATGATATGTCACTCAGATGCACGTATAATAAACTCATTCACTAACACACACAAAAAAAAGAATAGCGAAAGTAGCTTTGTACAGACATGAAAATGTTTAACGTTAGTAAACCCAACGACGCAATATCCGAAATGAATAATTCAAAGTATATATATATACCACGGTTCTCATAAAGCTATTTCTCAATATATGTCATTTCTGATACATATTCAACATACTTTTTTAGATCCAACATCTGACTATATTACATTTGGTCTCGCGTGTACGTCGTGGTCTGATGAAGGCTAAGTTGAGAGATAATTGATAACATCTTGAGGCTAGAATAATATACTTAGTTGTGTGTGTGTGTGTGTGTGTGTGTGTGTGTGTGTGTGTGTGTGTGTGTCATCTTAGAGAACACACAGGTCAATTATCGTTATATGTATCAGATACAGACCTTGGTATACCAATCTGATTTGTTCAATAACAATACATCTTTCATCTAATTCCTTTGTACTTTCAAAGGAAATGATAAAGTTCATATCAAGCGTAACAACGCATGTAACGATGGAATATTCATTTCTGGCGTCTGTTTTCCTCTTTTCTTTTACTCACGAAAAACAACAAAAGTATTCATTTGTTCGGACGATACTGCCTTTTTTCTGGTATTCTCTGATATTATGCATATCAGACACCTTTTCAACTATGATCGCTTCATTTCCAAATCTGTGACTGCGTTAACGTCATTTTCGCACCGTGATAAACAATGGTACGTCAGAATGCTTCTCCGCCAGCTTGCAGGAGAAACTGACGGCATTATTAAAAAAAAAAAAAAATCTCCGACTCTCCCTCTCTCTCCCCCCCCCCCTCTCTCTCTCTCTCTCTCTCTCTCTCTCTTTATTCATCTCTCTATCTCTCTCTATCTATCTACCTCTCAATATGCCTCTTTCTATCTCTTCGATGTTGTTGGCCTTTTTTTTTTTTTCTATCTCCCCCTCTCTCTTGCAATTTATTTCGATCTCTCATGGCACTACGCCCTCAACGTCACAAACAACAAAAAAGTACTACTCATCTGCTCTTTGTGCCTACGTCTGTCCAAAATCAAACCCCCCCCCCCCCAAAAAAAAAAAAAAAAAAAATGGATTTCTCTACGTTGAATGTCTGAACCAATTCTGGTCCAAAGATCCCAGACGGGGGTTGTGCGGGTCTCGCTCAGTTTAAAAGTTCTCCTTATGGAATCCAAAGTTGAACTTTTCGCACGCCTTCTTGATGACTTTACCCAGGCTCGGCGATCCGCAGAAAAAGACTTGCACTTTTCCTTTCTTCTCCCGAGCGATTTGTGTGAAGATCTGTAAAAATTGGATTGAATTTGAAAAGAAAAATTGAAGAAGAAAACTTCAATTATGCATTCTTTCACTGCAACAAGTCAAATATGACCCTTTAAAATCGTATGTAAGGATGAACCGTGATACAAGTTGTCAACTAAGCTGTGCTCATAAAAGGACCACTCACGAATTGATATCCTTGACGAGCGTATCTATTGCCAGTACAACCGATGCATCTTGTATGTCTCAGCACCTAATTTATCAACACCCATAACATTATCATTGTCACTATGATTATCTTTGTTACCTCTTCCTAAAGTCTACCTATGCATACATTTTCTTCATCATCAATACCAACATCTTCAACAGCATAAAATTCATCACAGTTCACACCCAACTTATCATTAATGATATTATCTCCATGACTACCGTCACATTATCGGCATTTATCGCTAGATACTCATAAGCCCTACAATCAACATATATCTCTTTATATATCTGTCCATCAATCTATCAATCTATATAATACCCATTTCCATTCTTACCAATGCATAAGTAAAATCAAGAGTAATGTTATCTTATTCTGAAGCACAAAATTACTGATAGGCATACATGGTATCAATTTAAATATATGTAACAAATAAAGACAGAATAAACTGACCAGAAAGAATATAAATTATTAGTGGAAAAGTGAGCAAAGAAAATGGGATTCCATCGGGATTCGAACCCGAGACCTCCGGATTGCTAGACCGGTGCTCTACCGACTGAGCTATAGAAAGCCCTAGTGCAGTGTTCGTCCCAGAAACCCTTAATTCTCAATGCTCGGGTGGTCAGAAGCTATAGCAGTGTGTTTGTGTGTGACACACACGCACACACTTGAACCTGGCATAAACCCGAAGGATAATTCAACTTGGGGATAAATGCGAGGGATCACCGAAGTGATGCAGCTTTTTGAGTTTGTAACAAATAAAGACAGAATAAACTGACCAGAAAGAATATAAATTATTAGTGGAAAAGTGAGCAAAGAAAATGGGATTCCATCGGGATTCGAACCCGAGACCTCCGGATTGCTAGACCGGTGCTCTACCGACTGAGCTATAGAAAGCCCTAGTGCAGTGTTCGTCCCAGAAACCCTTAATTCTCAATGCTCGGGTGGTCAGAAGCTATAGCAGTGTGTTTGTGTGTGACACACACGCACACACTTGAACCTGGCATAAACCCGAAGGATAATTCAACTTGGGGATAAATGCGAGGGATCACCGAAGTGATGCAGCTTTTTGAGTTTGTAACAAATAAAGACAGAATAAACTGACCAGAAAGAATATAAATTATTAGTGGAAAAGTGAGCAAAGAAAATGGGATTCCATCGGGATTCGAACCCGAGACCTCCGGATTGCTAGACCGGTGCTCTACCGACTGAGCTATAGAAAGCCCTAGTGCAGTGTTCGTCCCAGAAACCCTTAATTCTCAATGCTCGGGTGGTCAGAAGCTATAGCAGTGTGTTTGTGTGTGACACACACGCACACACTTGAACCTGGCATAAACCCGAAGGATAATTCAACTTGGGGATAAATGCGAGGGATCACCGAAGTGATGCAGCTTTTTGAGTTTGTAACAAATAAAGACAGAATAAACTGACCAGAAAGAATATAAATTATTAGTGGAAAAGTGAGCAAAGAAAATGGGATTCCATCGGGATTCGAACCCGAGACCTCCGGATTGCTAGACCGGTGCTCTACCGACTGAGCTATAGAAAGCCCTAGTGCAGTGTTCGTCCCAGAAACCCTTAATTCTCAATGCTCGGGTGGTCAGAAGCTATAGCAGTGTGTTTGTGTGTGACACACACGCACACACTTGAACCTGGCATAAACCCGAAGGATAATTCAACTTGGGGATAAATGCGAGGGATCACCGAAGTGATGCAGCTTTTTGAGTTTGTAACAAATAAAGACAGAATAAACTGACCAGAAAGAATATAAATTATTAGTGGAAAAGTGAGCAAAGAAAATGCACTAGGGCTTTCTATAGCTCAGTCGGTAGAGCACCGGTCTAGCAATCCGGAGGTCTCGGGTTCGAATCCCGATGGAATCCCATTTTCTTTGCTCACTTTTCCACTAATAATTTAAATATATGCATACAAACATTAATCATGTGAAAATTGATAGGGTAATTCTCATCATCGGTTTCATTGACTTCCCCAAACATTGTTATTACCGCCATAATATTCTTCATCCCATTTACTGGTAGGCCTACACAACAAAACTCTTCCTTTTTCTGTTTGTCTCTCTTTCGATGTATCTCTCAATGTATCGTAATTACAATACCCAATTATATAGAATACAATTGTATATATAAATCATAATACATATAACTATATGATAGATAGATAGATAGATAGATAGATAGATAGATAGATAGATAGATAGATAGATAGATAGATAGATAGATAGACTAGATAGATAGATAGATAGAAAGATAGATAGATAGATAGACAGATAGAAAGAAAGAAAGGTAGATAGATAGATAGATAGATAGGAAACACTGTGACAGTCATTCTCATCACGGCTCTCATCTCCATCTTTCGAGTCTCATCACCTTGTTCCACTCCGGCCTGCCCGGCTGCGTCCTGGTCTTGAGCCCCGTGATGAGGTCCCGGTGGCCCTTTTTGTGCATGATGTCCAGGGCCATCTGCAGCCCGATACCCTTCATGTCGTTCTTGGCCATGGCCGAGGTCATGTACATGTGGAGTTCCAGGAACCGGTCGAATGGCTCCTGGGCCTGCTCCATTTCCAGCTGGGTGAGAAGGCTGACGAACCACTCGAACGCATTCTGGTTCCTGTTTATCCAGATGAAGTCCACCTGGGAATTTGAGATGAATATGATAGTGTCTGTGCCGTAACATTGTTGTTTTATCTTCAGTTTGTATTTTTCACGTACTTTAAAGCAAATATACTGTTTACAGTATGCTCTTATATCATTAGCAACATCATATATCAACTATCAAATGCAATAACTGTACATTAATATTGCGTAAATTTTGTTGGTATAATAAGTTGTTGCTGTTGTTTTTTTAGTGATCCACACCATACAATCTCCGCTTTTCAGTATATATCTCTTATTCATCGCTATAATTACATTTTGCCAACATTGCAAAGTGTGCATGTTTTCTCATTTTGTAATTATTGAGACATATCTTACATTACATTTTATGACTTGTACTTTGATCTTTCAAAGTGTTAAGCAATATGAATTGATAAATGTACAATTTCGTATTATGTGTTACTTTAGTTTGAAGGAAATAAAGCATACCTGCATTGACATTAATTAAATTGATGAAATGGGGAGTGCCTACTCTTGTTGACGATGCCCCAATTGCAATCAATTTATCATTCGACGATTGAAAACCCTTTACTTCTCATTTAAAGACTGATGCATTATGAACGAGGACACTCTACCATGTCTACACTTAATGAAATATTGGAAATCCTGTTGACGGCAATTCGTGAAAACATTCGTAACTTAGCAGCCAACTAACTATGCGCTCTGCTTCGACGCAGTGTCCACAATGCAGGTAATGATCTGCATTAGATGACCAGGAGCAAAAGGAAGATTATGAAATGAAATATTGGCTCAATAGGTGTAAGATAATGATGATTATTTTTAGCAATAAAACATGATGAAGCTTATAAAACTCACAGGTAGAGTGTCATAAATACAGCTATTATTACTTCCATTGTCATTACCACAATCACTGACAATGATCCAAAATGTCAATTATCAACTATAAGTCTACGTGTAGCATTTGCAGCAGACCGTACATCAATTTTCACCTGATCCCTCACTCAATAAGTTGTGGATTAGAGGGAAATTTTGTCAATCGTTCCTTTTTTGGGGGAAAGTGCTGACCTCATTTTGAGAGTTATCAATCGTCTGATTCTTTTCAGGCTCTCCATAAAAGCCTGAGAGATCATGGAAAGATTTAACTGTATCCAACAAATCAGTTTTAGGCCGACACTGGCCGGGGATAATCAGGCTCTATTGTTATCACCGGTAACTCAATTTGCAGATCGGAGGCATTGTGCAAAATGTATGACAAAATATAATACCGCTTCGGAGGGCACTTTCACGGAACTCGCCAATAATGATCTCGCATTGAAAAGACTTATATCTGTCTGTAATCCTCTTCGTATGACTCAATTCATGTTCAGCAAAAATAAAACGAATAAAAAAAGGACAGTAAAATGGAGTAACAAAGATCCCAGTTAGACTCTTAATAGACTCGACATTGTCATGATTGTTCACACGTGTTACTTCATGAGATCCAGCAGAGACAGGTATAGAAGGACGAAGGAGAAGAATATCAATTTTATTTTTCGCACTTCACAGCATGGTCCAGCATAAAGCCAGTCAGATGCCTAATAATGATGAGATTAAATGCCCCTGGAGACGATGGAAATACAAAGTGGGTAACATTGCTTGAAAGGCATGGGACCATCGTACACTGTGCGATTCAATTTCGATACGATCTATCCTTACAATCTCAGCTGCCGAGTGAAATTAATAGACCAGTTCGTAATTCCACTTTGCGCATGAGCAGAAAAAGGTCATTTGTACCAACATACATTTTGGTTTGTTATTTCACTGAGATAAGCATCTGAGATGTGATGATTATTCATGTGATCATTATCTAAATGGTGCTTGCCAGCACATCCACCTGACAGCAGCCCTGGTATTTGACAATATGAAAAGAAAAGGTTGATATTGCATCCAATACAAAACAATGAAATGGATGCCTTTAAAATGTCAACTGACGGACTATTCTGGTCACGTGGTCTAAACGCAAGTTCATTCTTTGTTTGAACACGAATTCCATAAATTGTTACGTCGGGCAAGCTTATGCATTATGCTAGTCCAGATTCTGGACGTTTTCTTATCATTACGCATCCACGCGCGCTCCACATCTTATCGCGCTATCCCCTGTAACCGCACTATATCGATGGCAAATAATACACGAGCGTACGGTGGGGCATACGCGTGCTGTAGCGGTGTGTGCGCGCGGTAAATGATCACACAAAACAGTCCAGGCAGTGGACTAGCATTATGCCGCTTTGAAAACGAGTGAAGTGCCTAACCAATTGAGAAAAATGAAAGGTCATTTGTACCAATGTGTACACGACCTAATAAGCCAGTTCGGAGTTCCACTCTGCGCATGAGCAGAAAAAATGTCATTCGGACCAACAGGCACGTTGGTTTTTAAAGTCACTGGGATAAGCGTCTGTGATGTATTATTATGTACAATGATTATTCATGTAATCCTTATAAATGCTGATTGCCAGCACATCCACCTGACAGCAAAAGTGGTATTTGGCAATATCGATAGAAAGAGGTTGTTCTTACATTCAATGTAAGATAATGAAATGGATGCTTTCCCAAGTGTTAATTGACGGATCATTCTGGCCATCTGGTCTATGCGAGTTCATTCTTTGTTTAAGCAGGATTGATGAATACCATAAATCGTTGCGTAAAGCTTATGCATTACTGTAGTATGTCGATCTGAAAACGAGTGAAGAGCCCCTTAACCGACTGAGAAAAAAGAAAGGTCATTCGGACCAATGTGCCCATGAGCTAACTCCGAACTGGCTTACGAAATCGAGTTGTGGTCCAATCTGCGTTCAAATGGGGCCATTTACAACGCCATGGACGAAATTCCTCATCTGTCACCGAGTATTACAGAAACTGACTAATATCAAATCATTTAAACACATTCGAATTATAACCTAGTTTATTTTATCAGGAAGGGTTCATCACACCGTCATAGTACGATCCACATATCATATTATTTTCAGGAAAGGAATATATTATGCATATTATGCCTATGCCATAAAATAGTTATCTTGTTTAAATCAATATTGCTAACGCGACAAAAACTTGATGTTTAAACTTTAATTGAACTTTATTTGACCAATACTAAAGTTTTGTCTGAGTCACAGTAATAATAATATGGAAAATTGACATCGGGCTCAAGACAAATGAGTTTTGAGTTTCTTTTTGAAAATGTCTATGGAGGTGGAGGACTGAATTTGAGTAGAGAGGTTGACCCACGGGTGACCTAAGAGTTGCCAGCCCCAGAGGATGGGGTGTGACCTCACTTCTTCTTCTTCTCTCAGAGTAGCAGAGTTGATAAGAAAAAAAGTCACTCATGCAATATATTATCAATTATTATATTATATAGAGTGCCTTACTCCTTTTAGATATTGGATATGCTGCTGCTAAGACAAAGCTTCATCGACAGCACTGTAAAGACACAATACCAAATACACTTTGTAGTGTTTATTGCCACTTGGTCTAATATCAGATGGTCTACTTCCCAGTTCGTCTAACACCACTACGGCTAAACTCATGTGGTCTATACTATCAATTTCGTCTAATGCCCGTTTGCTCTAATCCTCACTTGGTCTAATGTCAAGTTTGACTAAATTTCATTTCGTCTAATGACCAGATGGCCTAATTGCAGTGTTGACTCCTTGCATCTTTTTATTTTCCATTTTGTCCAATAAACTGTGGGTATTAGACGAAATTGCATGGCCCATTCGGAAGTAGGCCAACTGGCAATGAGGCTAAGTGGCAGCTGGACTAAATGGTCATTAGACGAACTGGTTGTAGACGAAACGGGATTAGACCAGGTGGCTATAGAGACTAAATGGCTATTAGACGAAGTAGGAGTAAGGGTTTGTGATAGATCACCGTTTGTAGTAGGTGACCAAAGCTTTCTTGAAAGCCACAGGATAAAACGTTGCCGCCTTACACTCACCGTATGTGGGATGGAAAGAGGTCAAAATGACTATTGACTTTAGTGAACCATGTTCAAACAAGACATGTTTGAAGAGACTGTAATGTTCAGGATTATTCTGCAGTGTAACTGCAGTGGCACATCATTAATGCCTGATCACAGGTAAATGACGATATTTCGTCGATTTCAAGTTTCCCATTCGTTTATTTAGATTGGGCTGTGTCGCTGTATCATGCCAACTTTCCCCAAACAGTCCCGAATACTGTGACCTCTTATTTCTTTTTTTTTTGTGAAGCATTGCCGGAGACTCAAAAAGAAGTAGGGTTCACGGGACCTTATGTAAGAATGATTCATGGCATACCACGTGACATGTCATATTAAGTATATATCGCAATGTGACAATCAACGTGATGAAAGCGTTTTTCATCCAAAAGGTCAGGAAATGGAAACAAAACTATGAGATGAAAAGAGATAAAACGTCCTTGTCTTAATCCCAAGCAGTTAATCTGCTCGATAGTGATTTGGGAAACCATTCTTGGGCTGACTATGTGTATAAGGAATGACACCTTGTAACATAAGAGTGCAAATTGCGTTGAATAGAATGAGGGGAGAGAGTGTTGAGATAATGATCAGCAAGACATCGATACGAGAAACCTCGCGGATACAGTGTTCTTTCAAGCTGCGTTCTTTGTTACTTTTCTTTTTTAAGAGAGTAATTCTGAAACTCTTGTAGAGCTTGTAATGCAAGAAGGTCTGAAACATAATCTTTTACTATTGCAGATGAAGGCATTTTTTGGAGAGACAAATTGGGTCTTACAGCGCTTAGACCAAGTACATGCTATTGAAATAGTAATAGATATACTTGGTGCAGGGGCAAAAGAACCTTGGGTCTTTTTTAAAGTATTTATAAGGATGCGCGCTGGTCCTTTTGGGGCAAAATAAACAAACAAGTTCTCATCAATTGGGAATACTTGAGAACAGTTCTGGCCATGACTGGAAAGAAAAATGGGGATGTTGAAAGGATATAAGAAAGAAGATGAAAGTGGTGGGAAACGTGTGATTATGCGCGCGCAGGAAATCATAAGTCACTTTCGGCACCTCTTCCAGTTTTCGGAGTAAAAGAAGTTCATGAAAATGTAAACGAACAATGATGACGAATAATGAATCCTCATCATCTCTTCTTAAACCATTTTAAGGTAATGTCGGATAATCAACGTCCAATATCTCGCGCTCACAGTAAAAAAAAAAATAGTTGTTGTTGTTTATTTTTGATAAACCTGGCATTGTGCGTTAGAAAGATTTACCAGTATAAAGTTGTAAAGCTCTGTATATCTATTGCGTTGTATTTGAAAATACCTTGCTTAAATACGGAAGACCTTTTTTAAACCAGTTGAGGACGGACTGAATTTGCTACAAGACGCATTTCCCATAGACACCTGCCGGAGTATACTCAGGACTCGTCCTCAACGGGTTAAAAATCAAATTGAAACAAATAACCAGTCTGAAAATAATAATGAATTTCAATAAATACAAAGATTATTAACTTGTTGATGGTAAAGTAATAGGAAAAAAAAAATCACTCGAATAATGACAAAATAGAAAGGCGATAATAATAAAGTTTAATATTAGCCAAAACGCTCTGAAACGTAGAAGAAAAAAAAAATAGTATAACATCGTCACCGATCTGAGTTATCTTTTCAAAAGAGTTGGAGAGACAACATAAAATGTGTCATTCATGGTTCGTAGCAAATTAATGGTTCCATCTCCCGTGCTTTCACAAATGCCAAATCTAATAACCCCAAAGTGTCCTTCGATAGTTCGGGTGTGGAAAAAAAAATCAATTAATTGCGTAGTGCCAGTAATGACGGCGCTGTTAAAAATTGGTTAATGCCGCAGTAAATGTCAAACGATAAATCATTTCATCTTGCACAATTTGATTCGTTAAATTGCGACAGGAAGAAAAAAAAAATGCCCAAACTGATAATGAAATCAACTTTGACAATGTCGGAAAGGATAAAAGGAGTGTGGATGGCGGATGGCATAAAGCAAATTGGCGGGGCGCGGCGGGGATTCGATGTACACACAAGAGCTCTCACTGTCCATTTGTCGCGCCCGCACTGAAAAAAAAAAAACGTGACGTACCTTTTTGAGTCTCATCATGTCGGTAGGGGGCGTGGCGAGCCACGTGTGTTGACATGCGGGACAGGTTTGTCTGCTCGACCGGTAGCGGTGCATTACTGACTGGAGGATCGAAGCGAACGGGGTGACACCAATACCAGCGCCGACCAGCACGGCGTGCTCGGCCTGGAAGATTCCCCTCGTGGCCGTCCCGTAGGGTCCGTCAATGAACACCTTCGAGATAAAAAAGTACATCAATTGAAAGTGCATTTGACCAAGTGACGATAAATATCACGCCTAAAGGAAAAATCATTTATCGCATTATTATGGTGTAATGATTGAGTTTTTATCTCATCATTCCTTATAGTTTGGATAAGGCAGACAGACAGACACACATCCCACCCAAAGAGTGTACATTTATATTCAGTATGCTTGGGACAATACCAATAATATGGTTGTGTCTGACTCTCGGGATTTGTGTAAGCGTGTTAGTGTATGTGTGTGTGTTATTACTAGTGACATTTATTACTCAAGCGGTCATTTTTTTTTCTGTAACGAATATTATTACGCATGAAACAAAAAAGGAGGAATAGAAGAAGGAGAAAGAGAAATACAAGGAAGGAAGAAAGAGGAGAGAGGGTAAAATAGTGTTTATATTGCTCATCGTGTTTACCCCATCAAAATCGATATGTATACGCTAAGCAATGACAGTGTGACATAAATATCTCTGACTTGATCTGTCATGGACGAGAAGTGTTATGCATCAATGATTTAACGCGATGTAGACACGATACCAAACGAAAAAAAAAGACACGGTTGCAATATCTGCGATTATTTCACAGTCGACAGATCTCCGGGTTACCAAAAGGGGTATGTACTGTATAATTATGAAACAGAAATGATGTGCGTCTGTACAGCTGCCAGAGCTAAACGCGCCCATGACAGGCCGCCGTGTGTGAAGCATGAAGGCAGCTGGATCGCCTATGGGAAGGGGAACAGTGCGCAGGAAGTCACATGGATAATGCAGAAACAACAGATATTGTGGTAGCCTCGCTGTGAGTGATTAGAATATCGGGAAAATTGCCACACACGAGAGGGGAAGGGGCTGATTATGAGACAAAAATGAACGTGAACGTGGATAAGACAGAGAAAATGGGCGAGAGGTAGAGAAGAGAATATTATGGGCTAGAGAGAACTGTGAGAGATAAAGATATCAGTGAGCCAAACGAGGGAGAGGTGAAAATAAACGAAAACAAGGAGATTGATTAAAAAGAGAATGAGATGGGGGAAAAACGAAGAGAACCATGAATAATTAGATAAGAGAGAGGGAGATAGATATATAGTTAAATAGATGGATAGAAATATAGATAAAAAGATGTATAGATAGAGAGATAAATAGATAAATAGCTGCATAGATGAATGGATAGATAGATGAATAGATAAATAGATAAATAGAAAGATAGATAAGTAGATGAATAGATAGATAAATAGATATAGAGATGAACAGATAGATACTAGTAGACAAAGAGACTGATAGATAGATAGATAGATAGATAGATAGATAGATAAGTAGATAGATATATAGATAGATAAATAAATAAATAAATGAAAAGGAGGGAGAGAGAGAAATAGAGAGAGGAAAGAGAGTAACAACAATAGAGAAGGACACCTTTGCTTATCTCCGACACCTCCGTTGAATTCATTTAATTATGATTATAACTCTACAACAGATAAAGCTATAAACAAACTCGTAAGTAGAGAGACAACTTTCTATGTTATATGCACAAACACGAACTACGTTGAATATCAACAAGTATTATTTAGTACATGACGCCAGGGGAGTATCGGTGGGCGTCTAATCAAAGACCGGGGTGTTTTGTTACTTGTTGTCGTATGTCACTACAAATTTCTCACTCCCGATTTTCTCCCCATCATATAAAAGTACTCATTACCCGTTTGGAATGACAAATGAGAAATTTCATCGCAGTAGAAAAGCAAACAAACAAAACAAATTTTCACCTGTTTACTGCACATCGGTCGAGTGTCACATCACAGCTGAAATTGGCGCAAACAACTATGAGGATGACTTTTTTTCTTTAATGTGTCAATGCCAAGACAGTGTTGTTTTTACCCAAAATACGAAATATGACGTCATTTCACTCCATCAGCTTGATTAGACATGGCATTGTTAAGAATGCAGGACATGGGAGAAAAATGGAAAAGGCAGACATTGAATAGGACAGAAGAGAACGAAAGGGGGATGGACAATAGAAGAGTAGGGAAATAACAGGATATCATTATCAGGACTAATGACAGAATGATACTATTATGCATTATCTGTGAATGGGGGGAAAGAATGACGTAACAACGGTGTCCAAATGACGTCATTGCCTCTTCCTCCGGCTACCGACTGTCTTTGACATGATGTGTACACCTTCACAACAGAGGAACTAGGGGGAACGGCCATTTTGGATCATTTATCACACCCCGCGTCATCAGGACAGCGATGTCTGGGGCCCCCAGGGTAGCTCTATTTCATCATCATTCGTCGGTGAATAGCCACTTTTAGAAGTGCATCCATATTTGAATGAGTTTTCCCTTTCTGCCCAAACACTTTGTTTCTTATTAAAGCTGCATGACACAAGTGAAAAAGACAAGGACAGAAAGATGGATCGAAAGATTAATAATCCCTGGTGGTCATATTGGCGTACGTAACATCGCCACCACAGTGGGAATAAATCAGAGATTCGCTTTCCCCTATTTGAGTATATTGTATACACAGACTGGTGAGTCTGGCGAATTGATTATGACGGCGCCGAGAGAGCTGCGAGTCAGAAAGCAACAATTTTCCATCAACTTGAGCGCGTGGGTATCAGATATCCTCGTTTTAACGGGATTTTACGGGCGCACAATCGCAAACTTCGTAATTGTATTCATGCTGCGATCACTGATTTCATCCAATCAGAGAAGGTGGTGAGGCGTATAATGGTGCGCGGGTGTATCTGCGTTCGTTTGGGCGACTTGAGCCCTTTAATATCAAGCGTTACGGTCGACAGTGCATTCCGCTTGAATGAACGAACGAACAATCCACTTCTTCTCATCCTAATTGGGGTTGTCATTTGTATAGAAAACCTTTAGATTGTCTCTTGGATGAGCCTCAGTTTCTGAAATGAGATGCTCATCTGTTAACGTATTTCTGGGGATTTTCCAAAAGAAAAATGTATTTTTTTTTTTGCGTACTTTGACTTTGGATCTGAATTCGAAAACCAAGGTCTGCTGCTATATGAACAAACAGTACCCTGCGTGACATACTTGAATAAAAGTGAAGAGATGAATATTATATTAAGGAAAAATGGTTTTCAGAACTGATCGTCTGCTTGACTATTAGCAATGCATGCACAGGTCACCGATTAAAATCTCTATCGTACTAGCCCTTCAACGAACTCTAATGTGAACACGCTGTTTACTCCTAATAATAAAGGTAACAAACAGTTTGAGAGAAGATGGAGGGGGAAGGAAGGGGATGGAAAGGGGAATGCATAGACCTACAGATATATCAAAAAAAAAAAAAAATCAACGTGTACAGAGAGAAAAGCAAAGCACGAGGGAAAGCTTTGGTTAAATTATATGCTTTTACCAGTAGTGGAAGACACTGTTCAAGATCAACTTCACATTTCGTTTTGTGCGTGTACCTCACCTGAGTAGTATTTTGCCCCCTTTTAGTTGATGGATCGTGATCCCGCATCCTGCACTTCTAAAATTCAGCCATGCTGCATTTGAGTTCGTGTGTTAGTTCCTTTCTTTCTTTGCTTGTTACATTGCAATGCGATTCTCTTTTGGGGAGATAACGACGGATGAGCTTAAAAAGCTGTAATGCAAGTACAGTTAATGCAAGAAGTATCCTACGTCGTTGTAATGTTTTTGGCATCGTGATGGTTCATGAGCTCCAGGTTGAAAATAACAAGATGCTTTGTTCCGTAAACAACAATGACCTACCGCTGTGGGGAAATTAACTACTCCTTTTGGCCAACACATTATGATGATCAATACATTTCCTTTTTATATACCCCCTCCCCCCTTCAGACATATCAGAAGCTTTAAAGGGGATGGCTAGTAACTGATCAGTGGGAATGCTGGGGGATGATTGTTCCAATCCTTGTGGGATTCATTTAAGAGTACATTATATATCTATTGTTGTGTGAAAATTATTTGCTTCAGAATGGTCTCATATTCAAGTAATGTGCAGTTCAATGTTTCCAGGTTAGCATGCCCGTACAGTGACGGGGCGATCCTGAACGGGCCGTTAACGATCGCCCCGTCACTGTTAAAGGCATGGTAACCTGGAAACATTAAACTGCACATTACTTGAATATGAGACCATTCTGAAGCAAATAATTTTCACACAACAATAGATATATAATGTACTCTTAAATGAATGCCACAAGGATTGGAACAATCATCCCCCAGCATTCCCACTGATTCCCACTGATCAGTTACTAGAGAAGCGTTCTCATCTCTCTCTCTCTCTCTCTCTCTTTTGTCAGCACTGCATTTGCACACGAAAGGATACGGCTTATCACAATGCGTGTGGACAAACACACACACACACACACACATACACATACACAAACACACTTGCAAACACACACACATACACAGTAACACTAACACACATCCATGCCCCCGCCCCCACATACACACACACACACACACACACACACACACACACACACACTGAATGAAAAGTTTTAGCCAATGAGAGGGACGTGCTGTGACAAGGTTTAACCTGTTGGCCCATTCCTTGATAGCAACCTCTGATAGCAACCTGTACCAATATTCCAAGATACCACTGGAATGACTGGATCGTGGTGGCGCCCTCTCACCTTGATCTTTTCTTCTCTCAGCGAGCTCCGCCACGATTTGGCGCCCTTCATCTCGAACGTCGTCTGACACGCGATGGTGCGATGCTGGTGCTGCTGAAGGTGTTCGGGGTCCTGTGGTTTAAAAAATGATGAAGATCATCATCATCATCATCATCATCATCATCATCATCATCATCATCAATTAGTGGATGATGCAGCTCCGGTCTCCCTGGCATCCCATTCTCATATCACAGCTTTCGATTCATAGCAATAAAATAAATTGACTAGTTAAAGGTATTAGAATTAGAACTTTTGTTAGGCTGTAGCTCGTCACGTATTTTCACACTTACTGTAGCCCCTCTGTTAGACTGCAATATTTCTCTTTGAGGAATATGTCATCTTAATATTGCCATGGGAACTATTATATTGTGTTTTTGTTGTTTCTTGTGTTTGTGATGTAGTGTATTTTTGCTAGGCAGCTCACCACAAGCTCTGCTTTTTGAGATTCTGCCTTCCTTGTACAACTTTATGTATGTGATTTACAACATGAAAAAGATGGAAAATAAATGTTTTACAAACTTGAACTTGAAACTTGAATCAAAACCAAAATCATATGATTGCTCTTTGTCAACTTATCTAATGTGTATTTTCAAACCGATTTTTAATCTACTATGAAGTACAACTTTGACTTTGCCATCTACATTCTTCAATGCGTCTGCTCAAAGATATACATGCCTTTCACTTATAAATGCCACTAGAAAAGAAAACAAAACTTTAGGATAAGTTTAACATTGCTATTTTTCACGGTAGAATGAAAATGGCATTGAAAAACAAACAGTAGATATCATTTTAACTAATTGATAATCTATCATTTTGATTTGACCTCAAGAGAGAAAAAAAGTAATTGCTTCTCAGCTAGATATCGATTCCTTTAAGTATCCGTCAATAGAGTAATGAACGCTGAGGGTATGCCATTTGTATTGAGACACCCAAGCCTTCATGCATTTATGTCTCCAACGGAACTTTGAATAGGATTTCTGGGTAAGTTGACTATCAATGTGGTAATATTACGCCATATGCTTTGTCTGAAAACAAAGAGCATCGTTTTATCTAATTGTTTGCAAAGAACCCTGGGAATCTTTATACATATATCTTGCAAATGACAGCTGATGACCATAGATAATATGACACCTTGGCCTGTCGCATAAAAAAGATGCAATCAAACATAAGTCAGGAAATCAAACATAAGTCAGGTATCAGCCAATCAGAACCGAGTACTCGGAGACTTATGTTTGATTTTCTAACTTATGTTTGATCTAAACTTATATAATTTTCTTATGATCTAAACTTATATAACTTCCTTATGATCTAAACTTATATAACTTCCTTATGTTTGATCTAAACTTATATAACTTTCTAACTTATGTTTGATCTAAACTTTTTGTGCAACAGGACCCTCCGGTAACGTTTGTTATACTCGTGGTGTTGATTGTATCATTTACCTACAGTCAGAGATGGTGGGAAATCACGTGATCTCCTCTGACATCTTTTGAATGTAAGCGAGGGGGGCGTGACGAAATAACTGCGGTAAAACTGAAAGTTGTCATTCCTTGCACAGCCTTCGATTGATAGCTGTACTCACGCTCCCGTGACATTTTACTCTGACTCCGGACCCAGAAGGTCTCCAGATTTGATTTCCTCTAGTTGTCAACGTCTGAACATGCAACCAGAAATCACTATTCTCTACGTAGTGTGTACGTGTTTGCACTCAAGATTTGTTAAAATCAAATCAAGTTCGATGAAGACAAAATGAGCCATCTTTCCTTTTTTTTTGGGGGGGGGGGGAGAGGAAGGGGTATCACAAAGGGAAATTTCCATACTCTTCCTCGAATGGAGTTGGGCATTCTTTGTTTCTTCATTTAACTTATGTAACGGCATAGACTACTTTAACTTTATATTTTGTAACAAGCATCTGACAAGTTGGGCAACTAGCGTTAGAATATTCTGAACATTCTTGTAGTGTATTGCCTCCTTGTTCGATTGAGAGAGAGAGAGAGAGAGAGAGAGAGAGAGAGAGAGAGCACAAGAATCAATTATTCCTCAGATTTGATCTCATCGTATTTGAATGTGTCATAGCGCACCCTTTAGATGCCTCATAATAGCATTCGTGACGTCATCATTAAAGGTCAAACATCTAGCTATGATCACACCAATAAGGTACTGTACTTGCTGATAGAGTGCATGTTTCATTGTCGTGTGGCTGTGAACCATTTCCTAACGACCAGAAAAGAAATTCCACATACAACTGGTCACGTGGCATCTGGGTAAAATGATAATGCTTTATTTAACCATTCTCTTTTAGTGGCGTGTGACAAGGTATATAACAAGTCGCATCTGCGAGTCCTATCACATATTCAGAGTGCAGCAGTCAGTGGGGGAGGGTTGGGGGTTGGTGATAGGGGTGATGGGGGTGATGGGAGTGATGGGTTGAAGAGGAGGGAAGGGGGAGGAGGTTAAGTAGCGCACCGCTACTTGGATTCTCACGTTATCTTCGGTTTCCTCCCGGTCGACCGAGTAACCCCGCGGCATCCCATGAGGCATGGTCCCGTTCGCTCCCCGGTGGTTCATCGACGGCTTCACGTCGGCCTCGGCCGCATCGAACTCCATCTCCTTCAGTCGGATGAACTCACCGCCGTACTGGCTCTCCTCCGCTTCCTCCGTCTCCATTGCGACGCGGATGTCGGAGGCGCTGCCAAGGAGTAACTCGGTCTCCTCCCGGTTTCGCTTCTGCCTGTCCTCGAAGAACGCATAGAGACGGTTGGTCCAGTTACCCACGGATCGAATGTGCATGGAGATTATGCCTTGAAAAAAAAAAAACAATGAGAAGGATTAAAGTAAGCTGTAGAGATGTAATAGTAGAAGTTGTTGTTGCTGTTCTATTTGCTGGTGTTACTACTTTTGGTTGTTGTTGCTGTCGTTGTTCCTACTATGATGTCTGTTTTTAGATTCTAACAGTGGTGATATTCAACGTCTGGCCAGGTGATGTACACAGTGAAATAAGTGTCAATTGTTTAGTTTGTATATGCCTATAGAAAAAAAGAAAGAAATGTATTGAAAAGTCGTAACTCACATTTCGTGAGTATTCACAGAGAAAAAAAAGATGAAGAACGGTAATATTTTTTCTGCAGTTCACTTTGGATAACTTTTAAATTGTACCGTAAAAGCAAGAAATTATCTGGTTTTAACGGCCTATTGAAGTTTCTACCAGAGGGTCTTTGGAGTCACTTTATTCTATGGGGGTCAAAATCAGCAAATCCTTCCAAGCGGTATAAGCCAATGTGAAATAGTCAGGGGTATTCCTCGTGCTCGAAAGTGCTTCAGTCGCTAGGGGAATTTTTACGAATTGCCCACAGTATAACTATAGGGAATGCAAAATCTGGTGCCCATGATCACAATTCTGCAAAAGTATAGAAACTCCCCCTTTTCTCCTCAGTATCGTCCAATATTTTATGTATTTATGTATTTATTTTTTTACTTTAGAGTTGTACGTGTGGTGTTTCCATGTGATACTTCCTGACAGTGCTCATGAAAGCGGCATTGTTTTATGAAGCCTGCCACCGGACAGGGTGATATGGCCGCATCATGGGGAACACGAACCCTGCTGAGCCTCCGAGGCTTCCCGTCTCTGCCTCAATTTGAGCTTATCAACGTGACGCTCTACCGGAGCATTTTCGACCTCTGCAATATCGACCCTAGAAATAAGGCATTATTTGCATGATTGCGATTCATCTGTTATTGGTTTTGTTCTCCTCCCTCGTGATATTATATACTTTGAAAGGGCACGAACAGATCCAAACGAAAGTATAGGTGGCTTTCACTTACTAGGAGGTTACAGCATTGTTCCATTCACCTTTGTATCTCTCTTTTTTTTTTCATTCTCTCTCATTTTGACATTGTTCTTGGTGGTTGGTGAAAAAATATGAAATGTTTAAAATATGTCTTTTTTTAAAGGTGCAGTGACAGTGAAGGAGACAACACGACCCTTGATAATTGCCTCTTATTCCCTCGCTATTATTACCACTTGACATCGTTATCAAACATGATTGAATTTTTCAATCGACAGTGAAAGTTCTCTACGACAATTTGGCGACCGTTTCTCGGAAACCTGCGTATCGAACTCGGTTGGTTACCTCTGACCTGTATAGCGATCCGTTCCTGTGCCATCATTTTCGGAGATACGGAGACGAGGTACCATGGAACAGAGAGGAACTCCTTATACAATACAGACTGTGTGTGTGTGTGTGTGTGTGTGTGTGTGTACGTGTGTGCGTGTGTGTGTATGTGTGTATGCGCGCGCGTTTAGTACTTTTCTGCAGGGATGTTTCTCTCACCTCCCTGTTTTGTGCACGTCGTGCTGTTTACATTGCTCTATCTGCAAATATCGCAATTCTTTCAACTTCTAGTTGAGCTTGTTTCCTAAGCACCTCTAAACTAAACGCAAATATATCAATCCTTTTGTTGGGATTATTGGGATTCGTCTCTCCAGGTAAATAATATAACACCATTCTCTCTCAGGTAAACACTGGGTAAGAATTTTGACCATGTAATTTCATTCATTTGTCTCCATATCCAGAATTGAGACGTGAACGAGCATAATGATATGTAGGTTGTAGGTATTGAACCGTCGTAAAACGTCAATCCCTTAGAAATTTTTATGAGATGACGGTAGAAATAAAAGAACAGAACCTGATTTTTACAGTTTCCACTTTCGTACGATTGTCAGAAAAATACGCGAATGATATTAGATCGGAGCTTGTCAGAAAATACGCCACGGGTTTCAAAACTGACATTAGTGATCAAACACACATAACGTTCTCACCTCTTTCCAACACTGCCAAACCAGTTCATTACATCACATTATACACGTCACTCTAATGAGATCGAAAATCAGCGGTAGCATAATTTTGACGAGTCAGGAACGTCGTCTAAAGGCAGTGAATGGTAAATTTGAACGGTGTGTTTGTCACCCCGTCATGAACCCTCAGGGGACAAAAAAGAAAAAAAAAGAGAGAAGGAGATATGAATATATAGCTAGTTAGTTAGAGCGAGAGAGAGAGAGCGAGAGAATAATATATACACAGGTAGACAGATATACAGAGAGATAGAGAGAGGGAGAAAGAGAGATAAATAAAGAAAGAGAAGGAGAGGGAGATTTTTGTGTGTATGTGTGTGTACCTGTCTGTCAGTCCTGTATATGAGAGAATATAATAACATGACAGTCTTGACCTGTGGTAGCAAAGATGATGCGTCGTGCTGGGAACCATTAACAATGAAGTGTTTACGAGCAGTACTGTAATGTATAACTGTCAGTCAAGGGCGAAAGAAAAAAAGAAGATTAAAAATATTTTTCATTAACACTCCTCTGTTGCCAGGATGGAGGGAGAAGAGGAAGACAAATATTATTTGCCGGTTATCACAAAACAATATTATGCTATTAGGTACAACATGGACACATTCAAGGGTGTTCTTTCACGTAGCTGGGAAGACGCAAGAGGATATTAACCCAGCTTCACACGTTGGTGCGCTATACACTACACGTCTAAGATCGTCAGCTTTGAACGCTCTTTTTATTGTGGGGTATCTAAACTTTCAAATCTGCACTCGAATCTTCAGCCATTCGAGCCGCAGTTTTAGGCAGTTGTAGCTTATACACGATGTTTAAGATGACGACACAATCTTGTTACTTCAAGAAATCAAGATACGACTGTAACTCTTTATGAGATGCAAAAAAATAAAAAATAAAAAATAATGATAATTCGGTACCGTGGAAGAGCTGGCCAATAAAGTGAAATAGGCTTTCACACGATGCCTTGGCTGAGTTACACCACGAAGCCTAAGCTATTCTGCAGCAATATAATCTATTATACTTTCTGACATTGTACCTAAATTGACATCCAAATAAAGATAAAAATAACAAGTATATAGAAATAAACTAATATTAACTTTAATTTAGTTGGAGTTAGGATTTCAGGAGTACTATATTTTATGTTTGACGACGGATTGGGGGGGGGGGGTGGGATGGACAGTGGGAGACAGGGACATGCTCGTAAAAGTGGCCTTCTCTCCTCTGCAGGTTGCTAGCTGATGTCCCATCTCTGAGTTTAGTCGTGTATATAATTATGTATTCATAAGCCATATTGCGTCAAATATTGTTCAATCTTTTCTAAAGGTTTCTACAATATTATGAAAAAGGTGAGTAAAGCAACACATGTCCAGTGGTCCGATAGATAGACAACATTAGTCTTTGTAGTATGTGTTGCAACATCCCGATATTAAAGAAGTTTTACATGACTGTACTGAGTTAGCTGTGAAACGTTAAGGATGTTTGATTAAAGGGGACCATGTTTCTGTTTCTCGTCTCGCCAGCTTTCTCGACGTCGAGGGACTATTTACGGTTGACGTCATTTTTAACAGTTAAACCCTCCGAGGGCGACTCTCTCGAAATTCGATTGCAACTGCACAGCTTGTTTCTGCCACTGGTCATGAAAGGGATCAGCGAATTCTGCGGACATGCACTTCGACACTAGCTTTAAGCTGTTCAAATAAATGCCTTATGCAACTGATGCAGGCATTTGTTTTTGTTTTTCTTTTAAAAGAGAATGATAATCATTACAGATTGGTTGAGAAGGGGGGAAACACCCCTCACGTTTATACGCGTGGAACAGATTCGGATACAGTGTGTATTCCATTATTCGAAAGGGGAGAGCAGGTGGTTTGGGAAAGAGGGTGTGAAAGCTGTGTATGTTGGCGCGGGTAGCTGATGAGGGCCTCCCAATACGCGGTGCACTCTGCAAAGGTTGATTAATTGGTGGTATGATCAACATGGCAATCCGAGGTAATCGATCAAGGCACTAATGAGAACAGTCGGTCCTCCTTTTCTGTGTATTCGTTTCATCAAGCACCACTTTCGTTTTCTTTTCCTCTCCCCTAACAATACCTACCACTTTTTTTTTGTTTTTGCATCTGAATGCACATTGGCAAAGACGGCTGACATCAAGAGACCTACTCTTATATTTTCGACAGTTTTTATGCAAACAGGTTTGATTAAAGCTGCATTTCATATCTATTTTCTTTTGGCAGGGGGAAAGATAATACATTGCCAGAGGTCGAATTGAAGTGAGTTTACGTTGGTAACGCATATTTTTCCCCCTTCTATCTGGTCGGGGCTTTTTTTCAGCCAAGTTTCTGTTTTGGCGCACACAGATGACGGGGGTAAAAATGATGGTGACATTACGAATGTCATCCCTCGTAGAATTACAGATTCAACAGCTGCAGGCAGGACCAATCCTTCTGAAGAGATCCATTTTCACCCCATTTGCTCCAATTGATCTCCACCTGATACGCGCTATTAGGGCGGAGTAATTAAAGGACTTCAACAGCGGCCGCAAGTTCGGCATCCCTCGCACCGCTCGATTACCCGCAGCGAGGGCTTCGTATGCCCGCGAGGACCTCACCGTGTGGATTACCAAACTGTGCCGTTTTGACATCATTTCATATTTCTGGCAATGTTTGAAAATAGCTTGCACCCATTTTCCCTTATTTTCGTCTCTTTCCCTCTCTGGCATTCCTTCTCTCTTCCTGTACCTTTCATCGTCTGTCTACCTATCTCTCAGTCATTTTAGTCTACGCACGATGAGCTTATGTGTGCGTCTGTGTAAGTATGTGGAGTCTATGTATGCATGCATGACTTTCTTAAAACCAGTACATCTAAAACCCGCCGCGCATTATACGACTCACGACTATACGACTGGCAGACTTTGGATCCGAAATAAATCAGTATAAATCAGTATTCTCAGAATAAAAATGTTTCTTTATTTCAGATCCAAAGTCTGTCAGTCGTATAGTCGTGAGTTGTATAGTGTGCGTCGGGCTTAAGTGTGGTCTCAATGACACATAACAGAAAATCCATCTTACTATAATTTCGCTCGAATGTATTGCATCAGCGCCTAGCTTGGCTAGTTTTCCTGATTTTTCTTTCTAGTTTACTCAATTTGCAATCGATGGCATTCTATTACTTTCTTTCTGAATCTCTCTCTCTCTCTCTTTCTCACACACACTTTTGATAATGTAAAAACTTTATCGTAATTTGTTGTAGTTGCAGAAAGCAGGGTTAAAGGGAAGTGCGCTTGATGCGAATAATTGCAATGAGCCCATCTGGTGCTTGCACGTCGAGTGCTACGTTGTGTGCATCTCCTTGCAAGTATGTCATGAGTTTCACATCTAACCAAGATAGCAGTGCTTTCTAACTATGCTATGCATATTGTCAGTGACGACATAACAGCGGAGTGACTAATCCTCTATAAAACTTAAACGAACTGGGATGTATTGGGAGGCAGTGACCTCATATAAGAGAACATAAAGTACAATATTCAATGAATGCCTAATAATACGCCATCGACTTTTTTCTTTTTACTTCTATACGTAGTACATTCGGTCATGATTTCGATGGCACTGTGTAAGATTATAGGGAAACAGCGGTATTACATTTCTAGTTAAGACCGTGGAAATGAACCATAATTCTACTCAAATGTAAAGTTTGTTTGTTTGTTCATTTCTATCTGAGAAGATGGCTGGATAGCCCATCTTCAGCTACGTTAAGCTGGTCTTCCATGGGGTCCCGTTGGATGTGAGGTGGGATCACTTCACCGAGTTAAACACCGTGCTCTTTGCGATGAATGAATGAAGCGGGATCGTTTACGTGCATGAGTCGTTACTCTCTCATACACGGGACCCCCATTTTATGTCCTATCCGAGGGACAGAGTGTTTTGCCTCTTGCTAGAGGAGACGGTATCCTTACACACAACATTGCTCAGTCCAGACTCGGGTTCGAACCCGGGCCGCGCGATCGTGAGGCAGACGCGCTTCCGACTGAGCCAACTCACCACCCTAAACTACTGATTTCAGACGTTCAATGCACGTTTAGATTTAAATTTGATTTTTTTTTTTTATTTGAAAATGAAGCTGACGATGGCAGCTAGACCACATCCTCCCCCCCCCCCAAAAAAAGAGATAGAACAGCCTATTTTTACCTGTTAGAGTTCACTTTGAAGTTCAACCTAACGCCACCTCCAAATCTCAGCGACCCTCTCCCTAGCCTTTTGTCAAGGCATTCTCGCTGTATGGTGAAGAAAGCCCAGCTGAGTGGGGTTGAGCGAGGTCGCCCAGTACAGCGAGAGAGCCTTGACAAAAGGCTACCCTCTCCCTAGAACTGACCCCCTCATCCAACCATCCACGACCCACCTGCTGCCCCTTTCATTGTTGCCCATCTCAACCCTTTCACCACGTCGTCTTTCTATTCTCGTTATCCCCATCACCACCTCACCCCCTCTACCGCTCTGCCCATCCACAGCCCGTCCCTGTCCTGCCTAAATCATCCCCGACTCCACTCCATCCCTCCTACACCACTTTCCCCCACACTTTAAACGCTATATTCTAGAAATCCCATTCCCTTTACCCATTCTTCTGCGCACACTCCCTTGACACTCTGTACTGAGAGCATCAGTGAAATCAGAAGTGAGTGCAAATCAGCGCGAGAAGTCAAAGGGTAAGCATACTGTGTTTTTGGCCTCAGGGTGGTGTTTAATTGCAACGATTGTAATCCAGTCCGTGTTCTCTAGAGTGGTTACACTTTCCTTCAGGGTAGCTCATGAAATATTCAAATTACGCCCTCCACCCCCCCCCCCCCCCTTGACATGAGATCTACTGAATGGCGATTTTGCTTCATTGGTTCAGAGAACGCGAGTAATGTAGTACACAATCATATTACTTCCGAGGAAATATCTTCTTCTGATAGGTCAAACTCCTTCCCTTTTCTCACCCACTCCCCACCCCCACGCGCCATTTGGGTCTCTAATTTCGATATCTATTCGCTCTCTAAGCGCGATCATGCGACCACATGTAAAGTGACGTGACAAGACACATCTTAGCAAGGACCGAATCGATGCATTCAATAGCAATAGCGTCATTAAAAGGCTCAGACGTCATCTGGGTGCAAACTAGCAAAGGCTCTGTCGCCGAAAATTACATCACAAAATAAAAATGACCTTTTCATGGATTTACGAGGATTGTCGCGATATCGCCGTGGGTAAACGGAGCAACTGTACTTCCTAAATCGGAAACAATTTACCGTACATTGAGCTGATGACGGTATTTTGGCGCAAAGCTTCTCTTTACATGTCTAAAGTTACATTTCATGAACCTATTCATGTGATGTAGAAAATTTCCTTCCTAACACAGAAAAACCAGCAAAAGTCAGTGCAATTAAACACTGCCCCTCGGGAGAAGGTAAAGAGGATATCCTTCAAAGTTTTCTCTGAGATGAGGCTCGTAAAATATTTGGCGTTCTTGTGTAAAGACAAGCCTACCGGGCAAGTTGTAAATTCTAATCCCTGCTTAATTTCTCCCTGGCAAGCTTACCTGGCAAGTTGTAAAATTTAATCCCTGCTCAATCTCTCTCATATGTTTCAAACGAAGTCATTAATCGGAGACAGGTGAATGTTAAGTTATGAATACGTTCGTGATTTATAATGAAAGACGTTAAAGATGACTCCGAAGCCAAGTTAATTCGAAACATGTATACTTCCTTTTCACTTCTTTTCCTTTTTAACAAAAATAAATATAGCTTATCCGCAAAAAGGTAGAAAGTCTGATTGTGTAAATCTTCAGGACGAGTGGGAAACTAAACACTCTGACATTGTCAGAAACGAAATAGAAGAAAGGACACACACACACATACTAACACATACACTTGCTTCTATACATTTCTATCAAGAGTAAGGATATACATGCAGCCAAACGAAGGAACTGCACGACTCATTACTGATCATTCCCTCTTTCAGCATACTGTTACAAGTACCGGGGAGTCTGTAATAAAGTCGACTCTGCCTACCAAACAACTGACAAAAAACAACACCAAACACAACAAGCAAAAGCAAAAAAAAAAAACCACACACACACACAAAACAAAACGAAACAAAAGCTTTAAGGGTACTCTCGCAGATTTCAAGCCTAGACAATACCACAGACCATTGCACACAGACATAACAGGCAAGGGAGTGCGTAACGTTAAAAGATCTCGTCGATTGATACAGCATGGTCCTTTACAATGCTTTCACCAACCCCTCTTTGACCCTTTAGCTCTAAACTCTCAACTAATCCCATGTCCATGACTTCTTCTGATGCTTGAGCTTGGTTCGACAAGAAGGGTGAAACAATGTGTCTTTTCTTTTTGCTAAAATCCTATACATAGCCCAGAGAAGCATTGAAAATAATCAATAATGTATTCATGTCACGCCGCGTGCTGGTAGCATAAACTAAGTGTGTGCCGGTATCGTGGTATCTTTCCGTCGTCCGCCTGCTGAAAAAACATCTTCCCTTGATGGATTGAACATTGTGACTTTATGTAGAAAAAACAGTATGAAGGAAGGACACACAAGATAATGATCGTCGTTAGGTGAGTAAGGGTGATAGCATCATATACCTAGAAATGCTTTCTTAAAAAAAAAAGCGGAATGTGACGAGACGAAAATGACGACCGGATTAGTGCCGATTTCGCCTCGGTCACGTCTACAAATTCTCATTGTGAAATGCAAGGAGCAAGAGGGTGTACTTAGCGACTTTTCCCTCTCGCATAATTCTCTCCTGCTTGGCTTCGATGACGGGAACGTTATCCACGACACCCTTGACTTTGTTACTTCGTGCCGTCTGAATGATAATGACGTTTGAAACGCATACCAACGGAATTTATCCCGCGCGCCAAGGTTCGGCGCATTTGTACAGGGCCGAGGTTAGCATACTGGCATCTTGCCTCGCATGGTCTTTCTATACTGCCATTTATTATGAGCAATAACCCCAGGGAGCAGTCGGGGTCAGTAGTATTTTTCGTAACCTTTTTTTTTAATTCTTTTATTGCTCTTTTTTTTTTAACTCTTAGCATGATAACCAAAGAGCAATGTGACAGACAATCTTAAGTAACACTAACGTTCCTTTATGTCTTACCACCCAGGTGCCAGAATAAGGGATGGTGTTTTCAAATCATTATCTAATGATTATTCCACGCTTTACATGCCATAGAGTAATTTGATGTTTCAGTATGAACCATGAGCATGCACAAACTTATGAATTTTAAAGTACATACCTTTGACATGTCTTCCCAATTATTAATGTAAACACATAGGTTAAGAAAATAAGTGATATTTGATGATTTGCACATTTTGTTAGGAAGAATATTCATTCATGATGAGAAAGTAGAAAGTTCCGCTGGTTTTATTTTAGGACGAGGTGTAGTATATTCCAGTATTGTCCACTCAATACACGATGCATAATTAAAAAAAGTCTTTCATTGTTTGGTACAACATCACCCCACTGCCCTCCTTCCCTATAAAGAAATAAGTTAGTTATGACAATATTTGGAGGAAGTGGTCTGCCAGTTTTGCTTTTTTTTTCAAACCAGTTAGAATTTCCCAATCAGGTAAATCAAAAATGGTATGAAGAGAAGGAGGAAGCGCATGGTTTTTTCCACAACAAAGCCTGATTTCTATCAAGATTCTGAACTATAGATTAAAGGGCAAGAATTCCACACAAATACCCTTCTACTGAAAAATGATAATAATGAAAGGCGACTGGCCACGCCTTTTATTAAGATCTCTTTGTTTCAAATTTGTTCTTGGATATCTCAGCCATTTCAAAACCGATTTTCATCAAATAAACTTTTGATACCGCTTAGAATTGCATGCTCTTTGACATCTCAGAGTGATTTCTAAATATCTCGCAAAACTTTAAAAGCTAAATCTTCGCCTCAACCAGAACTGTACAGTCCCTTTGAATAAAATTGGACAGCCTGCGGTGTGTTGACAAAAATCATTGCCTTCTCACTTTATTCCAGATACTTTGGAATTATTTAGCACAGTTTGTCATGTAAGTGACTTATAGCCACTTCTTCGTCTGTTTCGTTTTACTTTGCTTTTTCGTCTAACCCTCTCCCCCAAAGGGATAACTGACACTACGACCTTTGACATTTTTTACACCCGTACCAATTGGCAGTGCCTGACCCCATCCCATGTATACACGGAGAGGGTATGTTCCTTCCTACCTTGCTGCTCCGGTGCGCTGCTTATCGTGAATGGATGCCACTCATATGTAGCGATCTGCGGAATCTGGATGAAGATGTAGTCCCCCGCCTTGTAGTGGAATCGATTCGGTCTTGTGAGAACAAGGTGCGTCACCTGTGGTTCGACCGGGAGAGGAGGAGGCAGAAGAAGGAAAAGATGCCATCTCATATACCAAAAAGCGTGCCTCGTCATCCTGAGATGACCCTTAATGGTTTAGGAGTTCGTGCAAGTATTGACCACGGTCCCGAGGAAAGTACTCGCCCCATCATTAAATACTAAAGTACATGTATCACAGATGGACGGCAGTAGAGGAGTACGATCGGGCAAAGAATCTTTCAAAGGACACGAACACAAGATGTGACCTTCTAAAGGAAGGAAGCATATACGGAAAGTTATGAATCATGATCTTCAGACCAAGTAAAATTAAGTCTGTTGTTGAAGGGGAACGATAATCACATCACATGATTATGTGGATTTAGCGAATGCAGCAATATTAGTTGAACAAATCAGTGAAGTTTGAGGAAAATTGGACAATTTGTTGCAGGGGAATGATACCCAAATGTACACGGGGATTGAGTCAATTAGATGTAGTACTATAAGTAAAACATCTGTAGACTGAGGAAATCGGACAATCTGTTTAAAAGTTATGAATTTATAAAGTTTTGGTGCCGTCATCGCTGCCTACGACAACACCGATTCGTCACGTTTTTATATTTTCTTTACATCATTGTCCCGCAGTAATGTCACAAGCTGTTGTTTTCTTCGTTATCCACCGATGGTAGCAACAAAACTTGAACAATTCATTCCTTTTAAATGTTCAATTTTCGTCAAACTTCACTAATGTGTTCCTTTGATAATGCTTCATTCACTCAATCCATATACGTATTTCGCTATCATTCCCCTTTAACAACTTACGTGTAGATATGTCTGCCCAATGAAAGTACTACTGGGAGTGAATAACGTATATGCTGAAGAGGAACCTTGATTTTGCTGTTTCGAGACATTTCTGAATATCCATATTGGATGAAAATTTGATGAATCATTATATAACACTTTGGGACAACGCAAATTTATGTCGTTTTGCTCCCCCCCTCCATTTCATCTCACTCTCTCTCTCCCTACCTCCCTCCCATCCCTCACTCTTATCTATCTATCTATTTTTCTATCTATCTATCTATCTATCTACCTATCTATCTATCTATTTTTCTATCTATCTATCTATCTATCTACCTATCTATGTTGTCAACCTACACGTAAAGATTTTTTTCATCTTCTTTCTCCTCTCTGAACTCTTCCTCACGCACTCCCCGTCAAGAAGTAATCGTTTAGTTTCCCTTTTTGAGTTAATATTTGTTCATATATTCCTTTCTGTTCTGTTTTTTCTTTTTTTACAAAAACTATTTATGCCTCTCCTCATTTCATTGGTATTCCATCTTTTTAGGCTCTGATTGTTTCTCTGTTCATTTTCCTTGTCCATTCTCTTTGACTGTATCTTTCCCATCCATCTCCCTTCCCTCTTCCCTGCTCATTCCTCAACACCAAACCACTTCCATTCCCTACTCCACACATCTCTACCCCCACTTTCGCTCCATCTCCCATCATCCTGCGTCCAGACTGTAACCATGGAAACGTACACCTGACGGGAGAAGGTTGACTTCCTGGACGTATGTATTGCCGTATCTCGCCTGCTTCACGCACTTGGTCTGGCTGAGTTTCTCCACGATAAACACGACACCCGGTACGACGAACCAGTAGTAGAAGCGCGGTCCGTGCATGAGGAGTAGCGTCCAGAACACAACATACAACATGTGCGTGAAATAGAACACCTGTAGATAGGAGTAGGGACAAAGCGAGTGACAGAGAGGAAAAAAAAAAAACAACAACCCACAAATCCATCATGTTTACCTGCATCGGTATAGCAATTGTTGTAGGCATGCGCATTATTCCTCAATCTTTCCGAGCCTATACAGTGCCTTGGTAATGTATAACGAGAACATTCGAGATGAAATCATTGGTTTTGACGACTGACGTGAAGAATGACCACTTTATTAAACTTTAATCATGGTCAGTTGAACTCTATAAACCTCCGCCTTTGTTCCATAGTCAACCAAAACCTGCAGGCCGGCTGTAGGTTCCACAGGTAAAGCATTTTATTCAACTTGAGGAACTAAGACTAGTATTTTAGGAGAGTGCTCGCTGTTAAAATGTAGGTAGCTTCTCATATACGGCCAGCTTGGAAAAGATGCCTCGTAATATTCGAGTAAAAATACACTCACTGTTCAAGTCGACATAATGGTAACAACTTTAATGCATAATCAAACAAACAGAAGAGGGAAAGTCTCGCTAAAAGTGGACACGATAATGAGAGTTCAGATATTATAGTCTCATATTAAGAACGACTATGTCGATGGCGGTCACACATAATGCAAATTTGAAGGGAACTGGACACTGGACAATAACTCGGATATGAGTGGACAGTAACTGTCATTTGGTCATTTTATTTCATTCTTCTTTGTATCATATCATATGATTGCGTGTCTTATTCATTTTCTTCTTCTTCTTCTTTTCGACAATGTATGATTTATGCTAAGTCATGAAAACCTTGCAGTAAAGAGTTCTTGAAGGGCTGGTAAATAAAAATGCAGTCTCTACCAGCTATAAGACAAAGTCCTGCACTCTCTTGTGGCGTGTGTCGCTTGCCGCCACAGGACACTTATAGCCACGAGCGCGGGTCAACTAATGGTGAAAACTCTGACTGTCAACTACATTATTAAATCAATTTCAATTGGACGAGCTTTTCGGGCGCAAATGGGCAAACCGGCCAATAGGGAGCCGAGTCTGTCCAGTCTTGTAGTTCTGAATGAAATGGTGCAGGCCTGTCTCACAAGTCCTCATAAGTTTTCTTCTATTCATATCAGAATGAAACATGACATAACACCAGGAACCCGATTTCCTATGCTTCGGGCTAAGCAGAAGATGAAAACAGGTGAAATTCGTGATCTATAGCGTTTGGAATATTCATGAAAGGGTCATATTTACCCGTCAACGGGCTACAAGGAGATGATCTTTTCACATCTGTATTATGATCCGAACTTCTGACGTCAGTTTCATAGCCAGCCGCCTGAGCAATAGCGGGGTGCATTCACTTGTAGAATATGTTACAATGCATGGTGTATACTTGCGATATGTCGCCTCTAACTAAACTGAAGATTTATTTTTTTTTTTCGCCAGTGGCGCAAATCCATCCAGGATGGTTTTTATCAGTTAAGTTTTATACTGTGACCATACTTTCCGCTTTGGTACATTATTTAATCATAGCTGCTATGTTTGATACACCGAATCTCTTCCGGTTAAGTACAAACCGGTTATAGGTCATCAAGTTCAATGAGCGCTTCCCTCACCTGGAAATGACCCGATCTTCTGACAAAGGGCATCGAGCACACCACCATGACGCAGAGAAGAACATCCAGGACCCATCCGGTGATGTAGGCACTTCCGGCTACAGGTGCCAGCCCAAATGAGGTGGCACTGGTATTAGTGAAGAGCAACTCTACCATCGTGATGTCTATGTAGGGATTCCTCTCTACGTACCCTGTTCGTTGGACGAAAAACAAAAACCACGATTATGACAAAACACGACGCAGGATATTTTGTCAAACAATTTGAATGGCTGCTGAATTCCCCCTCTTTTTCCGAACACTCTCTTTGAGAACATATGCTATATCAGAATCAAATTATTTTTATCACTTCAGTCTGTGAGTAGCAACAATAGGTAGAACCATCATTACAACCATATTGATAATCATGTTCTATATTAGGAAAATTGTCGATTATAATTGTCTTCAAGAGCTTCACATTATCAAAGAGACTGTTACTCTTCAGAGAAGACTGTACGGGTAATTCTTAGTGAAGAAAGAGCAGAGAGAACTACTATCACTGCTACGTAAAGGCAGTGTATCATGAGTCTTGACAGCGCTCTTTGTATACGGTAATCATTAGTGTTTACTGTTACATGCATTATGTATTTCCGCCTGTTGTTAGTCACTTTCCGAATGAAGATAGTTTATCAATTTTACTCCACTTTTTGAAAAGCACCAACCTATCAGAGACGGCACTCGTAAAATTCTTATGGAGGAAACTGGGCTGTAAAATGGTGAAGGCGTTTTTAGTGTCCTGTATAGATATTAAACAACTATTCGGAAACGTGGCGTTTTTTCCCTGCCGATTGCTTTCACCCAGATGCAAGCAAGGTGACCTAGCTAAGGAGCAGAAGTGTCTCATTATTCGTCTGCTGTTTACCCCTCCCTTATTCCGTCTCGGTCCCCGTCTACATCCTAATGGCAAGTCCTTCAACCAGATGTCACCAGCTAAGTCGATTAAATTCAGGCAGGCGGGGTCATTGATCGTGTAATGTGGCGCTGCGAGGAGGACTGAGATAATAATGAACTGTGATTAGCGAGTTATACGACAGAGACAAAGACGACAGGTATGCAGTATAATGTATCAATGTGTGCGGCTTATTAGGAGGTACAGAGATAAAAGACACACTCTGCCGGGTGAGAAGAGTAACATTCAAACATTCGTGCAACGACTTTTACGAGTCTTCGGTTTCAACTCGGGCTTAGGGCTTAGCACATAAATTTATGAGTAGGTCTTATCGTTTGTAGTGATCAAGGTAGATCGCGTTTGGATTTGAAATATAAGGAGAAAGTTATACATCTCTGGCAATGCCCTGATCGATACTTCACATGTGCCGGCAGAAGAAAACCTCGAGGCTAACATCGCAATAATTTTTCTATCCGCCGATTAAACAGATCAAGGTGGCTCACGAGTCATCAGTTATTGTGGTTTATCGATTTGTAAGGTTTATGAATAGCATCTGACATCCGACATGTAAAGATTCCATTCAGCAGACAGTGTAGCACTTCGTGATGGATACAATACGGGCAATACGATACAACTTCAGTTGCCATAGTAACGGAGCGGCTGGCGTCAGGCAAGAGGCGACGCGATGCTGGCGCGGTGCTCCCTACCAGGTGTCATTCACACACTCTTTCATACATCATTTATTTATCCTGAATAAATAGTCCCAGATATCCAACCATTATCATAAATCACTTCTTTTCCTCCACACCTCTCGGCACCATCAAGTCCCATTTTCTATGTGCATTTAATTCCCAACATGACGTTAATTAAATTTCTTCCGCCATTGCCAGCACCTGCCTCGCGACTGCTGGTAAGGATTGCCTTCAAGACCTGCCACAGGTCTTACTTCACCTTTTATTCTAATGGACTTAATCGAATCATGGCTATTAACTCACTCCGAACGTTCCCTTTCTTTCGCTCTCATCAATGTAATCTTGCACTTCTTTAGGCGTCATAATCAGACAGAAGAAAGAAGACATCGAGTTTCACTCCACTCGGTCGTCGAACTCCACTTATTACCTATCGCTTGCCAGCCCGGTGAATGAGCTGAAAATAAAATGTAGGCCTTACGGGAAGTTTCAGTTACGAGGCTTGATTCTGCGAGTATTTACGCTCCTTTTTAAGAACGTCTAGACACCCAAACTAAAAAAAAAAAAAATGTTCGTGGTGTAATCCTCACACAACCATAAAAGCAAAATCAGACATCTGCGTTTCTTGATTGTCTCTATGTACTGAAGACAGACATGCATGTGATGATACTGACAACAGTTTTCTAGTCAAGCGTCTGACTTGCCAGATACTGCTCACCTTTTCTCTAATTGCTTTTTAAAACTTTTTCTTTAAATATGTGTATGTGTTCTCATTTCATATTGTCGATAAGGTATGAGGGATGGTTGTTGTGGCACAATGACATCAATGAAACCAATTGTAACAGTTAAAAGCCTCCTAGATAATGGCTTCAATCAGACGAAAGTTGTAGACATTGTGGCAAAAGTAGGCTAAATATTGCAGCTAGATTAGCAATGTTTCGATGTTATTTTATACACAATTGTTCATGTCAAACGAAAATGACGTTTGAACTTTGCTAATACCGCGAAATAAATTTTTTTTTCTAGTTCTGTTTATCTTCCTCTCACTTTCTCCGTCATTCTTTCATTCTACAAATGTATGTTTGTATCTCATGTCCTTTTTATATTTGCTTTGTTCAGCAATGAGAGGAGAACGTACATGTCACGTGGCACATGGCTGAGGGGTTACGGGAAAGGGACGAATTATTGCAGCTTGATCTTGACGAGTTCGCAAATTGGCAGCTCGCCGTCAATTCAGGGAGCATGTGGATCCATGACAAATATTCCCACCCGCTCCGATCGAGCGCACGTACACATTGATATAGGAAGACCCATCAATCCTTGAAAGCTAACTATTTGCCTGCCGTAATAAACGACCTATACGATCAGAGCTCTATTCAGCAAGGGGTACGTGAATCTTATTTCTGATTTCCGCACATGATTTCTTGCCAAGACAACACGAATATTTTGCCTCGTCATACAGCAAAGCAAAGCGCAACTGTGTTTTAAGCTATTAAACGATGAAATTGCTCCTCAGCTCCTCAGGACAGACACAGAAACCTGAAATAACATAACTTTTCTCCATTTTTTTTTTTGTCACGTAAACAACGGAAAGGAAGAGCTGCCTGATGTGCATATTTGATGCAGTATTTGACGCGACAAACTAAAAGGGTTACACTGTCAGGAACGTTTTATAGCCGCTTGGGGCTGCACGAAGGTTAAGTGCCTATGGAAAGGAGCTCAAAGGCTGTTGCGTTTATTCAAGAGGAGACATACCTACTCATCTCCAATAGTGCGATTGTAGACCGAGTTGGCAATCAAATATGACAGGTTGAATTGATGCAAGGATGTCAGAAGTAACACTCAGGCACTTACAGATATCATTTCTGTTTTCTACCCGCCAAATACAGGATGACAGGTCTTAATGCCAGACGCGTCCTGGGTTAGAAAAAATAATTTTGCTGCATGGGAACTCATGTATGATGATATCGTCGCACTCTGAAGAGAAACGGTATTACAATGGCACACTGTCAGTCAATGACAGAAGTAGTGACAGTATGTGCTCATATTGTAGGTTATTGATCGATGTGATCTGTGACACTGAAAACGTCATAAGGTTGATGAGGATAGAATACTTTGAATACTTTTAATGAAGGGCCAGAAAAGTTGTGTCTTCAGAAATTAGACATTCACGAATCGTCGCTCGCTACCTTCTGAAATGTCACGTGACTATACATCGATAATCATCTCCCAAGTTAGGCTTCCGGCGAACTCTGTTTTGTCCTTACACCGCCCTTCCTGAGGTGCTTTGCCGCGACTAATGTTGAAGGGACACGATGACACTTAATTAACAGCAGTTTCATTCCATGAAATACCATGCGGAGATGCACTATCTCGCACGCTTATCTCTCATTGCGCGTACGAGCGTCAAACGAAATTGATTTAACCCATTTATCATAGTCTGAGAGCAGTCAAGGATGACAAGAGGTAAAGACGAAATGCTTCGCAACGTTCTCCTTGCTTCCCTCACGTCTACAATGATTAACATCTCTTATTGGTCACTCACAAGCCTAAATCCGTCACTCATCTTATGGAATAGAATGAATGCACAAAGGGGGAAATATAATAAAATGCGCCTCGCGTATACATAATGTGAAACTCATTCGCACAATGTATTTCAAAAGGAACTGAAGCGAAAAATAGGGATGTCAAAAGAATCGTTTTTCAGCAGAGTGAATAAATATGGCCTCTTATAACACGACATAACATTACAACACTATCTGTATGCAGTTACAGAACGTGAATATACTTTCACACAACATTTTAAAAAACAGGTTGGAACCACCGTCATGGATCTTTTTCTTCTGCGTCTGGAAATACGTACATCCTGATCAAAGTTATGTTGATGTGCTTTTTGTTTTCTCTTCTGTTTTCTCGAGTTTTTTCCACAAATTTGGATCACATCACACTTATCATGTTTATATTCAGTTGTTAGTGCTGATTCCTGCCTATAATTTCTCAGAATTTGTCTAAAGTATAGTCACCCGAGTTCTTCTCAATCCTGCTAAGAAATATGCATTTCCAGATAATATCTCTATTTGTGCTACTTCTTCAGGAGAGAAAGACCAAAAGATGAATTATTATGAAAAGGAGACCACCTATTGCTTACTGCTCTTTGCATCAGAAGGCTTCTGTAAGTCTTATCTATAATTATATAGTAACATATTATAGTTTCCTTTTGTTGTTTTTTAATTATTTTTCATCAACTAACATTACGGTCTAAATTGATATCCATGCTCGCATTTCCCTATACAATATTTGATTTTATTCTGAGACCCACGACTGAACAAGTTTGCTTTTATGTAGGCACCATCATACTTATCCTGCTTTGCAATATCATAGTCAAATATGACTTTAAACAAACCAATATGCTTATCTCCATAACAAGATAGTTGTACACTAACGCGAAGATTTCGCCTAATTAGTCATTTTTCTATAGCATGATTGTATTTTTTATAACATGTTCTTGGGAAATGGGAAAATAAAAAAAAAACAACTTGAAAGGTAAAGGTATCACTGCAATGATGATTAAATTACGATAAAAATGAGACGATTTTTTTTTTTGTACCACAGCTTGTTTGCTGCACCAGAAGTATTTTAAAGTGACGCCACTCGTGTCGTTCAAGACAACCAAGACGTGAGCTCTAACCTATAAGATACACAAAAGTAAGTACAAAGAACTCTAAAAAGAAAGAACTTGTTTCAACTTTTTTTTTCCACACATGCACACGTATAACAAATAGAGACATGTTTCATTCTCGACATATGATTGGTCAGGTGCTCATCACATGATCAAATAAAGGCAGATCAAACTTTTACCCCATCTTTAACAATGTTTAATTCCACCTACTGATTGTCGCAGTCTTCTGATACAGGCGTCTATCACATACATCATCAACCAACTCCTGGTGACCATGTATTTCTTTATATTTGATGTATGCCCCGATTCTAAACAGCGACACTTCTGTCTGCGAAAGCGCCCGGAAGTTGCACTCTCTTGGCTAAGTGTCTCGGAATGGATCACCGCCCCCAAGCTCTTGCTCTGTAAACCTCGTTAGAAGAGGCTGCTTTCAACTGTCTGATTTCTCTCTTGTTGTGTATTCCAAAAGACCAAACCTTACTCAAACACCTGTTTGCAGCTCTTAAACTATTTGGGAACATTTCCAGAAGAGCGAGATGACTTGGTGGAAAGGAATTCGGCCTCATGAAATGTCACATGTTTCATATTTCCGCGTAAGATTAACAATAGTCTCCAGTGCTATTGATCCCTGATACACATCCCCGAATGCGTGGTAATTAGAGCCTGATTAAGATGGGCAAGACCCAGTTCTCTCTAAAACTCTTGGATGTGATTTAACACTCAAGGGACCATCAAGCACCCCTTTGGAACTGTCTTTAGAGCAGCGCTCCCATTGGGATGTTTGGCCATACAGCAAGGAGCAAATTTTAATCAAAAGATAATATTCAGTTGTTGCAATATAACACGCGATTTCTCTTTCTTTTCTTTCAACTACCAATTCAATGACAACACTGTGGAAAGAAAAAAAAATATTACTTTCATGGTCACTTTGCATTTGAGCCAATCGGACGTTCGTCTTGGCAAAAGATTGTAATTTGGAGTATGGATGACGAATCTGGCGCGCAAAACAGGGTCGATATATCTTGTTACTGGTAGTAGAACGCAAAAAAGCCGCTATCTCGCCGAACTTTTTCATAGTCTAACAGAGACCACGGGATAAGTATGTATTTTGTGGCCTCCTACTTCGTACTACCTTTTCTCTTGTTTTGTGTGTGTGTGTGTTTATTTTGGGGTTATTCTTCAGCTCCCTTCATACTTACAAGCATTGCCGATGTGACCCAGCGTGTGGACCAGCGCCAGACAGGCGATGACAATGCCCACCATTTTGTGGAAGATGATATTCTGGTCCGTCGGCAGGATCTCGGCGGCTTTCGTCGTCCGAATGGTGGTAATCGTCTTGCGAAGCATGAGAACCAAGACGAAGGCGGAGTTGAAATTTAGGCACTGTCCACAGCCACGAGCTGATCAAAGATGAAAGAAAGAAGAAAAAGATGCATCGTGGGTGTTTCCATTGAACCTGCATTATTTTCCGTATACACGTGTATTTCTGTTTATGTTGCAGTAAATTGTCGTATTTGTTTGTTTGTTTGTTTTTTTCGTATTTCAGGAATAAGGTTCTTTTAAATGACAGTCTTATCATCAGCATGTCGGCCTACTACCGGGTTATCTAGCACCTGTAAAAAGTAAACACAGCGTCACAAGTAACATATGAGAAATAATCACTTAAATGCAATTAGAATCTATCAATATTTCTATCAAAAACATCTGTGCTTTTGATTTTCTTCTTACATCATACAGTAAGAAAAAAAAACAACAGTCATTTTGGTTATATTTTTTCCTTTGAATTTTGATTCTTACATTTTAATAGCAGTCAGAAAACGCTTTTTTAGCTTGAATATTGAAAGAAACAGTCTTCAAGATGACCTTAGATAAAATCAGTCGCACCCATCGAGGATAAGTTGCAAGGGATAGACAAACGAAAACAAAAGAGAACAAACATGCATACAATGATAATAAGGGGGAAAATTGCGCTAATCCATTTACAAGGTTGACAGCTGCTTAATAATTAAGACTGCAGTTTGCAATGTTTCTCAGACATTTTATCTGATATTTCACTTTTCTTTGTCTATATAGTAAGGGTGGATTTCTGAAATGGCAATTCTTTCTAAGTAAGACGCGTGAGATGGAAACAACGGTAGATGAGAATTAGGCTAATGGAATAATTATCGCATAAACTGTTTGAAAAAAAAAATCGAAAAGTTCAAGCAAAACAGGAATGTTGAATATTGATCCATTACTGAAGTAAGTCACATGAGATCCGTTGTTGATTGTGTTCGCACCACTTTAGCAAAACACTGAAATGAGATTAGCTGAACACAAACACACATACACGCACACACACACACACACACACACACACACTCACTCACTCACAGAGAGAGAGAGAGAGAGAGAGAGAGAAATAAAGAAAGAAACCAGAATTTTACGAATCCATGAATTACACAATGTGCCATAGTTGTGTTTCAATGACACAAAATACGTCTGGGCTAGTTCTTCGTCGAAAAATTCAAATTACGTTCTTTTCCCTGCGTTTCCATGTAGAGAGTCTAACAGAGAATGACATTCTGCATCTAACTATCCTTCTTCTTTTTTTGTACCAACAATGCTTAACTGATTATGTCATTTAGAAAAATACGTCGAAGCATAAATAGCATCACCGCCCTCAGTAAGACTTCTTGGCATGAGGCGATACGCGGTATTTTATTGGCGAATTGAACGATTGACTTTTCAACGTCCCTCCCTCTTTTTCTCTCGCTTCTATAAGGGCATCTCTTGACGAGCTATGTTTATCCAAACTCCTTCGTTCTTTCAGGCATGGCATGTGCTAGACAGCGCAGTTATAACGGTTTTGAGGGAAATTAGATAATATAATCTCGAGATTGGCTAGTGTAATCTTGAGGGGCCTCCGAGCTTAATACAGAGTTCTCAAGACTCAGGATGTGGTTTTGTACTTGAGATAAAAACATGGAATTGACCCTACGGTTTGCATGAGCGAGGGGCCACCTGTTTACTTTCTCTCCCTACAAGCTATATGCGTCTGTTTGATTAAAAGTCTCTCTCCGTCCCTCTGTCTGTCTAACTGTCTGTCTGTCTGTCTCTCTATGATAGTGAAAAGTCACAGAAACCCTGAAACATGTTAATAAAAGTCCCATAGCATCAACATGCAACTTTGTCTACTCATTTTCATTAGGAAAACAACTGTTGGCAAAGTTGAAATAAAGGATGTAGAATTTACATCATATTGACCTTTCCCCTATATACACTTTGAATCGCACCGCAAGTAGACTAATGCAACGACAAAATCAATATAATTATGATTGAAAATAGCGACTGGACAATAACTAAATAACCAAAAACAATTTTCTCTTTTTTTTTTCTTTACTTATCATCAATGATAATCATTCAACTGTATAAGGATATGAAACCGGACGGCAATACTACTGGAAATGACCACTTGGTCTAGATGATTAATAAATTATGTGTCATTGATTTAGAATAAAAACAATGTTTACCCGAGCCTTGTTGTTCGAGACTGTTTTGATGCATTCACGAGGTTAATAGAATTACTCACTTCACCGACTGCACAGTTCAATTTGAGTCACGTTTTTCGTCTATCTAGCTGAGAACTTATTCTCCCTTTCTTTCGGGGTTGCCATGTACTTGCCTAATTAGTATTTACGTCAGCGATAAAGCTCACCTCCTGCTTCAACTAAATAATGACGAAAAGGTGTCGGGAGTTGCTGCTCTGGCAGAATCGATATGTCATTCGTCATTTATGGCGGCTGGATTCAAACGATGAAATAAGGTGAATTTTCATCTGACCACTATTTTCAATGCCCCCCCCCCCATGTTCATGAAAGCAAATAACAAATAGTCGCCCGTGCTTCCAGGAAGTAATTGCCATGGATATATCTATCAGGAAATGCGAAATGAGGCAGTTTACAGGATCCGCAGAGGTTCTATCATGAAACTAGAGCGTAAATCTGCCCTTCTCAAAAGCGAAATGATATAATAATACCAATTGCGAAAAAATACTCAAAGAATGTGATTCAAATTTACAAACGAACATGTTGAAATGTAAAACAAATAGCAGTATAACTTAAGGCATTTCTGGAGTTTTTTTCTTTTGGAAAAGATGAATTGGAACAAAAAGAAAAGTATGGGAAAGAAAGAAATTGTGGAAGTATAACCCTGTAATGTCGTCATGGCTTTAATGGGAGCATTATTTGACGAGTTGATTCATCCCTGTGATAGGCTAATGGCAGAAATCACGACGAAATAAACTGTGGCGACACACGTTGATACGATTTCCCTTCATTACCACGGGATTGCTCCGTGGGAGGGGAATTCCTTGACCGTCTACCTGTAAGAACCGCGCGCGCTGATCCGGCCGCGGACGAAACGTGCATGATATCTGTAAACACCGCATCTACAATTCGATTACGGGAGTCCGCAGAGTAGTGATATATGTGGATTTGATTAAACGTGCTTATTTGCGATTCGGCAGTTGGAATGCGAGAGTAATTTCTTGAGCGAATAGTTAGGAGCAAGATTCAATATTGGCAGACGGTTGCCGACATCTTGGTTGTCGGGGTAGGACCACGGCTCGGATCAGAAAATCGCGCGATTGACCTCAAAAGAAAACTTTTTCCCCAACTCTCTCGAGGAAATGGTCACACAAGGAATCCACAGAAGAGGCAATAAAAAGAAAGGGAACGCCAAAAATGTTGGACACACGTAGCCATAGATTATTTCCAATACAAAGTTCTGTTTTGGTCTTTCCATTTGAGGTTATGGTCCCAAACACTAAGAATCATTCTCGATAGATATTTTGAATCAGTCAAGTATTACATCCTACTTATGCATGCAATGTCAAAACTATCAAAGAATGTGACAATTTTGTTGTTGTTGTTCAATTAAATTTCCTGATCGTATCAAATCTAGTGTGTAAAGAGGATACGAGAACGACCAAATCTTTGGATGTTATTTACAAATCCCTAATTAATATTCATGTGTGTGTAAATGTCTGTGTGTGTATAGTTTATCTAAAATTGGTCTAAAAATCTTGCGTCAGTGTTGATATGGCCACGATAAGCTGGCAAAAAGAAGCAAATTGTAAAATTGTATTACTCAATATAGCAGGTATACATTGCACATGGCTGCATGGTGTTTGATTTCAGCGCAATAGCTAACTAGCAAATTATATTTGACCAGAAACAAAACGAAATGAATACAACAATACTGAGATTTTGCTATATTACGTTCATAAAATCCTTTGAAATATTCTCTCTTTTTTGCCAAGGCTCTCCAATATTAATAAACGAACATGAAATAAAATACAATACACTATAATATGATACTTGCATCAGCTCTTCGCTAAATATATCTCATAAGCTATGACCATATAATCCCTGCATTATCTCAAATGGTATGGAACGTGATTCAGAATTCGTTTCAATTGAAGAGGTAATTATATTAAAACCATTTAACTAGCAATATATTCAGTTACCTTGAAATTTTTAAACGTCGTCAGAAGTGATATTTCTACGTGTAATTAAATGCCCGATGAAACAAATGAACGTAGTCGTGCAGCTTTGTTTAATCGGCGAAACTATTCTTAATAGATTGATCGATCGCTGTGATCTCGTTACAAATCCAATATTTCATGGTGTTTCACAAGGGAACACTGCTTTGTATGAATGGGATTTTTTTTTTTTTTTAACGGGAAGACTGTCTTTGTTTTTATTTCATCTATCATTAATCAATCCTACGATAAATCAACAAAGGCAGACAGGAACAGAATGTTAGGTTTTCCTCAACATACATTTTTCTTTACTCAGTTAACTCATATTCGTTCAGTTAGTAGCGTTTTATCTTTCTGAAATATTTCATATACGGTTCTGCTGAATGTGAAAGAGAAATAGGGGCAGATATCTTCGTTTCTTTCTTCACGTTTTTATTGTCGCTTTGCGTCTCTTTATTCTTTCAGCTTTGTATTGAAATATGCCGCGGTGTCGAATCAGTCATTCATGTCACATTGAGATGAGGAACATCACGCAAAGAAGCATTCATGGAACTAATCCATCATGTTAAATAAATGTGCTTACGGTGAAATACTTAACATAATATTGCTTACGGCATCAAGTCATGATCAACAAAAGCTGTTTGGTCATATACAAGCAAATATTAGGTTTCCACGAGAAGCTGTATAGCCTCGTCAGAAGATGAAAAGGAGATACCAAAATAACATTAGACGATCGGCAAAACACTGCACAGGTTTTTCACTCATTTTTTTTCTCCGACCAATGTATAGCTTCTTCAATTTACACTAATTCGTGCCACTCTCCTAGAAGGGATCGGTCCTATTTGGAAGACACAAAAGATCGCCTTAAATGTCAGAATGTAATTAAGTAAATGATCATCAAAAGACTGATGCCTTCCATTCATTTCATCTATTCAAGCAATTTCTAGAGTGATAATAAAACATACTGAATGAAGAAAAAAGCTGTAAATGAATGCAGTCATCTTGGACAAGGATATTTAGTAGAAATAAATTAATTTTAGCCACCGTCACAAGTGATTGTTGGTACAGCTATAGTTGACTCATTATTAGCAATCTATGATAAAATATGCACATTATTATAGAGACATGTTGTACATAGACAAATTAAGCAAGAGAGAGAGAGAGAGAGAGAGAGAGAGAAAGGATTGATGCACAGGCTAACGAAATTTGACTCTTGTCCCTTGGTACTCTTTCAGAAGCTTTGTTTAAAATGGTATAGTTTGATAATATATATATATATATATATATATATATATATATACATATATATATATATATATATGTATATATACATACATGTATAAAATATTTCATATATTCATATACATACAAATATGTGTGTCTACGTGAGTCTTTGTGTGGGCATTTTTGTGTGATGCATTTATCCTCACAGCAATATGTCTGTTGATGACGAGTTGCGGCCGGAACATATTTGCACATAAAATGGAATTATGAGAAGTAATTTTTCAAGTTATTATCTTCATTACAAGCATAAACAAGCCTGTGATCATGGTTACGTGAACAGCCGTAAGTTTGTTAGGCAAATAATTTCAGATGTTTACTGAGTTATCGTAGTGCTTGCAGCATTCAGCTCATTTCAGGTCAATAATTTGGAAGGAGGTTCTGATGAGTATGGCCAACCTCATGTTGTTGTTTTTTTGTCTTTTAATACGTCACATTCCACATCAGCCCCCCCCCCCCGCTTCTTACTGACTTAGTTTCATCCGCTCATAAACATGTCAACGTGCCCTTGAAATTGAAATGAATTGTGCATCGATAAATGAACAAATGAATAAATAAATCTAATCAACTACAAAAATCGTACAATGTATGAAGTCTTGCTGGGTCCTCACAACACATAGATCACAAAAACTACAACAACAAGTAAACAAAAAGGGAAAGTAATATAAGCCATGGTCGGAATGTAATCAAAATCTATATGCTTTCTACAATCGCGGCCATGGTAGGTTAATATGTGTTATTGAGGTTCACGTTTAGCCACCCTATCAATAATAAAGACAAGCTGGATTAGGGCATATATATATATAGTTTGCCTGTCAAGTATTCCTCCGTTGTATAATATCCTTAATTTGCAATGAAATATTTAGTATATCGACCCTCATATCCATACATAACATTTTGAACATGTATATGACTATATTTGACGATGTGGCATGGTATTATCTGTCAATGATCATTAACCTTTTAGCAACTGAAGATTCCGTCCATGGTGGCCTATTGTTCCCTGAGGTACTGCAACTCTCTCATTTCGACAACTTTCTAAATTATGCAAAATAGATCGCTGCATGTTTATTTTTGTCTGTTACAAGTAATGTTTATTTGAAAGCCTATTTATACTCTACCAAGAGACTCGTGTTTCGGGGGTGCAGTTACTAATGGGTTAAGGGAAAAAAATATATATATACATATATGAATTGCGTGAATTCAAAAACATTAGTAGAACATATCGATGAAGTTGGACGAAAATCGGACGATCCGTTCAAAAATAATGATTTTTGGAAATTTCGGCAACACCATTGTTAGATATGAACATTGTGGCAATTCGTGATGGCACTGATGGATAACGATACAGAGAAACTATAAAGAGAATGCAATATTCGTATTTTCATCAGTCTAGAAAAAATGAAGATCCCTTGATTTTCCTCTTTCATGCATTCTATTTATGTCGTTGTCTAACTGTGACTTTATATTCTTGCTTGATTTTACCTTACTTAAATCATGGAATTGTGGTATGGGGAAACACCTATCAAAATTTGTTAAATAAACCAGTGTTAACTGTTGTTATTACAAAAGAAGATGTAACGAATTATTTGCGGACTCGCTTAGAGTTCTCATTCAGATGTATTATTTCTTAAAAGGGAAAATACGAAATTAAAAAAAAAATATCAAAGATTTGTATTTGTTTCAGTTCAGGCGATAATTATCTTTGTTTAATTACAGCAATGATATCCTTCCTGATAGTTTTGATTCCATGTCCGAGAAACAAATCATTTCATATAAGTATCCTTGTAGGCAGTTTAATTATTTTCATTTACCTCTCTTTAGGACTTTATTAGCTCAAATTGCGAGCACGAGATGCCATTTTCACTAACAAACCTATGCTAATCCCATATCAATTCAGAATCACATTGCTTAATTTCAGAATACCTTTCAAGACAATGAATACACATAAAAGCTTTCTTAAAATTATTTACCGTCTTCATATATTTCACATCAGAGTGTGTAGAATTCCAGATTTGAGGGCTTTGAAAAAATATTAACTTTTTGTAGGAGGATGTGCAAATCAGAGGTAAAAAATTTCTGCAATTTCTTGTGCCATAATTATGACTATCTTTGTTCAATTTAAGATAATCGAGTAGGGATTCAGGTAAAATGTCATGGAGAATAAGAACATGTATATTGCAGTCTGTTATTAATACACGTTTTCTTATGTAGTCTTCTTATCCAGCGAAGACACTACTAAAAATTGAACATCACAAAATCTAAGCGGATTGTTTGATAATCCTGAAACTTAACGAATGTGTTCAAATAATATTGATGTATTTACTTCATACATTGTATTAATATGCTAATCCATAACATTCTCATTTAATGGATTCTTTCATACAGACGTATTGTTACTGTTGTTAAGGTGTTAAATTGAATGAAGTTTGATTTCAAACAAAACACTTCCATCGCATTTTAATGTTCTCTGGAGATTAACAATCTTTCTGTTTTCATCTTTTGAAATAACGGTAGAACTATTAAGCCGTACTTATTTGTATTTCTTTCTTTTTGTTACATAATCTATCACGGTGTGGTTGCTGCGCTTCTTGAGGGATTCCACTAAAATTATTCTGTGGCTTTAATATGTTTGTATATATATTAGTGAGTTGTTATATTACATGTCTTAACTTGCCTTTCAGGGGTCTTATTATACAAGCTTGCTTTTCTAAGACCCCTCCACTTTACATCTATAATGCATCTACATGCATTGTCAATTTATATTCAAATATTCTGCAAATTGTTTTAATCGCATATATTCAACAATGTATTCCTTGTTACATATTATTGTTTTTATGTAAGTTTTTGTATTGTGGAAACTTTGAATAAACTTGAAACTTGAAACTTGAAACGTAGAAATCGCGTGAGGAACAAAAAAAGAAGAAGAAGCAAGTACTGTAAAAGTAAAAGTGCATGTGCAACTAAAAGTGCACAACTAAACAATCTTTATCGATTCATGTATGTTTATGGACTTAATGTGGCGGCAATCTCATATATTGATGTGTGCAAAAGCTTTTTCATAATGCATAAAAACACAAGATACACCATTAAAAAAACAGAAAAAAAGTCTGTTATTCGAATGGACCCAGGTGCTAACTCCCAAACTCCGCAAGTTATGTGACTGGACTTGTTTACCGAGTCTATTTGCAGTACGATCGATACTCTAAACAGATATCGATGCGCTCTTATTGAAAAGAATGCCCCCTCTAGTGTTCATGAACATTGATTGACTTGTGTTTCCTAATAGTTCCTTCCAAAGACATCGCCCATTACACGCGTGTCTCGTGCGACACAAACAGGGTGTGTGAGGACATTTCTTATGCACCCCATTATCATACAAACGCCTCATGCATCGCCATTGATGTAAAGATTTCTTTTCCTTCCACACTATTTTGTAACACCGAAGCACTTCAAGACAAAAATGCTTTACCGAAAAAGCAACAATAAATTATGCAAAAACAATGTAATCCCCATGTGAGTGTTCACTATTTATCATTTGTTTCTGGTCAGTTTTCCCTTTCTTTGTTTATATACATATACATATATATATATATATATATATATATATATATATATATATATATATATATATATATATATATAGATATATATATATGTGTGTGTGTGTGTGTGTGTGTGTGTGTGTGTGTGTGTGTGTGTGTGTGTATAATTATGTTTAATCGTATAAAGCTTTCGGACTGACTTGGGTTACAAAATGTATCCCAAAGGGATCAACCATTGTTTTTGAGGAATGAGAGGGGTAGGGAGGAGGACGAACTCTGTGCGTAAAGGTTAAGAGAGTACGTACCAGTTTCGAACATGTAAAGGAAACCAAAGCCCAAATATCGATGTGAATTGAGTAAAAGCAGCAATGTCGATAGAATACATCAGTGAAATTTTGACGAAAATCGGACAATCTATTCAAAAGTTACATTAGATTATCGGTGCTGTTATCACTGGATATAAAGGAGCCTTCTAAACACTTCATGATGTCAATTTGGATAACTTTCATTTATGAAGAAAATACACGGAAAATTCCCCCAAATCTAATGTTTCATTCAAAGTACACATTTCATCTACTTGTTATTGACATTATTTGTGTTTACGGTATCATTCTTCCTGCTTCCTGAAAGAGATAAGTCAAGCGCTCTTTCTTTGTACCAGAAAAGTGAATTAGATTACGTTGATTTTTTCTTTATGTATCTTCTTTATATTGTTGTCCATGATGACATCATAAAGTGTATTAGTCTTCTCATCCAGCGATGACGGCATCGAAACTTTTAATATTCATAACTTTTGAATCGATCTCTCGATTTTCCTCAAACTTTCACTCACGTTTTCCACTATTCATATTGCTGCTTTCACTCAATCCACATTAAGATTTGGGGGTTCACTCGTGGCTCACTCGTGGCTCACCAGTTACGAGGCACCAGTTGGAATTTTCTTTACGACTCGTGACGTACGCAGCCTGGATAAAGAGCGCCACGTTGATCAGCAAGTAAACCACGAGGAAGAGGATCTTTCGGTAGTTGTTGTGAACGTATCTCCAGGTCAGGTAACGGGGGAGCAACGGTCTTGTCCGCTTGATCGACGGCGGCTTCAGCCAGCTCGCTGCACTGTTGGGTCATCCCAGGCGAATAAAGGAAGACACAGAGTATACAAAAAATGTCAGAGTTTTACTTTCAGCTAGTTATCGACATAACCATGCATTGCTTTTTTATAGATAAGATACATAAATAGGTTGTAGTACGTGGTAGAGTGCGGGGATTTTCCCCCGTAAAACTGAGTGACATTGAGGTATAAGGATTATCCAGCATTTAAGGTCAAAACAAAGCGAAGTTTAAATGGAAGCGGTTAAACTTGCCTATAATCGCGAATCTTATCTTGGGTTTGCGCTGCTAACCACTGAAGCTGGCAAAGTTTTCTATAATTATAATTATAATTATAATTAGACAAATTTGTATAGCGCAGCTACTATGTAGGCCTAAATATACTCTACTGCGCTGTGATGTAACAGAGCTCCTGTCACTGATTAGACACACGAAAATAAATAACAAATTAATCAAAGGCTTCTGAAAAAAGATAAGTCTTCAATAAAGATTTGAAGACAACAAGTGATGATGCCTTCCTCAGTTTCTCAGGTAATTTATTCCAAAATTTTGGAGCAGCACAGCTGAAGGCACAGTCCCCTAAAGTTACTTTCGTTTTTAAGTGATATTGCTTTAGAAGCAACTTATCCTGTGTACTTCGTAAATTATGAAAATATGACTGTGATTTCATTGATATCAATTCTGATAAAGAACCAGGTGCTTGACCATACAATACTTTATAAACAAGTATCAAAATTTCTACCGATATTCACAAACTTTCCCGATATTCTTTTTTTTTTTAGTCAGTTGTGTTAGTGATGTCGTGTTTATACTTGTATAATAGTCCCAATCCTTGACTAACGTCGGAGAATGAAAAACATCTGTTTCATGCTCAATAAGGTCACTTTCATCGATCTCTCATGCATCTTAAATTGTTATTCTCATCACTATTCTTTTTTGTTTCAAATTTTGATAAAACATAATCTACTGAAGTGTTGTGTAACAGAATATCACATACATGATCAACGATGCATCCTTTTTAGGCTGGTAAGGGAAGGAAAGTTAAATCAATCAAACTTGCCTGCAAGCCGTGTACTCCACTACAGCGTATACATCATTAATTCTACCCACATCGCCAAAAAAAAAAGAAAAAAAGAAGAAAGATATGAAGGTGAACAAAGAAAGGACATTGACGGAAACGGGATGTAGAGAGAGCGAGCGAGCGAGATGAAAACAGAGGAGAGGAAGTGGGCAAGAAAGACAGGAGGGAAAGAGAGGACTTGTGTCTGAGTATTTTTGATGCATTACTCCATCAAGAACGGGCAACAATGGCTAAAAATTCACTCAAGCAACAAATATCATTTCGCTTAATTCCATTTCATTTAATCTCATATCATCTCATTTCATTTTGTTTCATTTATTCTGCCATTTTTTTAAAAAACTACATTTGAAACAAGATACATCTTGGCCGATACACGGTAGAGAAAACGATACAGTGAATGATCGATGATAGTCTAACTGTAAAAGGTTGCATACAAAGGTTGCAAGATTTTGCCAGAATCATTATGAAATGTTTCAAAACAAGACAACTCTCATGTTTTCTTCTATTCAACAAATGAAAAAGAATCTAACTTCTACAGCCTGGTCCTTGAGTACAATGATTTTGGGAGAGTTTATTTCATTTCAAGTCTTTTCATTTCATTTCATTGTACATGTATTCGTTATAACTGCGCTTTTTTATTATATCACAATTCATTATGCTCCTGAGAATTAGGAATTCATAGCTGGCAACTGCTGGACAATCTAAATCTCAAGATCCTTTGATGTCAAATTTGATATAATTTCTTATCTCGTTGTTCCTAAATCATTGCATTGGTGCTTTCAGCTGACTGTTTGTCAGTTGTTGTTGTTGTTTTGTTTTTTTTTAATCTATCTACACAGATCAAACTAGCAATAGGCCTACCGTTTGTATAGTTTTGCAAAAGTATCATTCAGCGCTGACGGGTTAAACTAGTTTCATCATGATTAAAGCACGACACGACGTTACAGGACAAACACACACACACACTCACACCAAAAACAACAACAAAAAACAAACAAACAAACAACCCATATTGCGTTCTTCTCATCTTGAAAGCATGAATTCCGTAATTTTTCGGTTCGTATAAATGCTTAATGAAGGAGGATTATTGTGAAGCCATTGTGAAGTCTTTCAAGATGAGATGGTCGCGGTGAGTGAGGCCGCTTGAGCATGTCAATATGTGTTATAACTTAGGTGAAATCATTGCAGTAGACTTATATAGTAGAGAGCAACTCTTAACGTTGACTTCTCTGTAGACAGAGTGAAATAGAATAAATTTAAAATTTTCATGAAACACGGACATTAGGAGGGAAACATCTGGAAGTTCAAAAGAAGGATTCACAATACCTATGTTTTATGAAGTTTACGAAAACGGTCATTGAAACTTGCAGATGAGAACCTTTAAAGTGACGGCATCCTTACAACATAATATAACCTACTTTGTAAGTATGCCCACTATGATTAATTGTATGTGAAACTGTTTCTTACTTTTTCTTACTTCCATGTTTGTGTTCTGAAGTTAACAGAACTTTAACAGTTTCTTTGTGTAATTCTATTGTTCTTGTAAATGTCAATTAAAAAAATCTTAGAGTTGCTTTACATTTTTATAACTTATCTTGCAAACTATGCAAGGGGGTGGACGAGAAGCTATGATCATTATCACTGCTAACGAGAGGATAGATAAATAATATTAAAACATCGATTTCGCTGGCTACATATCAATATTATCAATTTCTCGTCACACCTTATGAGTTCTACAACTCCTCTGTACTGAAATGAAAATAATTTCAATAAACTCTCCCAAGAATATACAAATGCACCAACGAGAGAAATCCAATGCAAAGGATACTAGGATACAGTTCATCAGACAGGCAAAAGAATAGTGCCACCACGAGCGGAATTGCGTTTAAAATTGTTATTGTTTATACCAGCGGAAATAGGATCTAGATTGCAAAAAGTGCAGTGGGAAAAAAAAAAAGTGAAAACAAGATAAAATACAATAATATTGAAACTAACCACACAAACAAGTAAACAAAAATCCAAATAGGTCACCTTGCCACCCTGGCCACAATAATATTTGTAGATCAGTTCATGACGTAAGAGGCGCCTTTCACATGTAATGGTATTGTAACTTTCTCCGCTGATCGGCACACAGAACCGCATCCCCTACAAAGGCCCCTCAAATCTTTCTTCCCGAAATTAAATTTCCCTAACATGGACTACACACAACTGAGACCAGTACAACACCGTCGAACATAATATATGACGGGAGGAAACCATCATTTTACCCGCAAATGAATTGAAGGCAATCCCATAGGTGTTGGCAGCCCTAATAAGTCATATCTTGAAATAGATTGAGATTGCCGAAACAATGATGAAAACAAAAAACACGAAAAGCACAACAACTCTACCGACTCATTTCTCACGCACTACCTCTCTCTCCCCCTCCTTCTCCTTGCTGCCGAGAATACGTAATATTGTAATATTGATGTTGCGTGTGCCTACGTGGATATATCCAGTCGATCCCTCTAAAATTGGTTTAAGTGAATGATATTTGGCCCCCGCGGCCAGCTAAGTTACACTTAACGTCGTCAATGACCGATACGGGAGTCGACGGTGAGGAATCGCCTTTTTCGGTCTGAATGACCGTCAGGAGGGATATGTCAGGATCCACTCTGAACTTGGTGGCTTTTGAAAGGAAAGTGTGTCGGGTTAGATTATGCTTTGTGCGGTGATTAGCGGCGATGGGGGGAAGGAATGTATTATATACATAGTGTCACAATTTCTTCAGAGATTAATGCCTTGGTATTTCATGCTTTTTCTTCTGCTAAGAAAGCAAGCAAAGTAAAAAGTTTCAATAACAACAACAACAACAACAAAAGGATATGAGAGTAGGAGCGGGAGCGGGAATGAGCGGGAAAGAGGGGGGATAGACAGATAACAAATAGATGTAGGAATGAGGGGGAGGGATGGGAAGGGAGGGAGAGGGTATCACATTGAAAAGACTAAACATCTTTCTTCTTCTGAAGGAGTGTTATGATGAGACAATGTACTGGAGTGATGTGACAACCAAAAAGGCGCACTATTCCGCTTTCCTGCAAAAGACCACCACTATCCACAGACTGCCCCGCCGGGGGTAGTTGCTCTGGGCCCGCGGCCCTCGTTGACCCCCTTGACCCCCCCCCCCCCCTCGTCAGACTGCCTTTGATTTTATCCAAAAAAAAAAAACTGTCATGGGTTCCTGCGGATATTAGTTATATTTGACATTAATAGTTCTACATGAAAATTTTCTTTCCAACATTTAAGTATTATCAAGTCATATCGATTCAGCAATAACGGATTTTCAGATGGGGGGGGGGGGGGGCTTGAAGGTGCTTATGGTTTCGACCAACAATTGAAATGAGTTCGCAAAATGCCTTATGTACATGCCAATGTGAGGATTGTAAAGTGATGGTTAAATTACATATTAGTATTGCCACTGATGTCACTGAATTCTACAATGCGAACCTAATAACTTTCTTAGAAGTTTGACTTTGATAACAACATTCGCGTTGAGAAAAATGAAGAAAAAAAAGCGTTAGTTGTTCGAATTGGTTATTCTTTTCATTAATGCCAATTCAAACAGGGACTGGACTTTTACGATTAAACGCATTCGCTTAAACCTCAAAATATGAAGGTTTAAAGTTATAAAAGGTTTATGTGTGTATTTAAATTTGTGTATCCCTCTCGTTGATAGCGGAGTGATCACCTACTTCGAATCAGTGCTTGGCTCCATGCATTGAGTGATTCGACGGACGGTAGAAGTAGGAAACAACCATGGGAACGGAAGTAATTCATAACAAGAGCTAGACTAAGATTAGAGAAACGCCGGAAGGAAAGAAAGAAGAATAGATGTGACAAAAGACAAAAGAAGAGGAATGTAGAACGCACAGAAATAGAAATTGTATACATACTTATTATTCGACATCACAGTAGAAATCTAAAATTGAAATGCTCTCTGCAGTCAATTTGTAAATGACTGCATCCCGGTGACGCCTTGCATACGCCATGTGATAAGGTGGGAAACGAATTCTCGTAAACATCTCACCGTCCCCCCTCGATAATAGATCATACGGAATGTGTGCACAAAATTTTGCGTTCGGTAAATGGCAGCTCGTCGAGATGTTCGCACGCTTTAAGAAATTATACTTGGCGCCTCCCTGCAGAAGGCAACACCCTTACTGTCACTCGAGGAATATTGGTGGTCGTTGGCAAGCACTTCGATTGTTTGTTTGTTTGTTTTTTTCTTGTTGAGCGTTATACAATGACAAGAGAAATGTATGGAGTTTGTTCTTGTCTTTTGATTTTAGTTTGTCATGTTTGTAGAAGCTTCATGGCGGTACCTTCCAGTTCTTCTCTTATAATTATAAACCATAAAATTGAGCAAGAGAGAGGGACAGCATTGGACAGAGAGAAATGTAAAGAAAATAAAACTGTTTGCAACATGCGGTTGTAAGTGCTATGGTGAGAAGTGTTGCTGTTTTTTGTTTGTTTGTGGGTTGTTTTTTTTTTTGTTACTTTACATCCTGTATCCTGAGGCAGTGAGCATTTTTTTTTATTCGGAAAAGAGTGTAATCACTTTGATTAAAGTGATCACACTCTATCACTTTAATTACACAAGTCCCTTGGCCCCCTTTCAGCCCCCACCCCCCCCCCGTGTCAATTTAGCTTAGAACTGTAATTAAATATTCTTTGTGTTCTCAAAGAAAAATAAGCTGAGATGAGATTCAACATTTTGCAGCATATCATGATAGTAGAACTCGTTATTGTTCACTCTCGTTTGACGTGCTTCACAGTAAAGGCATGTCATACGTACTTTGTGGGAGCAAATTATCAGGTATGAATATTAGTTACATGCACGTAGAAGCGACAGCGCGAATCTGTGATATGATATTTGCGAGCGATATGACGGTCTCTTAATTAGATAAGTTGCTCTCCCGTATGCTTGCAAGCCTGGTCAGTATTACTAACAGGGTTTTGTGTGTGTGTGTGGGGGGGGGGGGGGAGGAGGAGCGATGGTGGTGTTAAGGATCAATTATTCTTTAAATTCCCCCTATCCGTTTATGTTTGAAGAGCAAAAAGTGTCAGGGGGAGACTGCAGCTCCACCCCACCCTCATTCCGGCCTTTGAAATGCACAGCTCTTCCAAAGAGACTTGTCATTATTATTATCCATGCATCGCCAGGTTTCCATTTTTCCAAAAGTGTGTCAAGGGGGACAAAGTGAGACAAAGCATCGTCTTCAAGCCTCATCCACCAGGGGTCATCCCACGAGACCGACAACCACGAGTTAAACGGCCCACGAGTTCGACATTGCTCAGTTTCAAAAAAAGGTTCATGAGTCATACAGCCCACGAGTCCCACAGCCCATGAGTTCTATTTTGGGTGAAAACAGCGCACGAGTTCGACATTAACCACCACAGGGCTTAATGGGTCGGTCTCGCGGACCTTGTTTACTCAATATAGATCTCATGGGCTGTATGACTCGTGGGCTGTATAACTCGTGAGCTGTATGACTCATGGGCTGTGTGACTCGTGGGCTGCATGATTCGTGGGTGTCGGTCTCGTGACGTGCACCCAATCCACCATACCACCGAGCTCCCAGTGCCATACTAGCTCACCGTATATGATGGCATGCATCCTTTTCCCCTTCGTGCATACAAAGTCAGGGAGAAAAAAAAAAGACAAACATAGAAGGAGGGGGGACCTAGCGAGGACATCCTAGACTTTGTGAGCACCGTGTAATATCGATGTATTACCACCATAAGCGCATTAAAGAATTATTTGATGAAAGGGTGAAGCTTAATCAGATGGAATGTTGGTCACGTGATACATATTATGCCCCATCATGATTACTGAAGATGTAAAATGACATCACTTTTCCTGACCTAGCCTCCACTCATACATTCTAAGAATGGTACGGGCCTTTCGCAACGGTTCTGCGACAGGACGGAATAAGACACGATGGCAGATGAAATACTGCTAGGGACTGTCGCGAGACACTCGTTAAGACTTCCAATGCACATGTACTGATATGGTCCGAAATTGATGTCTATTTTAACGAGCGGAATGTTGCTGTTGTTCTCCAAGGACCGGTAAATCACTGCCACGCAGCAAAGTGACATTGTGGTGGCAGCCATTTTTTTAATAGATAACCCTAACACGAGGGCATAATGTAATCTAATGATCAAGGAGCCACGAGGGCGTCGTTTTGACCGAGATTTACTGTCATTTTGCAGACGATGAAGAGACAATGTCTGTAATGAACATACCTTAACGTGTCTCAAATATTTATGGTGGGAAAAGATATCCGCCGTTGAAATTTGAAATGATGGTATTGACCAGGGAGGTGGGAACCCCACCTCCCTAGATTGACATATTAGCTAGAATAAAGTACCTCGGTTGAGTAAAGATAAAGATCCAGATACATTGTATGTGTGTTGACGTCATGATGCAATGATGTAAAATGTTGAATTGCTTTATTCAAGAGAAGGAGGTAAATGATAACAACATGTTGTATATAATAATCAATACCTCAATGAAGGTGTGTAGGCGGTAATTGAACAATCACATGTAATGATGACAAGATATCTCAACTAGAAAATCACGGTATAATGACAATAATGTCTGCCTTGGAGCGATCAATGGACACTTGTTTTCTAATGGACGTGAATACATTCCCAGTGTTTTTCCCCAAACATCTTTTGTCTATTTGACGCAAGTTGCATGAACTAGTAAAAATATGTAAAAGAAACTTCAGGGGGGGGGGGGGTTTCGTGAAAAATAAACATAAGTTAAAGACAAATAGCAATACACTTCAGTAGAAGATGTGAACTTCTATTTCACAAAAGTTTCAAATGAATTGCTGATCAGTGATTATTTGACACTTCTTTTGGATTCGTCTCCTCGTGTGATTTTATACATTGCCGCCTTGAATGCCAGCGACCGCGTGGGATCTCAACACTTCAAATACCCGATCTCCCTTCCCACTTCAACCCTCAAACAGTATCGTGAACAACATGAATAAAAGTGAAACAGCCCCCAAGGGGGTGGGGTGGAAGGGCCCACCATGAGCATCATACTGTGCAAATGAAGTGCCGATTTTCATAAACGAGAAATCGTCTGTCTACTGAAACCTGTCGCAAGTCGGGGCCTTTTCAAATTTCGTCAATCTAGTGACAGACATTACGGTTTGATTCCATGATTATGATTTGTCCTTCTAGGTGACAAAGAGTGCCGCCTGTAACTTGATTTTCCTTAAATCTTTTCCTATTTTTTTGGAGATGGGGGGGGGGGGGGGCAGGGAGGGAGGAGGATAGACATTCGATAGTCTCAGGCCGGAACGTCCCTTTCACCAATGCGGCGTAGGAGTGCAAAGCCTAGCGACTGCGTTTAATTTCCGCAAGATTACCGTCTATTTAAACGCGATAAACGCGACACCAGCAGGGAGAGGAACGACGATCGGGTGCTCCAAACACAGTGGCCACCACGTCAACAAATTCTGGACAAGCCTTGCTGCTGCTGCCTCGTGACAACAGAAAGACTGATAAGATATGGAGAGATACAAATATCCACCAGAAAGATTAGATAAATAAATAAATAAATAAATGAATAAATAAATAAACAATAAATAAATGAATAAATAAATAAAGAATAAAAAAATAAATAATAAATAAATGAGTAGATAAATAAATAGATAGATAGGATAAATGAATAAATAAATAAATAAATAAATAATAAATAAATAAATAATAAATAAATGAATAGATAAATAAATAGAAAGGATAAATAAATAAATAAATAAATAAATAAATAAATAAACAATAAATAAATAAATAAATAAATAAATAGTAAATAAATGAAAAATAGGCCTAGACAGATAGGAATGTAGGTAGATAGCAAGATGAATGAACATAATGTTATAATAATCAAATACAATTGTATAGCACCTACTAGCGTATATAAGATAGAAATGAATAGACGAATTTAGAAAAAGATAAACATTCAGATAGAAAAATAGAGGAGAAGATAGCTGAACAGATAAGAGTATTAGAATAGACGAAGCACAAGATATAAGACGGACTACTGTTGTTTGGACATAATATTGGATACAAGCTCGAGAGACAAGTTCGGAGTATATGGGAGAGGAATGCGTGAAATCAAAGTATACAATCACACATCTAAACGAGGGCAACTGAGACGGAAGAAGCAAACGCTTAGTGTAGGCTGTAAGAGCGGATTTTTTTTTTTTTTTTTTTTGGTGAGCCCAGATTACATTCTCTTCTGTTTTCATGCCAAACAATTTTCCCTATAGCACTCCGTGCTTTCCTTCTGCCTATTTCTTGTAAAATAAAAGAAAGTTGTAGTAAAAGTGAATCATTGAAGCACTGATCTAATTTCACTTCGTTAATGATTACTGCAAATGAAGAAGCTGATTTAGAGACTAAGTTATTGTGCATTTCTCGTTGGGTCACTACAAGGAAAAGCAGTGGGCTCATATAAGCGTGAAGGTGTAAAGAAACGTCTGTCGGCGCGATACGCCGTTCATGCACGCAAGGCGACAAGCGTAATTTGTGACGGTGTAAAAATCGCGACGCCACACTATCATCTTTTAACCGAAATAATAATTGGAGTCAGTTGGGTTACACGATAGTGTGAACTGTGTCTCTGCTTGCGGTCGCGACGGAAAGCGAAGAATTAAATGGGTCGGATCAGCCATTATATCCTCAAGTTATCCATTGATTAACTTCCCATCACCATTCTCGCCCAATTACTGCGTGCAGGTGTTTCGCCCCATCTTTCTATATAATGGACTCGGTATCAATATCGCCTCGCCACAAAACCCCGGTCTCTCGCGGGAGCGCGGAGCCGAATAAACTTTCGAAAGAGTGCCACTAGTGTCTCCTGGTCCGCCCGACCGAGTTCGGTAAGAGGGAGAGTTTTGAACCGAGTGAGAACATAGGCACTTCTTTCTGGTCACCGAGAACTTTGTCCGATCCCCTCGAGGACACGAAAAATTCATCTTTCTGTTTAATAGATGGATGATAAGCTGTTCAAAGAGGATGAGTTGGGACCGTTACCAAACTATATCTCAGCAGCACGATGCCATGACAGAGTGCAGTATAATCGAAGCGAAAGCCAGGCTGTGTTTGCTAATCGTAGAACGGCCTTCGTCGTCTGAAAAATTTGATACGGCCAGCAGAGCTTCCGGCAAACTTCTCCTGCTATTCTTTGGTCACGTGCGGTCTGCCCGGCACTTCTCCCGCCAAAAGCAAAGTCGCGGGTAACAAGAAAGAAACAGCCTGTCTACGATTCTTTCATCGATTTCATTCGACGGCATCGGCCAAAACATGGATTTCGATAATTTCTTTACCAGGAGAATAACGATTCCAGATATATGATTACTGAAACTCCGGTATCCAAATACCCCTGCAACTGAATATGATTCTAATGAAGCGTCCTGTTATTTTCGAGAGCTAGTTTACAATACAAGCCGCTGGTTAGGTATAGAGACACTGATGTGTCGTATTTTCAGAGTAAATACCTCATACTTGTCTTTGCAAACATCGCGTTTCGCGAGTATTATGTGATGGACAAAAGAATTAGACTTCTTTTTTTATCGGCTGTACATGGGTTGAAGTCTGTCAATAATGTTACACAATGTCATGTCCGACAGAGAAAACATTCATCTCACGTAATTTAACTTGATACTGGAACCATGCCTCGAGGTACTTGGGAAGGATTCAAGTTTTATGTATTTTTCAATGGACAGATAAAAGAAAAAAAAAAACCGTAGGCACTCAAATGCACGCACACACATAAACATACATGTACTTGTATAGGTTTCAGACAAAGTACATGAAGAGTATAGGTTTCAGACAAAGTATATATATATATATACATATATATATATGAAGAGTTTTATCGCAAAATGAGCTGAGCGCCATTTTTAAACATTTCAAAGTAAATCTAAATCAGAGCAAAATTAAACCTTTCCAGTAATACTTCACTTGTAACATAACAGGAAATATTCTAGAAGTTGTGATAAAAATATCCTGTATAGTTTAAATTTTGATTAATTTCTGTGTATTTAGCAGCTTTAATCACAGATATCTCAACTTAACATAGATGGATTTAGCTCGTTTTGCGATAAAACTCTTCATATATAGTGTGTGTCTGTGTGTCTACATATATTATGTGTGTATGTATGTGAAAGCCAGAGTGGATATACGATGTGTATTTACATGTAATGTAGACAGAAGTTTGATATAGACGGCTATGTGATGCTGTGTTCTTACCTGGTTGTCTTTATCCTCAATGCTCAAGTATGATGATTTTTTTTATTTGATTTGTTTTTTCAAACGTTGTGATAGCATTATTTTCGCAAGTAATCATAAAAACGACCATAATTTATATAGGAAGGTCGTGCTAAATTTTCATTTACGTTCCTGCGGTGAGTTATGTAGGGCCAATCGCATTTATTCTTATCATCCGCTCAATTTTATCGAATTCACAGCTTTACTCAAAGTGGTAGACTTATCTTCTTCTTAATTGTAACGCCACTGTACGCAGACAGTGGCATTGGTAACGGATCATCTTCAACATCAATTCAATTTCATATCAATCGTATCCTTGTAGACTTTGTAAGGCACGCCCACACTTTCCCCTCCATTTTTGAAACTCTCTGCGTTCTCTGCGTACATGTTTACAAGGTTTGGGGGCCATGAGGACATTATGGCATTAGAAATATAGAGAAAAGTATTTTGTATGTGTGTGTGTGTGTGTGTGTGTGTGTGTGTGTGTGTGTGTGTGTGGTTTGAAAATTATGTCCAAATGATGCAAATATTTTGGTATGTTGTACAGAAATTACCAGCTTACTATCCTTATATTTATGTGCGTGTGGGCGTGTGTGTGTGTGTGTGTGTGTGTGTGTGACAATGAAGTATGAAACTAAACCAAAAGGCTGGAAGCGTGGGCGGTGTGTGTGTGTGTGTGTGTGTGTGTATGTGTGTGAGTGTATCAGTGCATGCACATGTATATGTGTGTGCGCTTTAATTTTTTTCATTCAAGTCGTTTGCGGTATAACGTGCTGATAATGCAGTTAATTTATATCAGTTATCTATTCAATGACAGCTGGGAATATGAATTATACGAGTATGTGTGTAACTGTTTGTGTGTGTGTGTGTGTGTGTGTGTGTGTGTGTGTGCGTGTGTGTGTGTGTGTGTGTGTGTGTGTGTGTGTGTTTTACCCAGAACAATGTATATAGTTTTTCAAACACTTTGTGATTTGTATCTATACATATCTACTTCATATTTTAAAAATGTCAAACGCATGACTCTGTGTGAATTTCAACGTATGAAGCTTACATTACGATTTGAATGAAACTACTAATAGATATTACCGGGAAAAAATGAATGAATGAATAGCCACACAAATGAATATCCACACAAAAGTGGTCGGCTTTTCTAAGAGATCACACAGCGAGATATACTAGTAGACGAATATAGCACCCCACCCCGTAATCACATACCAGGCTATCTCTTGCGTGTAATCCACCAAGGGTGACCCGCAATCACCGTCAAACTCGCCATCAATCATAGTGAGAAAATAGAAAAAATAATTATAGATGAGACTTTTCTGAAATACCGCCTTAATCACTATCTCCTCTCGTTGGAATCCTAGAGGGAATATATTATATTCGTCTTGGCCAGGGGTCACTCACTAAAATCAAGGGACTACAACTTGCTTGTGGACTCTCTCAATGATAATTTTGATGACAACAACGATGAAAACTGGAACAAAACTATGATAAAAAGAATGCTGACGATTTTAGAAATAATCGAGAGGGTATATTCGCCTTTAATGCAAGTGATAGTGGAGAGCTTAACAAGGGGACTTTGCCTCGAAGAGAAAGCTGATGCCAACGAAATTCAAAGTTTGACTGACAAATATCAAGCTAGTATCATCAAAGTTTCATCATTGCTTAACTTTGTCTACTGAGAGTTAAAAATATCTTGTTTCAAAATAATGAGTTCTCTGAATGTCCCAGCCCCTTGCTGTGTAAACTATTGATCGTTTTTGTGACCATTCATACATGGATCTGTTTTTTCCATTAGAATAAAGAATGATTAAAGACAGAGTGATGTTATGGGACACTCTTAGTTCATTACCATTACACAAGCAGCGTTAAAATGACTTTAATGGATCTCTATGAGCAGATGAATCTCCATGACAAACTCAGATATGACAAGTTATCTCTTTTGATATTTATCTATCACTCTCAAATTTCACTGATGTATAACAATTTTTGTTTCATTGCGTTCGCGCAGTATTATAATGTTCTTTGATTACTGGTTGTTCGTTTTTCGCAGTCTTTGACCTTATTTCATATGTTACAATCTATACTACTTTTCTCTGTGATTATGTAGCAAGATTAAACGAATCTGTCGATGTATACATTAATCGAAGAGGTGACTAAATTATGCGGAATATGGACTTCTTTACTGGAGAGACCATTCCTTTAAAGCACTGCTGTCAAGGACGAAAAATGAAAGTGAAAAAATATAAGAAAGAAACAGAAAAATTCCACTGTATGGATAAAGCAGTTTGACTAGCCACAATAATCTACAAAGCTGGCTGCATCGGTATACATACACAAAGCCATGCGAGCGACATTGAGAACCCCATGAATGTCTCGCAGGTAGAGTATGGGATAAGAGGATTATTGGTATTAAGGTAAGGCACGCGGTGCAGCAACGAATGGAGTAACGCCTTCCTTTAACCCTCAACGGACTGCTCCACTGATAGCCCATTGATATCTATTGCAGTATAGTCGAAGTGTGGAAATGACAGACTTAAATGATGTGCCGGCATTATCCTATTGAAATGGAGACTGGTCTGTGGGCATGGTGGCATTGTGATGCCTTGCAGGCTCTGTTTTGCCCATTTTCTCCCCCAAAACACGCGCTATGTGTCTGCTTGTTCTCATCGCATTCATTAACATTTCCGTGCAATCCACTTTTTGAAAATTCAATAATGTCGCTCACAGGAACAACACAACTTAGACAGAATAGGAAGATGGAGTATACATGATGTAAGACGAACAAAAATGAGAGACATTGAGACAAATAAAGGAAAACAAGACCCTTAAATAGAAAGTACACAGAGCGGAAACGATGGCAACGAAGACCTAATAGAATCTGCCGCGAGTAATGAAGACCAAAATGGCAGATGCAAGCGGAAATCGTATTCTTAAGCTCTTGATGAGTTTGAATACACGTTTACAAAAAAAAAAAAAAGAAGAAGAAGAGAAAACAAGCAAGAAAACACATTTGACAACCTTGCACTCATAGAGCAATCTGTACAAGCAGGAAGGGTTTATCAAATCGATATGGTTATAATTACATGTAAGGATATTCGTTCTTTTGTTCCATAATTATGTTTCTACCCAATTTTTCGGCATATCAAATAAACAGGTACATAATGCCTAGAAAGAGAATATTTGTGTGTGTGTGTGTGTGTGTGTGTGTGTGTGTGTGTGTGTGTGTGTGTGCGTGTGTGTGTGTGTGTGTGTGGGAGAGAGAGAAGAGAGAAGAATACACACACTGTTATGTATGTATTATATATACATAAATAGAGAGAGAAAGAAAGCCAGGGAGGGAGGGAGGGGGATTTATCATCACTTTTGATTACTTACCTTATGGTCAGATTTTCCATGACATCCGGGTTCTTTTCGAGTTCTTCTTTGAGCTCCTCGAAGCTGATAGCGCCGCTGCCGTCCGTGTCTGCGGCCTCGAAGAGTGCTGACGTCAGGGAGTCGATGGTTGCCTCACTTATGGTCATCGCACTTTCCTGTAAGCAAGCTCGTAAGACCACTTTGAGCTCCTCGTGGTCAATCGCCCCATTGCCTACATGGGAAAACAAAGATGGCGGATGTTGCGTTTCATAGTATTTTTATTGCTGCTGTTTTTTTTTTTTTTTCATGCGATATTATTCATCAAGTCTTCGTCAATATAGGCAGACGGGAATGTACTATTATAATCTTGACAGGTGTAAAAATCGCCTTCGTTTTCTTAACCATGATGAGGCCGCCATGCAAGTCATTTTGTTTATAATGACCGTTTCCTGAAATTCCTCTCTTATTTCTACATGAAACGATAACGACTTTCTTTTTACAAGATATTGATATACATAGGAAATAAACGCACTATTACGAAGTGATGGGAACTTTCTCACATTATCTGTAGCAAGCATTCGGTCTGCTGTTTCAGTACTTGATCGAAATGCTGAAGTGCGATCTAAATAAACCCAAGTCATATGAGTGCAAGTGCTTTGAAATAAGATGAATGCCAACGTAGTAGGGTCGATATGATGGCAATCTATGTTTTGCACGTTAACTGGAAATACGTATAAATGGCATCTGTGATTCCAAACTAACTAAAAATTGTTGCGCTCCATGTAGGCGCACAATTTCATCGTAAAATGCCAACCCTGGTTCCTCTGTCTGATTTAGCGGTCGTACAAAAAACCACAACAACAACAACAACAACAGTTATAGGACCATCTTTTAATGCGGTTGCAGTTCGTTATTCCTAAGGTTCATTATTCCGAGGGCTCGTTATTCCCAAAATGAAATAAGATTTCTTATTCCGAAGGTCCATTGAACGAAAACGAAATGAGATTAATGAATCAGAAGGTTTATTAGAAGGTTCGTTCGTCTTTGGGTGTTTTTTTTTTCATTTTCGGATCAACGAACCTTCAGAATAAGGAACGACACCATTCAGAGCAGTGAAATTGCTGGTAATATTCGCTACTCCGAAGGCTTTTTAATCCGAAACTGATAAAAGGTTCGTTATTCCCAAGGTTCCAAAACACTCAAATTCCCTAAACCTTGATTTTCGTTAATTCGCACATTTTGTAGCGTTATTTCCAAGGTTCATTATTCCGAAGGTTCGTTATTGCGAAAATGACACGAGGTTCTTTAATCCGAAGGTTTGTTGATCTGAAAATGAAAAAGGGTACGTGATCGAAAGATTCGTCAGTCCGAAAAGAAGACATAAAGTTCGTTAATCTGATAATAAAAAAGAAGGTAGATACTAATGAAGCTTTTGAATTGTCAACCGTATTTTGTTTTCAGATAAACGATCCCATTAATTATTTTCATATCAACGAACCTTCAGAATAACGAACCTTCAGACCCAACAAAAACCGAGAGCTCAAGGCGTACAGCATAATCGCTTCAAAAAGTTTGTGTGTGTGTGTGTTAGCCTATACGTATTTTTTGAAACGGAGTGACTAACATTGATCATCGTTTCCTCTTGAAATAAGAGGATTTTATTGCCGTTTTCGTGTATTTGTTTTTTTTATTTCATTGCTGTTCAGACAACAACGTGTCGTTCAGGACACTTAGTCCATTACTTGGTAGCATCTTTCAACGGTGTCTTTGAGAAGTTGTGTAAAACACAATGTTATTTTGCAGACAGAAATAAAAGAAGTTTGCGATTAGAGTGCACAGAATGCTGCGCTAACTCCGTTGTTTATCGTGACAGCCAATTAAATATTGGGTAAGAATTGATAATGAGATCGTTTTCTTGCTATACCTGGTATCAAATGATCAAGTTATTATACCTTTTCCCTAGGGATGGATCACGCAGAAATTTAAACAAGATTATTGATATATTCTCTGACTAGCAAGCAATGTGAACATCGCGGAGGTGAATGTAGTTCACATGTTTCTTTGAGGAAAAAAAAAGTGAACCCGGTGAACTATGGAATGGTGTCCCGCATTTGAAGATGGTGTCCCCATTCTCGGAGAGTGCTCCTTGTACGAATTGTTGGCAGCACCAACGCATCCGAATTCCATGCATTCGTAGCGTTGAAACCTAATGCCAGAAACACTTACACACGAATCCTGCCGATCGATAGGAAAATAAAGCCACACCTGAACGCAAGCTCGGGTCTTTAGGAGGCTCACCTTAAACACGTGGTCAGAAATCTCCCGGCACGCACCTCAGGACATCTGAAATTCCTCAGCGGGTGTTATTGCAACATTGCGTCATTGAATCATTACAGAGTCTTGCATAAAAACAATATTCAATGGCCGACTTCAACTCCGACTTCAATGTCGGATTTACAAGAGGAAGTATGCCATGCGGGCATAAATCCAGAGGGTGACGACTTTGGAACCGATCCCCATAGTATGTCAGTCATTTCTTCCGTACATCCGAGTTGGGAAGGCTTTTTGCTAAATTGAAGCATGTACTCAACATCTAACACTCAGCTGAACGAACAACTTTCTTCCCATTTCATCCTAGAATTTTCCCCTAAATCAAAGTTTTTCGTCCTGTACAAGAGACCTTCATACTTTTGTTATATTCTTACTGTATCAACTCAGGTTTGCCGACTGAAACTTGCGCTCAGAATCATAACCGGAGTGATCTATTCAAAACCCTTTCTAATGTTTCATTGTAATAATGCCCCCAAAGCAAGAAGAAAACGCATTTTTAAACGAGAATGATTTTGAAAGGAAACGTTGAAAGCGAACAAAAGATGTCATTGCAAATCGAATGTCAACAAAGTCTGAAAAGATATGATCAGTTCAATGCAGCTGTGTAAAATGTAATGATACGACATTCATTTTCAAATTAACAAACCTTCAGAATAACGAACATCAGCCGTTGTTGCAGCGGCGTTATTATGATTATAAATTTTTTTACATCCCAAAGGCCCGGGATGGTTTTTTTTTTTTTTTTTTTTTTTTTTTTGGGGGGGGGGGGGGTTGTTTGTTTGTTTTACCCTGATCTGCGTATAAGCGATATGTCTCATTCCTCCGGGTTAATATCTTCTCTTTTTTTTCCCGTGGAGTAATCTGTCCTTAGATAATCTTAGCAGTTTCAAGATATGAAACAAATGCTGATTATATGCATCGACAATTTATAGATTCTATACTGTAGTATTTATCCCATTTCCTGCAAAAACAGCGTGAATCCTAATAATGAATAAATGATTAAACCAATACTAACTAGGATCCCCAGCCAAGCACTGTTTTAGGATAATTGAAAACATTGAATCAAAGATCCCAGCCTGGTCTGAATCACATTTCTCGGAAATGTTAATTCGTTGATTACAATGTAAAGTTATGAGGGATTAATTTACCAAACCATTAAAAACATTCTTAATCCGTGTAAAAGTAATCCCGTGGTTTAAAGGAAACCTCCCGGTGATTTTCAGACTTTTACATTATCAAATATCTATCGATTGGGTATATCATGGACGTACAACATTTATGTGATGTGAGCCCCCTATGCTATCATCCTTGTTCAATGTATTATCTTGTGAGTTTTTCAGAGTATTGTTTTATCTGCTCAAGGACCACAATCTCAATAAATTACACAAATCTGTACATGGCACTATCGATTTCATGTACTTCACGATGTAAAAATATATGAATTGTCTGGAATCCCCTTTAAAATATCTTTCTTGTTTCAAGGAGTGAAACAGATGCTGATTTCATGTGTCAAAATTCTAGGATTCCATATGATACTCTTTTGTTTACGTCATTTCCCCATACTTACTATCTGCACAAACAGGAGCATGAATCATCATCATAAAAAAAAAAAGACACTGATGAATACGATACCAACTGAGAGCCCCAGCCGAAAACATTGAATAAATTAAGCTCCCTGTTCGGAATGATATTTCACATAGTGCTCGGGGATTTTAATTCGTGGATTAGATGTAAAGTTGTGAGGGATTAATGTAGCACACCATTCAAAACCATTCTCAATCCGCGTACAAGTCATTTCGTGAGTTCATGCCGTACAGCTGTGATTGGTTTGGAGGATTTCTTTCTGCGTCGCAGCATGGAACCGTACTGTGAGCTTTCTACCCACTGTATATAACATTGTGACTTTCTGAAGCGCCGCTAATGAAGGCAGGGGCGGTCATAATCAAAGGCAATTTGTCGATTGTTGTTTTCTTTTTTCTTTACTTTTTTGTAGGAAACTGCTAATTCTCAGAGTTCGTTTTCCTCGCTCAAAACAGCATTCCATGCGCCACTGGATGCAACCAGGCACCGCTGGTTACCAAATTATTTACCATTAGCATGACTAGGTATATTTGCTATTTTTTTTTCCTTTCGTTCTTTCTTCTGTTTAATGTCGTCTACAACTATTACGTGACGGAGAATTGCACAGTGTAGTCAGGAGTCGAAAAGTTACATCAGTGCAGGTTTTGATTTCTTATTTGTTGTTTTCTGTTTGTTGTATTTGTTTTTAGCCAGATATTGCTGTCGGTGCACACATCGAAATAGTTATATCAGCGATAATTTTAGATGCTACCGTGTTGATTCATATATAGTTTTATGTTGTCAGAGTAGTTTCAATAGTAGAACTTGATGTTGAAGGCAGGCAGGAAGAAGGGGAAATACGAATGAACGATTCTTGTTTTGTTTTGTTTTTTTTTTTTCAATTGCGAGCAAGAAGATAGCTTGCCCAGCATGGTACATGTTACAGTATTCAAGGAACACCTCTTAATTGGTTACTTTCAAGTCATCGTTGATTTTCATAAAAATCAAATGAAAATTTCTAGGGGGACGAGAAACTAATGTCTGTATCTGTTCACTTCTCAATTCTTAACTTTATAGACAATAATAATCAATTCAATTCAATTCAATTCAATTTACTTTCACTTTTCCATGACATTATACAAATGATGCAAGTTATTACAAATGATCTTGAACACAAATTGGTCGACTGAAAAATGGAAAATAGACCCTCAAGGTAATAAACGAAATAAAAGCATGTATAAGTATAGATTCAACCAAGCTTGTTGCTTGAACTATGTTCTGACTGTCTGAGGGGAAAAATGAGGGGTGAAGTAAAAATTAATGCAAGTACATTAAGGACAACTCATGCATTGAGCACGTTGACGCAAAAACTTAGACTTTCTTGATTAAAAAAGTAAAATATAAAGTAGTTCAAAACAGAACAAACATCGCAAGACAGAAAGGACAGAACCCCCCCCCCCCACAAACACAAACACAGAAGCACAGCAACGTGACATGACTAGTTGTTAGTGTAAATGTAAATGTAACTGCCTATCATACAAGCTGCAAATGAGGAACCGGAACATTGACAATGAAGGAAGTGGCCCGGAATAGCTGGTTATTCAGTGCACCTGTAAAGCTGTGCTGATAAAGTGAAGTAAATATGCGTTTCATTATCATGGGATGATGATGTTCGCATTTGTTACGGCTCAGTAAGACGCACTACTTCCACGACCTATCTGGGACTCAAAAAGAAAAGGATTCAGCTTGCACTTAGAAGAATACATACAGTGAACGATCTTTTGTTTCTTTGTTTTTATCTTCGCAATCCAAGGAATTCACAATTTAGGGCTTGTGTATATGAAAGTATGTTGAGCTAATAAAATCCTTAGGAGAGGTATATGAAAGTCATTAGACTGCCTGTAAGATACTTAAAAGATGATTTGGTCCTTTTAAACAGGGAATGGAAGATACGTAAGGGTGTATTATAATCATAAGCAAACATGAATTGCCCCAGCTGAAACAAAGCAACAAAATGCTGAATACGAGGTCCCCCCCCCAAAAAAAAAAAAAAAAAAAAAAAAAAATCATTGTCGACAGGGGCACCCAGAAATGTAATTTTAGATGTATTTTCTCTAACAGGAGTGCCATCAAATATAATATCTGTTTGTCAAGGCTTCTATCGTATTGCTATAAAGTATGTTGTTAGTTTTCTGAAGACAGGTACAAGTTATTTGCTGTTATCTATTGAGTAGCTTTTTTGCAATATATCTTCCAGTGGGGAGGGTGAGGACGTGAGACGTAATGAGGGAATTGTTCAGTTGTTGGTGAATGATTCCTGTCATTATGTCATAACAGTTTACATCACTGGAGCGGCACACACACACACACACACGCGCACACACATCACACACATATATCATATATATATATATATATATATATATATATATATATATACGTAAAAAGCACACACAAAACATACACACCAACATACACATGTCCACAAAAGATCTGAAAGAAAGAATTCTCATGAGAGGGAACAAGAGGAGAGTAACTGGAGTGAGAAATTAACAACGGACTCAGAGTATCAAAATCAAGAGCTTTGAACGAGTACACGTCACGAGTTCGACACTCACGAATTATGCAGCTCACGAGTCATACAGCCCACGAGTCATACAGTCCATGAGTTCGACACTAAGCAAACAAGGCCCACGAGACCGACACATTAAGCCCAGTGTTGTGATGTCGAACTCGTGGCCCGTTTTACCTAGTATCGAAGTTATGGGCCTTATTTGCTAGTGTCGAACTCGTGGGCTGTATGACTCGTGGGTGTCGGTCTAGTGGGTTGACCCCTTTTGAACACTAGTCTTGATCCCACTGGCAACGAGAAGGAAGGAAGAGGGAAGGAGATTGAGACGCGATATACCCCAAAGTTTTTTGAATGAGTCATTCTGGGCGAGATTAAGACGGTTGCAGTACAGAAACATATAATCGACCAATGAAATAATTATATATATATATATATATATATATATATTTTTTTTTTTTTTTTTTTTTTTTTTTGGGGGGGGGGCGGAACCCGTTCTTTGGCCTGTTTAAAATCGAGCGCTCATTTCCGGGTATAGACTATAACTGGTACAGAAGAAAAAAAAAGAGAGAATGAAAAAAAGGAGTACACGCCAAATAAATTCGACAATAAATTACGTCAAAACTAGAATAATCAGAACAGACTCTTGTAGAAATAGGACAACTTTGGATATCGTGTTTGTCTTTAAGCGAGTATCCCAAATTTAAATTGCAATCACGAGAATTTAGATTTGTTTCGCTTTTTTTTTTTTTTTGAAGAGGGGTATGTTAAAGTATAACTGTTACCATATCCATGATATCTCCAGCGCATGATAATGGTCGGCAGGATACTGGACAACTAAAACTATTTCCTTCCTTCTATCGACATCTTTATGTAAACAAATACGAGCCAACACTGAATCAGATGATATTTCACCACTATATCCTTACATACATGTAAGCAAGAAAGCGCGTGTTCGTGTGTGTGAAAATCTCTATGGGGCTGCTAAAAGTATTTTATTAAACTCTAAGTAATAGTTTCCGTTAGACCTTGTCCTCATTTAAAAATAAAAGATTACCCTGGGAATTTCACTGAATGGGTTGGTTCTCGCGCTTTCCTAGTTGCAGGCAATAATTGCATTCTGCTCTAGTACGCATTGTTTGATGTACTTTTTTGCGGGAACGTCGGGACTTGCTTCATTACCCTCATCACCACCAGTATCCACAATAGCGGTTCTTTATTCCAGCACTTGTGGTCGGTCACACACAAAGGCTGAAAATATTCGTATTACATAGGAGCCTACGTACATTATCAATGGATGTATCGATATCAAGGTAAGGCTTGCTCGACAAATGCACTGAATCGTATCAAAATGTGGGGCAATACTGAGTTCTGAATATGTTTTATTAAACATTATAGAGTTGGCGGTAGCTTCAATCAGGTCTGTCGTGTTTTCAATTCCCAACGTCTTTTCAGTTTGAAGAGCGTCTTATACATTGCCTTGTTGGAGCAACTCTATCTGTGTACGAGATTATGTATACAGAAAAAGTTATACGGATGATGATAAGGATATATACATGTGTAATTTTATATATGTATATGATTATAATATAGGATGTTCCATTTAACGAAGCAAAACTATCACTGTCAACACGTGCATCAATTTCCATTGACCCAGAAAACAATAATCTTTGGCGAAATCACCTCGTTCTGGAGTAAGAAGAGGAGGAGGAAAAGTTGAAGGAGAAGGATGTTTTCTGGGGACATCGGGAACTCTTTATGACAAGGATCAGAAAGGGTGCCCGATTGAATCTCTTAGAAATCAGACGCAAAGCATAATAATACAAGGCCTTCTTGTCACAATTTTGACGGCTTCTTTTTTGAGCGGAAGAAGAAGCATCCCTCACAGATCAACTGCCATGGTAAACAAACGTTAAGTTATTTACACCGTATGTACTAAAAATTACAATCGGACTTCTTGCAACGATAACCTTAAAAGTAGCAAACCAATCAAAATGCAATTAATTTCAGCTTATTGCCTACATTCTGCAGAAAACCGCATTCTATTTGCTTCAATGGTAACTGAAAAATTGGGATATTTGTAAAGCCCCTCCCCCAAAGTTTGGAAGGAGACGCGCTATCCTTTGTGTTCTCTGTTCTCTCACCAAAAAAAAAAAAAAAAATGTCTTCAAAAAGTGACTGCTTGTTTGTTCTCATGTTGAACTAAACATTGAAGAATGAATTACATCACAAGGGATGCAGATTTCTGAGATTTGTGAATATTAGTAAGGTGTGAAAATGAACGATTACAGAAAGATGTGGAAACTTAACTCATTGAAGACCAGATTGAAGTCTTATTCCTTGTTGAATTTCTGTTTTCTAATTTCTTTTTCATTTTTCTCTTTTTGTTTTTTATCAAGATGATCATGACAGCAATATTTCCATATTTACAAATTTGCATACTTACATATTGATGTAATGTTATGCACATCATTCTGAATTCATTTATTGGTCAGATGTCAGATGTCAGATGTGAGCAAAACATTTTCATTCATATGCCAAACTTGGGCCAAACTTGTGAGAAATGGACCCATACACGCATTACGAAGATCCACATTTCTCCATGACCACTGAACCAAATTGAATGGGGTTTTCTACAAGATGTAAGTAACAAGTTATAATTTTGTTTGAAAAGATTTTATTTTCTGCATTTCATATTTTCTTTCAGAATAACAAAAATAACAAAGGCAGGTTCAATTACACAAATACAATTCTGAAAATTATTGACATATTACATAGTAAGTCATATTTTGTATGTAAAGACAAATGAAACGTTAAATAACATACAAAATGTTTATATGGCCAATAATGACTTAATTCACAGTACAATATATAATATATACATATGATGCAGAGGGCCGCCGTTATAAGCCGTGCTTGAACAGACGGACAGCCAGAGTTAAATTACCATTTTTTATTGTAGTACTTGAACACTAATACAGATGGGCCATGTTAAAGTGCGTGTAAATCCAGTTTTATACAATTACTTGGTAAACAGGAGTGGTGCCTGTGAGTGCGTGTGCAGGTGATGAAGCGCGAAAGTGTTGATGGTCAGCACTTCTAAGAAAATGATTGGATATGTTATAATATGGGCGAAGGGTCAAGCAGCAAAGTAAAAGAAAAGGAAAAGGGGGTGGACCAAATATTGCCTTGTTGTTGAGTATAAGAGGTACATGTTTAATGATTACTGTACCGTATGATATTGTGCCAAGAAATATTTCTTTGTATTTGCCTTAAAGGAATAGAGAGATGTGCACTGTTTTATGTGGAGAGGGAGTGAATTCCAAATATCAGGCCCGTTATGCCGAATTGATTTTTGAGCTAATAGGAGTTTAGGGTTATTCAAATGGAAATCATTACGATGACGCGTGGGGTAAGCATGGACATCCCTGTTAAGGGAAAATGCGTTGTGGAAGAGTGGGAGTAGATTTTGCGTGTATTTGAACATAAATATTGCTGTTTGAAATTTGTGTATATCGTCAACTTTAAGAACTTTTAGTCTAAGGAATAATGGATCAGTATGTTGTAGATAATGTGAGTTGGTACATATTCTTATTGCCTTTTTCTGTAAAAGAAAAATAACATTTACTTTGGTTTTATTACAGTTTCCCCAGACAACATTACAATAATTAATGTACGGTAAGATTAATGCATTGTATAACATAATGAGTACTTTTTCCGTTACAAAATATTTTAATCTCCGAAGTATTCCAATGGCTTTGGATATTATTGTGGTTATGTTGTCAATGTGGTTATTCCAATTTAAGTTGGAGTCAACGGTTACCCCTAAGAACTTGGTTGATTTTTTTTCCAATAATGGGCATACCATCAATAATAATGTTATTAGGCATTATCGGTTGCAAATTTGAAGTATTGAAGTTTATAAAACACGTTTTATCTATATTTAGTGATAATTTATTGCATTTAAACCATGTAGAAATTTTTGCAAGCTCAGAATTAAGTATATCAACTAGTGTGCTTAAACAGTTGTGAGAGTAGAAGACACTGGTATCGTCCTCGAATAATACATAGGTGAGAAGGGTTGAGGAATTTATGATATCGTTGATATATATAAGAAAAAGTAGAGGTCCTAAAATGGATCCCTGTGGTACACCGCAAGTAATATATGACTTAAGCGAGGTACTTGAATGAAATGCTACGTATTGCTGACGTTGGGATAAATAATCTCGGAACCAGGAAAGAACTATTCCTCTTATGCCATAATTATGTAGCTTTTTTAATAAAATTCCATGGTCTATTGTATCAAAGGCCTTGCTCAGGTCCATAAAAACTCCTATCACGTGCTGTTTGTTCGCAATAGAATCGATAATTTTGTCACAAGTTTGAATGATTGCAAAATCTGTAGAAAAACCTTTGCGAAAGCCAAATTGGTTAGGATTTAAAATGTGGTTATCAACCAGAAACTTATACAAACGTTCATGTGCAATCTTTTCAAGGATTTTAGAAATGACGGGCAATAATGAAATTGGACGATAATTCTTTATTTGGGACGCATCATCTTTTTTGTGAATTTCACACCCTGAAAAAGCCTTTAGATTGTGTCATTATTTTTACAGTTATAAATGCAAAAAAAAAATGCATTGTATTTATCTACGAGGGCATACTGTATAAGGTGAAGTATTTTCCAGCTGAAAATCTGGTCCTCTCATTTTCACACTGGATTTACTTGTGTCCCTTAGCAAATCTTACCAAGAGTTCTGTAACAGTTAGGTACAACGTTTGTAATGATGCACAGTTAAGCCTGCCTTAGCGTCATCTGCCTATAGTGGCCACCTGTCTTAACTGTCTATAAGAGACCTGCGGAAGAACAGACCCTGGACTGAAGTATGTGCTCTTAAATAAAGGAATGAAACCATGTTAAAGACCGTGCATAATCATAGGAGCCACCCGTCTAAAAACGGCCACTTTTTTATCTCCCTTGCGTGGACGCTATAGACAGGTTTGTCTTTATTTTTAGTCTGTGCCTTCCTCCTCATGTGATTGTTATCATGGAAATCAAGGAAATACCGCGCTCGTTGTGTCGTCAGACGTACATCTATTGCTAACAGTTTGAGTCTTTACCATGATTCGTTTGATGCTGAGTCAGTCTAGAGATGCCCTCCCTTCTGTCAGCCGGGTGCACGTCAAAACACCGACACCCACGAGTCATACATCTAACTAGTCATAGAGCTCACGAGTCATATCTACAGCCCACGAGTTATACAGCTCACGAGTCATACAGCCCATGTGTTATACAGCTCACGAGTCATATAGCCCATGAGTTCGACACTAAGCTAACAAGGCCCACTTTAAGCCCCATGTTATATCTGTCGAACTCGTGGGCTGTTTTTGCATAGTGTCGAATTCATGGGCTTTATTTGCCTAGTGTCGAAATCATGGGCTGTATGACTCGTGAGCGGTATGACTCATGGACCTGTTTTCAATGTCGAACTCGTGGGCTGTATGACTCATAGGTGTCGGTCTTGTGGGATGACCCCTGTCAGCCTGCAATGTCTTTGTCTGTCTGTTTGTCTCTCTGTCTGTCTGTGTGTTTGTCTTTTTGTGTAGCTGTACCATGACCACTTAATTTCAAAGATAAACGAATGACGTTGACTGCCAATGTCAATATGAACTACAATTTTTGTACGGCATATTTGGGAAAGATGATTTCTTTTATCCCATCACTAACAATGGAACAACAGGAACAATTAATGAAACAAACCACCTGCAGTTCCGTTTGATTTCAAGTAGATGGTATCAAATTCTTTCGATTGAGATCTATTTCTGCCTATTTTTTTTTTAATGGAAAAAATGTGCATGTTCACAACCCCCCCCCCCTAAAAAAATAAACAACTTGATTTCACGAAGCTCAAAATCATTGATTATTTAATTCGTATGAAAATACAAATGCCAAAAGTCTGATGTAACAGTTCCTTTAACCCCTCTTGACTGGAGTGAACGACAATGCATTGCATATATCGCCCTGCAATTCGAGAAACACGTCTTTCATTTAAGCAAACTGTGCGCAGCCTACTCTCAAAGAATTAGTCTTTTTACCAGCCAACCTCTTGAAAAATCAGTTTTCCTTTAGACAGTGTACGAACACCTGTCTGAGTAACGTTTTATCCGCCATGAACGAGACTATCCTGAACGAGACACATGCCCTCACATCATCTCACCATCAACAACCTCCTATGGCATCAAATACATTTGAAGAGTATTAGTTTCTGTCATCCCTTGCTAGCGTTTGTTTTCCATTTTCCCCTGCGCCCTGTCATATTATTAAGCGGATACCATCGTTCATTTAGCTCATTCCCTTCAATAAATAAGTGCCCGTTCACAGCCCATGCCCCTTTCAACCAAAGCCCTGATTGTAAGCGACGCTGGCTGAACAGGTTACAGCAGGGCCAGCGGGACGCGCTACGCTCATGTGTCATTCGTAGTAAGCGGTGCCTTACAGGTCTTCGCTATTCATAAGGTCTGAGCACATCTCACAGATTGAAGTAAATGCACGTCCACTTTGTCAGTTTTGCACTCCGCTCAAGAGCTGCCCGAAGAAGTCACTGTACGGATGAATCCATGAACATGAAATGAGTAAAACTGATCTATATCGTGACCTATTTCTCTCCGTCGTCCCTTTCCTTTCCCCCTGTCTTTTTAGCTTTGCTTAAAACTCGCATAGAAATCGCAGAAACACCGAATGTGTGTGAATAACTTCCATTCGAATACCAATCCAAATTTGCCCAGGGAGCTGCTATGAGCATGGAAGGGTGATATTTTAAATGTCATCCGTTTAAATTAACCGTGGTAGAGTTTATTGCCTGTCGAAATTTCGCGGCAGCTTTCCGATTTTCCCAACGACAAAGAACATCTGTATTTCAAGCATATTAACAACAAAGACTATTTTTGTTGCCTTGCATGGAAATTGGCTGGGGGATGTGTGGAGAATTATGGCCCGTCAGTTTTGTGTAATTAGAGTAATTTGAATGACTATTTGTCCAATGCTCTCTAAAGGTTGATTTATGGAGGCTCAATCGACGTAGCAACATGATGGAATGTATCCCCAATCATACCGCAGTGAGAAAAGGCGCGCGTTGCTTTCCCGACGCCGTCAATCGATCGCCCCGATCGATTATTTCGCATTTTTATATTTGCTGATCGTGCGATAACGTGTAACTGAGTAAGGTGCATGATAGAACTCCTCGGGGCGAGCCCCGGGAGCTATCTCGCGCTTGTTCCTTCTACACTCACATTCCAACAAGACGATAAACTCCTTCAACTTCAATTTCTCCTTCGGACCACTCTTGAATTTCCGTCTTGACGTTTGTTTTTTTCCCTCTGTCTGTCGGCAAAGATTACTCTTTTATCTTTCAATTTTCTCGCAGTGTCTTCGTGATTGAGGAGCCAAAATACCCCTTTCAAGATGACGATTGTACACTCAAAGCCTGCTCTATGACTGCTAGAAATCGTATGCTCTCTTCAATTCATTATGTCAATTTTCGACTGACATTTACATAAGAAAAGAGAAATTGCTTTACAATTTCCTGACAAGAAAAGATTGAATTCTTAACACTAAATGAAAAGTAAAAATGACCTCTAGTACACGACAAGTTATACGATAAGTTACACCCAACGATTACCCCGATACGATGGAATTTGATCGGACCATTTAACATAAGAGTTAAACATTGGTTAATGTATTACTTCTATGATATACATACGATTAAAAAAAAATGTAAGTGCAAGAAGAGAAAATGTAAAGTCATGTTGAAGTCGTGTTGACATCTGATATCAAGTTCTTCCTTCTTTCATTTTGTTTTTGTGCCAGCAGGAAAAAAAAAAATGAAAACCCACCCCACCCTCCATTGCCTTATACATTAGCTATCTAACACTGATGTGAACTTCTCGAGTTAGAAAAGAAAATAATCTTGAATAACATGGCCATAGTGTATTCTGCATATTAAGCATTAGATTCCAAGAGCTATTGACAAAATGCTTCATTGTAAATCTATTCTGTGTAATACACATACATACATTTACACACACACACACACACACATATATATATAATTATATATATATACATATACATACACACATGACTGTGTGTATGTGTGTGCTTGTGTATGTGACATGCATACATATCAGTAATATTGTAATTGATAATGTGAAGTGCTGTGATATTCTCTCTCTCTCTCTCTCTCTCTCTCTCTCTCTCTCTCTATATATATATATATATATATATATATTTATATATGATTATGATAAAATACAATTATAACTTTATAAGTTGTACTAAGTAAGTGGTTTCCATCCATACGTGCGACTTGCACGTAATGGACTTTACAAGGACTATTGAACGATTGTTAATAGACCCCCCCCAAAAAAAAAAAAAAAACACACACAAACAAATGGAGAAGAAAAGACTGATGAAAGAAAAATGAAGGGAGTGAAGTTTAAGCGTGAATTTTGAACTATGAACCTTGCTCTCTCCAAGGCGTAGTGCCGGAGAGGGCTCCGCTGTTGCTTTTGACCAGTGATCTTATTCAAACTTTAATTTCCAATCGCGATTCCGGCTAATGATTAAATTTCTAGGTACGTCTACAAGAGATGGGTCACTTTTTAGTGGCGACAAAGTTGTAACAAACTGCAATTCCACAATTCTTTACTACTCAGGACTCGTATACCGCAACTGACATCTAATATACTCTTCCATGCCCTTTTTATTATTTTCTGTTGTGGCATAGCTACACGAATGATTGAAATGCATTTGTAGACTCAATCTCTAAAAGAACCCTTTAAATGTCAAATGTTTTAATCAAGTGATGCGTACGGATAACGAAAAAAAAAATAACAGTGAGTAACCACTCAAAACATGCAAAATGAATATGTTAAGGTCGCTACTTCATAGTACCGATACACACATAATATGAGTCAGTCGACATCGTGCTTTGATAGTAAGGGATTAAGTCATGCGAATTGAAGTTCGCCTTAAGTTCGCGTCAACACGGCTTTTCCCTCAGCTCCGCGTAATGTGCAGCACGATGTGAATGTCATGCAGAAGCTCAGATTACATTGTGGAAACCAAGAGTGCCGTCTATGGGGAACTATTTTCTACCCTCCTGTCAGCCGAACCTATCCTCCTCCTCCTCCTTCTCCTCCAGGGCTTCCCCTGGTCTCCATAGGAGTCACCAGGAACCCATCAGACACACCGCTTATTATCAGGCCTGATCGCATTGGGATTTTGGGAAATTCTGATTAGCCAGAGGCAGCGTTAAAGTGACTGTATGTATCTTTTTCCCATAGCGTCAAGGAGCATGTTTCTTTTTTTATACACTACTTAGAGGAGCCTGAGTTTGTTTGCTTACTAAAGCAGTATAGGTTATGAGCAACTCTCAGTGTTAATGGGAGGACGCCCCGAGACGCAAGCTTCACCATGCCCTCCCTATAACCCCCCCCCCCCCACCTATCATCACTATTATCATATCAAGGATTGATCCAGACTATTTTTTTGGACACACACAAGCAATGACAATTCGTTTATATTGCAGTCTAATGGAACATACATCAACATAATTATCCTACACCTTTTAATCGAGTCACTCTTCATTACGATCGAGTCATTCAGCTCGGCGATTGATTTTGCTGCTTTTATTGTTTCCTTTGTGGTTGTGACAGAAGGTCATTAATGTGATGCAATCAGGAAGGTGAGAAATAATAAATCTGATTTACTTTGCTAAAGGGTACTATGTGGAAGGTCGATAGAAAGAAGTGATCAGTCGAATACAAGATGCAGCAGATTAGATTCCTCTTGTAAGTCAATTCGGAAAAAAAAAAAAAAAACCTTCCTTCAGTTTCTGATGGCTTTAATGTCGCCACGATATTGCAAGCTTACCAGTTTCCTTAATAATAATAATAATAATAATAATAATAATAATAATAATAATAATAATAATAGTGGCTTTTTTTTTACAAATTTCAGAAATTTAGACCTACTGCAAAAATCAGAATTGGGAAAAGAAAGCGTTTAATAGGCAATAGTAATTCACTTGTAGTTGGACTTAAAAATTAAATTGAAAGTGTCCAAGTCGGAAAGGCAAAGAAACTACGAGATCCTTAATTTTAAGTTGGATACGTACGAACTACATAAGCGCACGTCACTCGATTAAAAAAAAAAAAGATGAGACAAAAGTCAGAATCGAATACGTGTACTTCAACTTCAATTTCACTTTCTGGTCATTTTTTTTTCACTTAAACAACTGAGTCTTCTTTGGTGTCAAATCTATGCAACTGTTGTACTAGTATTTGACAAGAACAGATGCGAACTCCGTTAAGCTATAGGTTTACGTGAGACAAGTTTGCGATGCGTTTGCTGCCTGCAAGTAGATGTGTTTATTCACTGTTTGCAGAAAAGTGAGTGAAGAGTAAATAGCGGGTGCCTTAGACACAAGGAAGTAATAAGCAAGAAGATTGGTTGGATAAACAGAGAGAAAAAGTGAAACATGTATGTATTTAATGTATTTTGAGGATTTTGAGATAGAGATAATGGCGCTGGGACAGAAATCATTTAAGCTTGTCCGTTTTAAGAGTCGATACTGTTATTTCTTAGTTTACCTTTGTTTAATCTACCAGACAGGACGTCGAGGTGATAGAATTACAGGGGCACTTAAGGCGCGCGAGTTTCTGACGGACATAAAGTAATAGCCATGCGATCAGTTCAAATAGAGGAAGGATGTCTTACGTAATTTTGTTTGTAATGCTGGTGTCCCAAGTCTTCACGGTATAATGTACCACTATTTTTCAATTCATGTGTTCAAAATGGATTAACCATGATGTATCGCATGGCCAGAGTGTTAAGGCGCGAATAAATCTACACGGAGGCCAAACGCTGATGGGTGTGCGGTCAATCAATGTGTTTACACTTCGTCCGCGTTTGGGAAAATAAATATCGCTTTGAAAGATTAACACTGCCACCCCGGAAGTGCCATTACGTACCATAGCAAACCATGAATCACTTACCGTCGACATCGTACACGCTGAAGAGAAATCGTAGTTTATCAACCGGGTCGCCCTTCGTTAAGAGGTACAGCCCCTCCATCAGTTCGTCCAGTGAAATATAGCCGCTACCATCGGCGTCAAACAAGTGGAAGAATCGCTCGGCGAAGAACGACTGCAAAGGAGAAAATGAAACAATGCCTGCAGTGATAGATTAATTGTTTTCACATCTTCACTTTTTAATAACACCTTCTTTTTTTTTTTTATTCCTCTCAGTTTGCAAGTTCTTGAAAAGAAGTAAAAACTTATATTTGAATTCTCATCGGTTTATGCTTTCCCTGAGGAACCAGGTTGCTTCTTGAAAAAAAAAAGATTTCTGGGAAGTTATAGTTTTATTAACGCAACTTAGCCATAATAATCATATTGCAGATGCTCTTCTACAGCAAGTCGTCTTGTAATTACTTATTATCTTAAAAACTTAAGATAAGTAGAATGACATAATTACGCAAATAAATTACTGGATAGGTTTTAGGGGATTTGGCTGAAATATCAAATCTTATAGGTTGCTGAATCATTAGAACTAATTGGTATTCTAAAAAGTCAAATTTTGAAGTGATTATCAACTGACCACGGTATTATGTTATTCTATTTCAGCTGATGGAACACACATCATGACCGTCTGGCTCTGTCTAACACCAACGAATTTACTCTAATTCAATTTTTAGTTTTATAATAGATTACAAAAAGTCTCGACTCAAAGTTTTTAAACCCTATTTGATTTATCATCCCGTTGGTGATATCCACTGTGTATGCGTTCATTATTTGTGGAAGATACAAAGTGATATTCTATCAATAAAGATTGAAGTTCAAGGTAACTGTAGTTATTTTACACTTGATATTTTTAGTTTGATTTTGGTTGTCCGACGTTGAACAACTGGATTGGGATAATGGAGAAGGCAGCAAACATGATATGAGATGTATGTATAAAACTGGACCAAACAATGGCGAGAGGATTTTAATCAGGGGCGCATCATAAGGAAAAGAATTGTGCGCCATCGCCGTCAACAAGAAGAGATGAAAACAAAGTGCCAGACACGACGCCAGATGCCAGATTTAATCAAGATGTTGTCTTTGGGATACCAACACGGTGAGGTCTATATACGATTATAAATGCGATACATTTCTACTAAGTATGCATACACATTGTGTGCGTCTGTGTACCTACACTAGTCTACTCTTCTTTTACCAATCTTTACAGTTAAATCCTTTGTTTATACCGCTAGCACGAATGTGATTCTAGATCTCTTACAGTTAATTCAATACTTTTCGACGTTTGCATTCTCCAACTTCAAAACTTATCATTTCTTTACAACTGCAAATTTCATGCCAAAATGCACTTTTTGTTAGCATTTGTGAACTGCGCCTAATACAAGTAGTGCTTTTATGTACTAATTATCGTATCTGTTGTATTCGACAACTTACACATTCAATATTCTAATATGTTTATGATATGCTTATATGTAAAACGTGGAATATGGAACAATAAAACAAACAAACCCTTACGAGGGTTTATTTATCTTACATACTTTAAGATCGCAACAACAAAATAATTTAGAAATAAAAATAAACACAATAATTTGAAGAGAATGAAGGTTAAAACTGACAAAAGCCGACATCAAGGATATTGCTCAGTTCTCCTTGGACCTGTCTGTAGCTAGGTGTGCAAAGAATATCATCAAACCAAGATAAGATCTCTTCTCTTGGTATAATAATTATTCCAACAGGGCTGCATGACGTCTCCCCGTATTTTACCTGCGATTAAACATGTGTCTGTATGTGTGTATGTGTGTGTGTGTGGATGTGTGAGGTTGTGTATAATGTGTGTGTGTGTGTGTGTGTGTGTGTGTGTGTGTGCGTGTGTGTGTGTGCGTGTGTGTGTGTGTGTGTGTGAGTGTGTACGTGTGTGTGTTTGTACGTGTGTGTGTGTGTGAGTGTGTACGTGTGTGTGTTTGTACGTGTGTGCTTGAGATGGTGTTTGGGTGGTTGTGCAGGTTTAGTATATAGGTGTTGTCGGTGTTTCTTGTTCTCCTGTGCGTGCGTAAGTAGCTGTCCATCTCCATGTCTGCATCAATTTTAGAAAGAGACAGCCTGCATTCAAAGTGTGATTTCTGATATATTTGATGTCATTATTAGCTCGCAATCTGGAGGGTTATGATAATATTTTATGACTTTCGTGAGTTCTATTGAATGTGACGAAAGCAGGCAGGGAGAGCCGGCTTTAAGATTTGATGGAAAACGACGATCAGCCGACGGTCTTTACCGGATATTAAAAGTGTGCGATTCAATGTCACTAAAAAGACTTGCTGATATTTCCTTACAGTATACATACATGCGGGGAAAGTAATATGTCATACTCCGATTGTGATGTAAATGAGGGCTAGGGGAGGAGGATTTATCATCGCACAATATTTGTCATTAATCATCGCTGGTTTTCTAACGCCATACGGGTGTACCTTTCATTTTGAAGTCTGACACAGTAAAGAAGTGCAGCATGGCTTACGTGCAACTCACAGGAAGTCAGTAAATTCGCGATCAAAGAGCTAAATTTCACAGGCCTAAGCTCAGGTAGAAACCAATATGAATCGACTTTCATATTAGACTTGATTTATCGATTTACTCTCTGTATGCACTTATATTTCAAATATTCTCTCCAAAAATGAAGGCACTCTGCGTGTCATTCCGTTGTCCCTGTATTCGCGGCAGCCAGCAAACACGCGTCTAGTTTTCTGCTGCTCAGTTATAGAGGCGAAGTCCTATAAATTAAACTATATCGGTTGAGATGTAGGTTTTTGCTGAGAGTTATTCAACGGTGCCGCATTTAACAGGCAACTGCTCCTTTGTAGGCAATTTTTTTTTTCTTTCCAACGATAGCGAATAGGGTCCCCCGCCACCTCCCGCTCCATCAAAATGTCGTATTAATGACGAGGAAATGCGTTCCAAAATTCTGCTTGTGTGTGCGTGTGTGTGTGAGTGTGTGTGCGAGTGTGTAAAACCAGAGGGAGAGAGAGAGAGAGGGAGGGAGAAAGCGGAGACTTCAAACTGGGCATAACGAAAGCATCGATACCACCGCACTGCCCGCTCTCTGTTTCTATTGACCATTTCCCGCTCTTTCGAGCTCGCTGGGGCGTCAAAAAATTGATGCTAAGCAGTTACAGCGACATTACCAGGTTAACGTACCATATAAGTAAATAGTTCCCGCTCATCAAAGACATCTAAATCCGTACTACTCTCTTTTCTCATCTTCTTTTTTCTTTCTTTTTAAAAGTTTTAAAGCATTGGGGCCAACCTCGATTAACCAAGGGCAAAATTTGCTTTCAATTATTGTTCGTCTTGTCATGTTTCCACACAGGTTCAGACGGAGCAAGCTCAAGTTACAAATTATGTAATTTCCCTCTTTGTGGCAGGACAATGCAGTGAACACCTGTACGTGTCGGGGCGGCGATGCGCTGTAAGGCACCGTAAGAAGGCGAGCAACCGGTGTTAAGTGATGACCCCGTGTGACATTTCGTTGCCGGGCAGCGGTGGGGAAATGACGAAAAATTGATTTCTCCGCATCGATTCGAAGTCTACATCTGGCTGATGGTTTTCATCAGTGTCTAATTCCTGTAGTTTGCATGTCAAGACGACAAAAAGGATGTATCTCCAGTCACTGCTGGCGGCACAAGAATGCAGTTTTCCTGCTTTTTTCACACACTCACACCCCCCCCCCCCGGATAAAATATACCGTTATTGTTTCGAAACATTGTCCTTGTCTAACTGCGAACAAGCTTACAATGAATTCGGTATCTGGAAACGAAGAAACTCGTTTGGTTCGTTGCGTTATGCTTTCGCACTTCTGAAAAGATGATGGACATAACTCGTCTTTTTTTTTTCAGCCAGTTTCATCACAATGCACTTTATACCACTCGAATCGAATCTCGTTTCGTCGGGAGATGGGCTAGGAGACATTGGCCTAACTGTCTGCCTCACAAATTGCACTAAAATACCCATAAACCTCCGCGTGGTCGATGTATTTTTGAGCAGTTAAAGCTATTGGAAGTGATGTATGATATGACGGAAATTTATGACGTTTGTCATGGAATATCGGCAGTACTTTGACAATATAGATATGACCTGTTTGCGATAGATTGCACAGTTCCGGCCTTCGCGGTTTTTTTTTTTCTCTCACCCCCTGTAAATTAGTTCAGTGCTAGTAATACCTGCATGGGTGACAGAGGAAATGTCTCAAATTCACATTTACTGCCATGTGTCGATTCTTATGTCTTAAATATTCCAAATTTTATCTTTGTGGAAAAAAAAAAAGATAAACAAGCATCCATTCCACTGAATGCATCCTGGACTATGAGATGATGTTTTAATACTTTAAGTTCGGAGTCTGGCGTCCAGAAGAAGCATTGACAAATTGAGTCAGGAAGGCACCATGAATTCAAACGAGCTCTTAAAATAAAGTCACTTAACCCTTTGGGGACGGGCTGATTTTGTTACAACACACTTTTCCTATAGACACCTGCCCGAATATATTCGAGACTAGTCTTCAACGGATTAAAAAATATCGATCGAACAATTATAATTGCTTAATGCACGCTTTGTATTTTGTTCCACTCTTTGTTGGATGGAAAAAATGACATTAAATTAAATCGAACTAAGCTGGAAAAATGCTTCCTCTTCCCTACAATGGTTTCTGAGTCCCTTCGTTAACTAAGTTTAATTTATATATGTATGTATGTATGTATATATATATATATATATATATATATATATATATATATATATGATTTATATATATGTATATACATGTATAGTATATGTTTATGATATGCAAATGTATATATAAAAGTAATGCATACATAATATATAAATTAGATAAATAACCCATTCAATTTAAGTAATAATGAATGAGTAGGGGCAGTTGTTTACAATGATTCAACTATTTTTGCTCTTGATTTTGTGGCTATCTGCACCTTTAGTAAGCAGACATAACATGCAGAAGTAATGGCTACTTGACTTCGCGTTTGACATAACACATTTTGTTCAGCACGCCCTTTTTTTATTCCAGCGCTATACAATGCTATACGTGGGTTGATTTCGGGGTTTTTTTTTTTCTGCAAACCATTACACGTCGGCCTTGGTTTCAATACTGTTGAATAGTTTCTGACTGAACAAGAGGGTGTTTATGTGATATGTGAATGTGTATGTGTGTGTGTGTGTGTATGTGTGTATTTGTGTGCGTGGGTTTGTGTGTACGTGTGTTAGGATGCATGAGCATGTGTGTAGGTTAAACCCCACGCACGTGTGAATCTTGACGTGGAAAATTGGCGACTGATGCGGTATCTCACGTTCGTATTGCCACCAGAAAAATGATGCTGGTTGTAATCAGCCTGCGGGTTGTAAGAGGAAAGCGTCCCGGGTAAGTTCTCCTCCTCGGGATGTGACAAACCCAGTGGTGATTGCCACTTGCTATCTGTCCAGATATCGCAGCTTCTCCGGCAATGACGACAGTCCGATGGGAAATCGCCCCGGCCTTAACATACCGTCAGGGTGGTCATCTATAGAGTTTGATAGCTTTTCTTACGGAAACTATACACGGGGGGCGGGGATATAGGGTAGCCTACATACTGTCCGTGAGAGGAGGGGGGGGGGGGATAAAGAAGAGGTTATGAAGGGTGTAGTGGTTTATGCCTGAAGGTTGTTTTGGGGTTTTTAACTTGTGGTACAACTGACCAGTCAGCACTTTCCTGAGGGTAATTGTCCAATTGGAAGTTGTTCAGCGCCGTAGACGTAAGTCGGTTGAATTTTGCTGATTCTTAGTGGAACTGATGACGAATGAATGCAATTTTTTCGTCAGAATGAAGCCGAAAATGCAATGTATTCTTACTCTTCGACATTTAAACACACATACATGTACATGTGTATATTTTGCATTACAATTGTATATATTATATACATTCATATATGTACATACATACATACATACATACATACATATTTAATTTATGGGTTTCAATAATCATCCGAATTTCCCATAATTTTTCTTGTTGGTACAGTAGTAGCATTTTGTAATGTGACGTGTTAAAACCTTAACAGGGGTAGCATGAGTGACAATCTTGATTATAGTCTAAACTCTACAAGTTCTAATACCATGCAGTCCTCCTTGATTTGTCTTTAAACAAAAATGCCCCTAACGTTTAGGGAGCATGCCATCAGATAAAGACAGTTTTCAGAAAATCGACTTTGAAGTTTGGATCGTCAAACGTGCAGCAGATTAGTCAATCAGATGATTACAAAATAATATGGATTTCAAACACCACAAAATCATGCTTCATAATATCCGAAAAGTTTCGAATTTCGATACAACGTCAGACAATGAAATTTGTCATTAAGATATCCAATACTAGTTAGTATACGATACCTTAGAAATTGATATATATATATATATATATATATATATATATATTCTACTTCAAAAAAAAATCATGTATTTTAGTTGTATTTTCCATTTTTCACAGTTTTTCTTTTTTCTTATCACAAACACAGCCTGTATTTTCTGAATTTTCAGTGAAGTGCTTGAAGAAGAAAATCACTTCCTTGGTATTTCCTTCCTTGTCATTCATCTGATAAACACGAGGAGGAGGGTGGGATTGTTGTTTCAGTTTTCCAAAAGTATTTTCTATCCCAAAGCTGCTGCAGAGGGTAATGAAACATTATGTTTTCAACACATTTTAAGGCTGATATACAGTTTATATAAATCTCCTTAAAAGTACGATTATTCATCGCTTACAATGTTGGTCTATTTCTTCAAAACGTATTGGTTTTCATACTGGTTAGAACCCTTCCAAAACCATCACAATCTCACGATTTGTTTAATGTAGAGAATCATTATACCAATGCGTTTTATGACATGGGTGAACAAGAGCGAATCTATCCCCCTTCCTTAGAGGTGCCCACAACATACAAGCTTAGCCTTTTCAGTGGGTACCTCCACTTGTTTTCGCAAGAGTGTATAAATACGATTGAATGTCTCCTTTTTTTTTCTACTGATCACATAGACATGAACACGGTGAATATGTTGTTATCTCTGGCGGGTTATGTATATTTTCAACGACACGCATGTCAAACTTCACTTATTTCTTTTTCTCTACAATGTATAATTACTATAAGTTTCTCAATTATTGTACACTCTTTTCATTGCATAATGTTCTGTTTACCTTATTCTCTGTTGTAAAAGAAGTGTAACATATATGTTTTGTCGAAAAATGAAATAAACTTTGAATTGAATTGAATTGAATTTCTCTATACCTTCTGTTGAAAAAAGTGAAAATAAAGTCTGACTCAAGAATCAAGAATCAATGCTCGTGCCTTATTTCAGAACCAGAATGTCCACCATTCTAAAACGTTATTGACCTTCTATCATAACAGAGGCGCTTCTCTTTTCGACTCCGTCGTGATGCGCATAAACAAATGAAAGCCTGAAACTTTCGGCCTTCTTTTCGTCTTGACACCACGGTAACTTCATATCACACCCTGATATAAACGTACCACTTCGAGTCGGAACAAATAAGGCATCCGTAATATAAACAAAAGGAAACTATCAGTTCCTTTTTACAACATTACAACAACGCGTAATACAAGGTTAGGAAGATGTTCTCCCCCTAACATATTTCAGAAACATCTTAACAGTATTATTTACATTGTAACAATATACCTCATAGCGATACCTGCATTGAAGAGGCTACAGAGCAGTGTTTGGGGGACTTAGATACACTTTTTTTTTCTTTTTGATCTCGTTGTTATGGCCTCTTCCTATTTCATTCCTCAATTATCCATTTTTTGTCATTGCATTTATGGTTATCATTCTTACAACTACTTTTATTGATATTGTTGTCATTGTCACTATCATTATTATCACTGCTATAATTAGTCTACTGTTGAAAATCTTTACTACGGATTAAGAGGGTCGATCTTGTAAACTTATTGCTGCCTCACTTCTGTACATGTGTGTCGAACTTACCTTCTTGATTCCCAGAGCCATCTTGAATTCATCCTCGTCGATTTGTCTGTCCTCCCCAGCGATCTGGCAGAACTGCTTCTCGGCCCAGGATAGCCACTGTGAGTCCTCGTCGGCCGGTTGGGCGTTCCCACACACCGTCGAGAACGCCAAACTGGACTTCCGTCTCGCTGTTGCCATCTCCATTATTCCAAGTTTTCACTTTTTCCCCCTTTTCTTTGCCAAGTCGATTTCTTACTTTTGAAAACAGTCCAGTAGTGGTTCATCAAGTTTGAAGACAGATAGAGAAACTGTCTAGGTCTGCTCCATCATTATGTTTGTTGTCATATCATTTGTGGTTGTTTCAATTAAACGGAGAATCTCGAAGGAAAAAAAAAAACAAAGAAACGCGCTCTGGGTAACTCGTGTGGAACAAACTCCCTTTTTCTTGACTGTTTCCGATCATTAGCGATTGGCGATGTGATCGTGCGATGAGAGTATCAGATGAACAGTGAATAACCATCAAATAATTCCTGGTTTTGACGATTGACGAACAACCTGCGGAAGATAGAGAGCGAGAGGGAGAAAAAGAGAAGAGAGAGAATTGATGCATCAGTACGATCAGGGGGAAAAAAGGTGAGTTTCAGCGACGTTACTCACGCACTGCGTCAACACACATTGGTGGGAATAGAAAGTATGCGAAAGGAGAACCATGGTGTAACAATTACGGACTCAGGCACCGCAGAACCGCGCAGAAACGCCTACCTAATTTATGATTGCGGGGGCGTCATCCGCTAACTTTCTGCTGCTCGTAGTTGAATCCGTCAGGCAAATATGAAGGGAACATGGAAGTATGTCGTAAGCATTACAGAAATTGGTGGACACAGAGTAATGGTTTCTCTAAAGCCAACTGAAGTCGTTACGGATATCATATGATCGTTAAGGTTATGATAGACAAGGTGTAGTATTATGATTAAAATTAAATGGCGGAGGTGACGTTTTGGTTGAATCTGCCGCACTTTGTTATTAACTGGCCTATTTATTCTTAATCAAGTTTGCAACAAAGTGTTTATCCTGTAATAGATAGGCGCCATCTAGAACAAGAGACAAGTTGGCGTGTACGATTACTGGCCAGGGAAGGGATACGGGATACGGTGGCGGCTTGGTCTATCACTCACCATAAAGTCATGGTAGACGCACGCTGATAAATGGGGCGTATCTTGCGTTTCGCAAGACTGTTTACTACCCGGTTCGTTCTCACTGCGGTGCGAAGGGATTTACATTAGAGCCCCCATAGTAAAGCACTCTGAGGCCAGACTCCCTACATCAACCGCGGATTACCTCACAAATATGGTAACAGAAGTAATTAATCAAGCTCGGACGGAGTTCCCCCGGTGTCTGGGCGGAGGGACTCCGAAGAAAGTTTACAAACAAAACGACACAATGGGGGCGGGAATCACGACAAACCTAATTGGATTGCACGCGAGAGGTCGCCTGCGATGAAACGCCCGACTCGGTGGTGGCGCTCTCATGACGCTGTGCGCACTGATCATGTGATCTGCCATAGCGCCATCCTCCAAATCGCTCCATAACATATTGCTAGCCAGAGTGTGCGCCACCATGTCGGTAAACAGGTGATGAAATGTATTCACAGTGTAACACAGAAACAAGTTTCGAGCATTATCAGACATTCGTGAAGATTTACCGCCTGTCAATTACCCGTGAGAGAAGTATATAAGCAACCATCTGGGCAGTTTTGTTATCACAAACTTACAAACCTACAGGAAAAAAAAAAAAGAGAAGAAATCTATCCAGCCACAGGTAATACATGATAACACAAGTCATGGCAACTTTAATCCCCGATATTTTAGCAAGCATGTGAGAATTCTAACCACTTCCAATATGTCATTCTACACGGAGAAACAACAAACCTTCCAGGCCAAGAACAACAAGTTATGCCCCATAATCTTAGATCTATTTGAAAGACAGTGAGAGGGGCAGCAAGAAAAATAAATAAAATATTTTTCTAAATATAACTATGTTAGGTTTCATGATAGCTCTAGTAGCTGTTCACTGTCAGTATTTGAATCATGCGCCTGTGTTTGTCAGTATCCTCCCAGATGATACGAAAGCTATACAATGACATACTCTTGGACACAAGGCTACCTCCTGGCGGATCTTGTCATATTGTGTTTTTGCCATTACGTTGACGGTACTTATTTCCCGCGTAAGCCGTCAGCTGACATTAGGCTTTAGCTAGTCTTATAGCTGGGTTGTTGGCCGTCTTCTATGGAGAGGAAAAAGAGGCCCTTCTGAGTACACTGCTCTTAAATGCTGATCTTCTCTTAGACCAGGGACTCCATATCGCCTTGCGAGAAATATTTTCATGGGCCCATTCGAGGGGTCTGTTCCCTGCTCGCGGAATAGGCGGCAGGGGCATATCTACTTTGCCGACCCGATCTTAAATGTTATGACCAGCTGCTTCACCGGATGTTGCACCTCTAAAATTAAGAGAAGAAAAAAAAATGTAAGTGATAAAAGTCTGTTCAGGGTTTTCGGACGTACGGTCGCCTGGAGCCAAGACAAAATTTTACGCGCATAATCTGTCAGCAACTACTGAGACAAAGACTTGAAAAGTTAGAAATGAGCCATCTCAAAATTATCTAGTCCCCCCCCCCCCATTCTCGTTCCCAGTAACGAGACAAGGAGTGAGGAGAGGGTGCTATATCCTAAAAATTATTTTTATCTTGTTTATTTCATTCAGGGTAGCTCGTCTCAATAGCCACATGAAAACAAAATGTAAGAACGGAAAAAAAACAATGGTGACGAACGCTTCAAGTTCAAAACAACAGCACAACAATATTGTATTGTCAGCACATAACATGACGCTCACGCTGAACAGTCTTCACGGTGCTCAGTGCAGACTTCATGGCTTTTTACGACATTGTCTCGATATTCAATTTTGCATTACCTTTGTAATGAGCTATCTAACAATGCTTCTTCCTTGCTCTGTCCTACACTGCTGTCTTAATTGTGGTTATCACAAACATTTGAGGTCTTACATTTGCTTGTATAGCTGCCTCGCTCGTTTTATCTTTTTTCTTTTTCGTTCACGGCTTCAAAGATAATCATATATCTTTAAATTCGCATGCCTTCAGACATGCTAAAGCCCGATTCAAGTAGGTACATAGCCCCCCCCCAAAAAAAAAAAAAGTTTATCATGGAACAAGTTTCAGCAAAAAGTTGTAATCGAAGCAATGCTGGATGACTGCTGTTCGACCGTCAGCTAACACACACACGTCCATAGACGCTAACACACTCAGTATGCATGTATGTGTAAATGTATATAACGTTTGTGTGATGATAATGCTGTGTGCCTATAGGGGTATCTAGAATACGTTTTATGAAGAATGTTCACGTAATAAGATTACACGTGGTTTTTGCGACTGAAAACCCTGCACGATTTTGAGTCATGATTTGTATTTAATATACGACAAACGCTGTTGCGCTGAGTATTTTACTGCACTATTGTGTGTGCCTGCGCGCGCGCATGTTTGATGATCCCACCAGACCTGCTAAGATTGTATTGCACTAATTATCATTTCACTCACTACTATTTGAAACTGTTTGAAGAAGCTAAAGCATTACGACCACATCTTTGCAGGAAAGAGTTGTCCCCACCCCCTCTCTATCAAAAACAAAAATATGGAGAGGAGAATACTAAGTAAAAAGAACTTTATTTTCACAAACTTTGCGTGATACCATCATGCCGTATGAATGTTCGTGCATTATTCATCGGAATTTTTTTTAATCTTTATTTTTATTTTCTCATGTAATCCTATTCAGCCTCGATCCAGATAAGTGGATTTTTAGCAATATATTTGTGTGTGTATGTGTGTTTCTTGAAGATTGACTAAATCACAATTATCTCTGCATCATAAATGTGAATTACGTGGACGTCATTCGTGGTAGAGCAAAGGACTTCCCCCTGTACTCTTCGTGTGAGCTGCATTTAGTGTTTCCACCGATAAAGATCAATGGCTTCATTGATCTACGGGTCGTATTTGTTTCACGCGCGCCCAATATTTCCACGAGTAACATTTGGTTGGGAAGGAAGAAACGCTCTCTCCTTCGCCTCTTCGTTCCGGTGCTCGAGACACTTTCTAAGAAGCCATTTGGAACTCCTTTTCGATTCGTGCGCCGCAGGGACAAGATTTGTCCTCTCTGTGTGTACAGACACGGGGGAAGGTTGTATTCCGATTGGTTTCTGTTTGGCTATCCGCCTGTCATTGCTTATGCCAGTCAGACGAGATTTCGACGTACACACAAGGTTGTGCGCTTTGCCCAGCGCCGTCGAGAGTAAAGCACTTTCAATATCATCAGGTTTTATCTGCACTACCTGCGCGTAATTGACTGGCTTGTGATTGTGTTCTACTTGTGACAAGAATTGCCAATAACGGTGCTGACAAAGGACGTGTCCGCGGACCCACCTTCGTGGCAGAGTTGATGGAAAAAGGGAGGAAAAAGGTGTGTATATTTGATCCTCTCCAGTCATTTTGGCCCCCAAGATGTATATCCTCACAACACCGACCTTTTTTACCCGCTCACACACTACTGACTTTTTGGAGAGTGCACTCAAACCTAGCAAGCACACCAACACGAGCAGTGGAGAGACGCGAGTAGACTTTCATCTCCAACAAAAATTTACATAGAGGTGGCAGAAATGTCATTCGACCACGTGCTTTCCGCTTCTTATTTGTCTCGTTCCCTGCGTATTTACCGTCCTCACAGCACCACGCAAACTCGCTGAAATTTGTATATTAAAAAAAAAAGGACGGGGAAGGGGAGGGGAAAAAAAATCATCGATTCACGCTCTGAAGCTGAAATCAAGCTTAAGAGTGTCGTAATAGGAAGGGGAGGTTGTATCTTCCAGGGGTACTGCACGGCGCAACGTGTATGGTGAAACAGAGGAAGGAAGGTGGGAGGCGGGGTGGGATAGGGTGGCGACACCAACTGTCGTAAGCACTTGGGTGACCAACGCGTTGTATAACATGCCGTTATGTTAATCAACATCCACTTAAAACGTATACAGTGCTCATCTGCGAGACGAATACCAGGGGGCTATATTTAAAAGTTATTGCCTTATGACCTTCCTTCTCTCGATGTTATACCTGAAACCCTTGTCATGACGCCTCTGTGTAGCACTGAACATTGCCGTAGAGCCGATCACCATTCAATATATTACCATATAGTTTTCGTTTATCTGCTTGTTTGTTAGTTTGTTTGTATGCTGTTGCTGGGTTGCCATATTGCCTTCATCCACATTTGAATACAATAACACGTAATGTTTAAGTAAGCAATCAAATTGATTTGTGCTGTTACTTTTTTATGACACAATTTCACGAAACTGAGGAACTACTACCCAGAAAACTCATGTAATTAAGGGGAAAATGTTGTGTTATTATAAGACCGGGGGCCCGTTTCATAAAACTTGTTATCAGTGACAAGTTGTCATAGATGTGACAAGCTACCGAAATCCTTGCATCTGATTGGCTGAGAGCAAATTTTTCATAGAAATGTGGCAGTTGTCACTGATAACAAGTTTTATGAAACGGGCCCCGGGAGACAAACAAAAAGAAGTCGCTATCGCTTAAATGGAAAGTCTGTTATTAATAGTGTAATCATGGTAATGGCAACATGACACGTGTCTGAACTACTAGTATGCTTTACACTTAACAGTGTGGATGAGATATAATGATGCTAACGCATAATTGCATGCAGACGAGTCAAACTAAAATCGAGAGTGAACATGTCTATTCACAAACACAAATTTCAAAAGAATGAATGAATAGATAAAAAGTGATCAATTTTATTCGCTCCCTCATACGTTCAAGTGACAATTTTTAGGTTGACATTTCAAATGACAGGTTCCAATTATCACTAGTGTGTCGTTTTTGAAAGTTTTCTTACAATCTTAACAAGACTCTTCTTCTTTTGAAGATTTTCAACTCAGGTATATCAATATTAAAAGAAAGGTCAAACATTATTACACAATGTCTCCGTGAAAACCGACAACTTTTGTTCTGCCTTCAGACGTAAGGACTCTGCAGCTGTCGAGACGATGCGAAGATAAAGTGTGTTACGAGCGTGTGCGACAGATTTCACCCCGTGAATGCCCATGATTATTCTTCAAATTGATCGGAGAGCGTGGGAGTGGAGATAGCTTCGCAAGGGAAGCATGTGTTTGTTTTCGCTGTGCTTTTGTTTCAGGTGGAAAACCAAAGGAATGGATAAAAAGAAATAATCGAGTAGGGATGACTTGGCCAGAAGCCCGGGTGGAGAAGAAATGTCAGGTCAGAGTTTTTGCGAGTATCGTAAATATTGCATTTGACGAACCCGACTGCTAATAGACCGAGCCGCAATCTCGATACTATCACTCCAATCGATCAATGCTGATCGCAGTCTAATGTTCGCGCCTGTCAAATTGCGCCCCGCTACGTATTTATGACCAAATTGATTAAATTATGTGTAGCATTGAAATACTAACGTTAAGGCGGTAGATGAAGTGGGATAGAATGCTAATACCCGTCGCCGAGCCAGATATTAAAGGTGCTTTGGTTTTTATATAGCACCCCGCATGACGTCAGAAAAGGCAGAGATTTAGCCTGTAATGAAAATTTGTCGCTAAAAGTATCATGTTACGCGTCTTTTGTGTCTAAAGAAAAAAAAAATGTACTAGGAGGCATGCTCGTTCACACCCTTCAACACACACAGGAATAAGACAGAGTTACGTATTAAACCTGTACGTACGCGAGAAAATATCAATAATAATGATAATCATGCAAAGCAATATGTCTTACCTGCACTGCTGGACCGCGGAAAACCTTATGTGAGGCATTTAAATCTTCATTTTTATAATATACTATAAAATGATATGATTGCAACTGGAAAAGGAAAATCAAGACGCCACATCGAAGAGCAGCGACGACCGCTACGACGAAAGGAAGACTAATTAATTATCACGTGTAGCTCTGGCAGAGCGACTCTTCGTACTGACAATATGGATTGTACACCGACTGATTATGAAATTATGCTCTGCCAAAGGAGAAAGGGATGAATGTCTTGCAGGACTCCTACAATAGCAGAAATCGATTATTGCGGGACAAGGGATACGTAAAGTAATGCAATTACGCCATGTAACCAATCAGAAGATATGCCCTTTATTCGATCAGCACTCGGCATACCGACGGATTCCAACTCGGCCGCAATGAAAGGCGACTCACGCCAACTTGATACCGATACGGCGACCTGGCCTGTATACACAGGTAGCAAGAAATATCTCGACATATTTGAACACTAAATTGGGTAGCGTACGCCTCAATCAACGCATTATAAACGCAGCAGAGAGGCGGTTATAAATTCCTCATTCTTTCCAGATTGTCCAATTTTAATCTCAGCCTCGCCAGAATTATTGCACTGGTCGGAAAGCAGCGGGGACCGTTACTCAGAGACCAAAAGAAAGTTTCCCTTTCGTTTTTCCTTAAGGTTTTTTTTTTTGTTTGTTTGTATATAATGTCCGTTTTAACCCTTCTCGGCATGCATGGGTATAATGTGGCAGGAATTTGGTTTCGTAAGTCTGGCATGGCGCGTCGTCTCATTTGTATGTTTAGGCTGGGGTCGAGGAATGACCTATTTATAATCCATGGTAGACTTTGGTCACGTGACGAGGATTGTAGTATTTGGTCACGTAACAATGATTTCAGTCAGAGGCGTAATCATAATTATGATTCAAACGATGACACGACATTTGCTCCTGCGACAATTGCTCCGGTCTTATTTTCTCCAAGGACTTAGGGTTAGGGCTGTGATAGAGTTTGGGTTTAGTTTGACATGAGGATTAGGATAAGGGTTAGGGTTGTGATAGGGTTTTAGGTTTACTTTGAAGTGAGGATTAAGATAAGGGTTAGGGTTGTGTTTGTGGGTAGAATTTACGTTTGGCTTAGCCTGCAGATATTTCAATTGGAGTAATTGTCGAATGAGCAAATGTCACGGTGCCGATGCAAAAGAATGAACATAACATTTTTTTCCTGTTATTGAATTCGTGGTGAATTCTAGTAGAAAATGAATGAACCATTATTGAAAATAGAGAAATACAAAAAAAAAAAAAAACGGGTATGTAATGTCAAATGATGATAAGCTCATTTGACTAAACATTGTTCTGGTATGCACATTACTTGAAACGTCTCATCTTTAATACAATGTTCGTCGAACAGGGCGGGGTCCAAATCTTACCTTTAATTGAAGATATTGGCTTCCATATACTATAAGGAGAATATATAAAACATTCAAGCTTGACAGCGTTTTCTTGCCGTTTCCCGAGACTTTACACACAGGGGGCTTTAAGACAGAATTTGATGAGGAAGAGGGGGGTCGAAAGGATAGCACCGGAGACCTTGTCATGGTCTTAATGCTCGGTTAAAGACGGGTCATTAATTCAGTCGCTAACCAGCCTTGCATCTACAGCGGGATCGGACTCTGCCATCTGGCAACTTCATTCACGACCAGGGCTCAATCAACGGCGAGATATGTTATACTCTGTCTTAATTACTGACACATCTCCGTGTACCCGGGTACCCCCTTATAACCTCGTATTCGCGTTTACACTGTGTCCTTCGTCCATAAATCGCATACCTTTGAAGTTATTGCATAATATGTCTAAATGAATCAGATGAGACATGAAGAAAGTGAAATGACGCTGCACAAACATCTTTGACTAAGTCAACACTCGTATATACCAACCCTGACTGGAGTTAATGGTTACGGAAGTACAGCTGCGGGTCTCTTTAAAGTAAGCGTGAAAAAAAAAAGAGAGTACACACGCGCACACACAGACACACACACCAAACTTCTTGTCCGGCCTCTCCGTCGGAAGAAATACGTCTGCCCGTAACCTTGTGTTGGAATAAATTCACTATGCAGAAGAACATCAATCTTTCTTTGAAAAGAGATCTCGCGTTACTCTTTGCATTTGAAAACTACCCACATGGTCATTTTACCCCAAGAGAATAGCTCCCTCGTCATAGGGTGTTGAGTTTATATTACCGGAGTGCCCATCAGCTGTCATACGTAAGAGAGTGAGGGGGGGGGGGGGGGAGGGGAGGGGTGCAGACCATTGTCAACTAAAAAGAAAATAAAACTGACAGCCCGCTATGTCAGTTTGTCATCCCTGCAAAGCCTTCGAAAAATCCACCATGTCGGAAAAAACACACAAACAGATTTGAAAAAATAGGTCGAAGGGGAGAATGAAAATAAGATATGTCACTCACGGAATTGTTTTACATCTTCGTTAGATAACACGCCAAAGTCACGTTCCAGCATTAGGAGGCGAACGTGCAAAATTTCATATACAGGAAGGAGTATATTCGAGGCAAGACTGAAATTCGAGAGGTGACTGGACCAATCTTGGTATGACGGACGAGCTTTGATGATTGGGCCCTTGCAGAGGACACGGGGAAAGCATACTCAGTTGTTGCGTTCTGTCGTATTTTTGTTTCTTTTCTGCTTTCCAGTCTTCATCTTATAAGGTAACTGAACCATTGAAGCTCTGCCGACTCCATGCCACCTTAGCCTACTTTTTGAATATAGCACTTGTGTATTCTTGTTTGTTTGTGTGTATGTGTGTGTGTGTCTGTGTGCGTGTGTGTGAAGTGTTAGTGGTTGTGTGTATGCGTGTATGTCGTTCATATGTTCGAGCAAGCCATCGTGTGTTTTCCCGCCCTGACCAGTACACACACAAAGATTTAAAGAAAGCAAGAATCCTTGCTTTGATCATGTGCACAAGAACTCCTAGAAGTGTCATGACATAGGCAGTTTCTGTGACCACGTCGCGGCGACTTCAAGCGTTAAAAAGTGTCTCTCGAGAAAGCATCCTGCCTCTGAAAACCTATGCCCGTCTCATGGGGCCTTAGGACGGATTAATTCGAAGACATTTATATTGCGGAGTCGCCGGCATCCGCCCGCGCCGTGTAGCACGCGCCGCCTCGCGAGCAGGCTCACGCGGCGTATTGTTTCTCCTGGCTGTCTGACGGTTACTTTGTGGAAAGAGAAAGGTCTCTACTACTATCTCAATGCCCTCCTGAGATAAGACGCTACACCTACCATAATTAAAGTTTCGACCACTGGTGGCAATTCAGACCATAGTTCGCTTTTCAGTGGAAGGTCTCAGTCAGCTCAAATTTGGGGGGATTTCTTTTCCAATTCATTGCAATCGTCATAAATATCCATAGTGGAGTGAATGACACAAGGGATTGTTTCAATGAAAGGGGGGGGGGTGTAACAGAAATGAAATGGAACATGATGATGCGCCGGTATTGTTTAGTTGAAACCATGAGAAGACATTGAGAGTCTATTTGAGGCTGTGATAGGTTCAGAGCTAATCAAAGCCGCCGAACTCCATTGTGTGTGATTCCAGTATATCCATCGTGACCAGTGCATTCAGACCAATATCAATGCAGAGAGATCCGTCTCACAAGCTCACTAATTACTCTGCGGAAACGTGTCTACATATTATACGAATGTCATTTCTAAGCAATATCATGATGGCTTACAAGGCTAAAAAATATAAGGGGAAAGTGAGGAGATAACAGAAAGATAAGCAATGAGTGGGCGAGAGAACGAGCTAAAGGGAAATGTTACCAGTGTGTGCGTGTGTGTGTGTGTGTGTGTGTTCGTGTGTGTGTGTCGGCTATTGTGTATGGGAAAGAGAAGAGAAAGATATTTCTAAGCAATATCATGATGGCTTACAAGGCTAAAAAATATAAGGGGAAAGTGAGGAGATAACAGAAAGATAAGCAATGAGAAAGATATATATATATATATATATAAAACCTTTTAGGTTTAATATATAACCTTTTAGGTTTTAATCTCATATATATATATATATATATATATATATATATAGTCTAGGTCCAAACATGTTGCGAATTCACGTATTGGCTCCAATATAGCGAAGAATCAAGAAATAAACTAGTAATGCATTATGAAAAAAAAACTAGTAATGCATTATGCAAATTTGAGTTGTTCAATAAACTCATTCTTATTGGCGAAATAATGCATTACTAGTTTATTTCTTGATTCTTCGCTATATATATATATATATATATATATATATATATATATACATATAGTTGCTCCGCGTATTGGCAGTACTAAAAATAGCAAAAATAATGTCACATAAGAGGAATGCATGAAATGCCAATTGCCTTGATTTTATTCAAAATCCGAATTTTCGGGGGCCTCCGCCTTCGTCGCACTGTCATCCCTAACGAAGGGGGAGGCCCCCGAAAATTCGGATTTTGAATAAAATCAAGACAATTGGCATTTAAAGGGATGGTACAGTATTGGTGGTGAGGAGAATTAGGCTTTTAACTTATTGCGAGATACCAAGAAAAAACTTATGTTATAGTACAGAGCATACCATTTTAAGAGGAATTCAAAGTTTATTTGATGAAAATCGCATTTGGAATGACTGAAGCATCCAAAAACAAAGTAAAACAAAGCTGTCGTAATGTCCCACACTTTATTAGAATCGCTATCTTTTGGATATCTCAGCCATTTCAAAACCAATTTTCATCAATAAACGTTGAATTCCTCGAAGAATTACATGCTCTTTCATATTTCATAAGAGGTTTCTCATTATCTCACCAAAAAATGTTAGAAACCTGAAATTAGGTCTCAACCAAAACTATACAATCCCTTTAATGCATTCCTCTTTTGTGACATCATTATTGATATATATATATATATATATATATATATATATATATATATGTATATATAAGGATGGAGAGAGATAATTTGGAGAGAAAATAAGTAAAGAGGAATAAACAACCCACACTAGCCCATCACAAAAAAAAAAATGGTAATGTGCTGACAATGAGATGCTTTATATATTTTATTTTTCTGTTTGATATACTGTAGATACAATGACCTAAATGAGAAAGTGTTTTACCTGAAATGTAATAACAAAATGATAGCATTCTGATGCCCAAGACAGGTTCGACCATCGTGTGCAAAATTCATTCATCCATTCATTCATTTTATTTCCATTTTAAAGCAAAAAGAGCATTTACAAAATTTTAAATACAATTGTCCTGCTATAAGTCTTACATGGCGGGACGATAAGAAGCACACATGGTGACTAGATTAATATGAGAAGGAGCGGAGAGGAAACGGCAGTGAGACCTGGATGAGACGTGTGATCCAGCTCAGACTGGACTGTTAAGTTCAAGTCATCTGTGGTCATCCAACCCCATCTCATCGTACTTTGCGAGAGAAAGCCTATTCTTCGAGGGTTTTGACAATCATCGTGCTCAGAGCATTAGACCAACACCGTTACCAGTTAAGAGGTCAGCGTTACTTGTGACCTTTGACAGTGGCTTTTGATAGAATCCAGGAATATCATAGTGACATAAATAAGGAAATTGACAGACGAGACCTTGGAAGCATTGTTACGTCAGCCATTGATATTAGAGGCGTCACATGACGAAAATTCTCCCCAGATATTCAGGTCACTCACGTGGCTGCCATTAGGTCGAAGTTTGGACTATTCTTGAGACCTAGATCATCATTTCACATAATAAAAGAACGCCGAAGATCCGGACACGTCAGCACCGCCGAGTTTTCTCCGTGCGTATAAATGGCGGGTTCTGGACTATCTTTGAAATGGCGGATTTCTCCGCTAGCTGTGATGTTGACCTTTAGTTTCCTTGCCAATCGTTGACATTCGTCTCTGTGAGTGGATTTGTTATGAGAGATCAACTCGTTAACGTTTGGGTCTCAGCAGGACCGATATTGAGTGGAATGTCGAGAGTGGTGCGAACCACCACGACCCACCGCCCGCTTCGTTACCCGCCTTCTCGCCGGCACTAATGCGCTAATTGGTCGGCGACAGTCGGAATGTTGCAGTCACTGTGTCGCTAGAAGTGACCGAAGACATCGGGCCGCTTTCTCGCAAAACAAATAGCCCAGGAAAAAGAAAAAAAAATAAACCCAATTACCGGTTTCTTCCTCTAGTCCATTCCCACATGGCTTCACAACACTTAATATAATATATTATGTAGCCACCATTGGCCAATTATCAACCTTTTACTTGGAATCTTTAACTATGTTTTGGTGGGGGTGGGTGGATTTGGGATGAGGAGTATGGAGCATGAAGAACACAAACAAAAACATGCATGATATGTTCTCTTTCGAAGCAAATGATTAAAAAAGTCAACATACTGTAAGCAAAAGACGTGAAGAGAGTAGAGAGTCGATTAAAGAGGATACGAATTCTACGAAGTGCATGATTTGCGAAGTCAATACCTCCTCAAGTACTCTTCAAATCAATGGACAATCTTACTTTCTTAAAATTTCATAGAAGTTGGTGAACACATTCAATCACATAAAGCAAGGGCAGCAGAACGTTTTTAGTATGGGGGTGAGGCGCTCCGGCTCCAGAATTTGAGCAAGACAAACATCACCCCCCCCCCCCCCTCCAATACAGAAAATGCTTCTCTTCCGATGGGCAGTGTGATGGGGTGTATAAAGGGTCAATGTTCCCTCATCCACTTCCCACCCCATGAGAAGAATCCTCAGAAAATCATTGTTTTTTATTGTTGTTGTTGTAGTTGTTGGTGTCTTTGTTGTTATTGTTATTGTTGTTGTTTTTGTTGTTGTTCTTGTCATTGTTGTTGTTCTGTTCCTTGTTGTTGTAAGAACTAAAAGTGTGTGGGGTGCACGAGGCCCCAGTGAAGCATTAGAGTTTTTCTCCCTATTGTAATCCTTCATCTCTGCTCACGAAAGAAAGAGAACGATAACGCACATTCCGTTGGTTCAGCAGGTGTTCAGGCTGACAGCTTTCTTTATCTACTCATTCTATGGCCTACTCGTGAGGAATAACGACTCATACTGTACTAAACGAAAGTGATATCCTAAATCTTGCGAGTCCATGCCTTTGGATTTTGCTCGTAACTGTTGCGAGCCATCATAACTAAAGATCTATCAACTCGATAGTGGCGCCTCTGCAATGGTCATGGGACACGTGCGTGATACAGTTACCATATAAATATCATACACGCGCGCACACGCACACACACAAAACACACAATATACACACGTATGTATATTTATATATATATATATATATATATATATATATATATATATATATATATATTATAACAGCGAGAAAAACCAATAATAATAACAACAACAGCAGAAACAAAACAAGCAAAGCTCTAGATATATTTAGACCTTTCTCGAACAATGCAGGAGAGCAAAGACTCCAATGTCTTAATAAGCAATAATTACAATGTATGTAATAAAATAGATACCAAATCACTGTTGTCGAATCTCTTCACCCCAGATAAAGAAAATTCACATCTTCTGACAAGTATAACCAGAAATATTTTCTTTCCATTCTTGGTGACTCATGATGGCTACTTATAAGACCAACAAACATCACGAGTGACAGAGGACCTTGGTGCATCAGTGCAAGATGAGTGAATGGCAAACAGACAGACTGTTTCCATGAAAACATTCAAGAGGAAGAATTTGGATGATTCCTCGTCGACATCAACGGGACACAAACCACTGAATATGAAGTCAAGTCAAATCAATGAAATAACGAGGACAAATTTAGATCATAATTCTGAAACAAAACTTTATTTTGTGTTTCATTTTCTCCGCGCTGCCAAGTTGCATAATTACGCTGAATATTTTGGACCTTTCATCGGCATGGCGCAAGACGCTTGAACAACAATGACCAATCCATTAATTTTTGTTTACGCATGCGTGAAGTTGCGTCAGATGACGTCAGATGACGTCACAGATCCAAGGCACGAATTTATCCGTTGGCACCATGAAACTGTTATTTCTCAAGCTGTGCACACTGCCAGGGTTGCAACAGTTCATATCACAGGTATACAATCACTGAAAGTAGACAAAAAAATCTTGTCGTCTGGTCACTCCATAACCCAAAACGCACAGAGACGTTTACAAGACAGATGTTTTATTTCAGATCATTATCGTTTTCATAATGTGATATTTGGGGAAAATTGAAATGACTGAAAGCTTTGCTTCTGGTCATTTCATTAATAGCAGACCAGAATATCTCTAAGGGCCTTACTTGGAAAAAGTTACCTCATTCTAAACTGGCACATCACGACGGGGTGGAAAATGAATACATTCTCTTATATCAGCTCCCTACTTCACGTACTTGCATTCAGACCTGACTCAATTTCTTCATACCTCTTCTTTGTTAAGGAATATTCATCGAGGCAGAATCATTATTTGAATGAATTACAGCACCTTAAGATATAGAATTGTAATATCTAAGGTATAATATCATGGGAGGAGAACAGACAGAGACCGTGCGCAGGCAAGATCACAGCAGTTTAACTTGCACAACTATTTCCAGGTGTCGGTTTCAGTAAAACTAAAGTGTTTGATGTCCTCAATTGTCGGAATTCTCTTATAACAAAAATCTAATCTGCGCTATCAAATATCAAATGATATAAAATGTCTTCGCCGTGCACAGTCCTCTTCATGGTTCATATATTTGTATTTTTCTCTCCATTCAGGTTTCAGTTGCTTCAAATAACTTTCACTTATATTCACTTCAAAGTTCACCTCTACTGTGTTCTATTCTCTTCTTATTATTTTTTGAACCTGGTAGAACGGCGAGAATGGTTCTAACTCTCGTGTCATATCATATTAACAACAAGAGGGGTTTATCAATCATGTTTAAGCACAACAAAAACACCTTCTTTAGTCCCTTGCCTTCTTCAATGAAACAGACAGGAATATGGCAGTGTTTAGAAAGTTCAGTTATTAAAACGAAACCATACACTCCCGATACACAGTCAATTTCGAAAACACTACTCTTACAATCCCCCCCCCCCCACACACACACACGAAAAAGCAATTGATTTCTTGTCTTTAGTGATAAGTCTATAATGTGCACAACTTTCCAGGTCAAACTCATCTAAAAAACAAACAAACAAACGAAGTATCATAAAATATCTAGAAACATTTATGGCTAACTATCGTGTTGCTGTTATGATGTATAGTCTAAACTTCTGCCTTTTGCCCCGATGGTATTCCATACACGTACTGGTGTTTAATGCAGGGAGGGGATTTTACTTCTGCCAAGAACAAATATGTAATCAGTTGATCACGTAAATGGCATATAGATCTCTGAAACCATCCAGTTTAAGTTGAAACAACAAAGATTTCCCTCTTTTACAAGAGTCCCTAAAGAAGGACGGCAATCTTGTTGAAACATCTAGGCCTTCACATACCAATCCACTCTGTTTAGATTTGTTACAAAAATGAGATGAATTTAGGGGCGGGACGCTGTAAGGACAAGTAAAGGAGTTGATCTTTGCCGGAGGACACACCTGCACAGCTCCGATTTCCAAAAGCTCACAGAAATCCTGTAACCTGAATAACTGTTGTGAAGAGGTAACGTAACTCTGCAAAGTGAAGTAGATGATAATGAAAGTATGATATTGATGATGAGAGTAATTTCAATTACCATGGTGATAATTACCATGGTGACAGCTTAAGGTATAACTGACACTCCTGGCTGTCGAGAATCATATGAACAATGAGCTTAGAATAAATGCATTACCAACCCGATCCCCATATACATTAGGCTAACAATATTGATAATATTTGCCATCATAATACATACAATAACCGCATTTCATATCTACTGCTGATGTTGTATATGTGTGTGTGCGTGTTTGTGTGTATGTGTGTGTTTGGCAGACAAACTATGGCGGTTATAGGGGATTTAAAAACCGAAAACACAAAAATGGAGCCAAAAACATCCTTCGTACCTGTTATGAATATCGCTGATTGCTACTTTGCATCGTTAGCGGCCTGGCGGGTTTAAAATTTGACTATCATCTTACAAAAACACAACAGTCAGCAACAGGAGCAGCGGTACGTGACCGGGTTTAGTTTACGTAAGTTTCTAACCTTCGTACCCCCGAGATATGGCGTATCAGATGCTACCTACGGACAGATGTCGGCTCCAGATTTTAGTCCCCCAGCCCAACCTGGAATTCCGATGGAAAAGAGAATGGGTAGTTCAAGATGTGATTGAATGCGGAAATGAATTAGGATGAGGAATGGGAGAAGAAGGAGTTATCTGTGAAAATCATAAGACGATGATGAGGGGGAAATGGGCAAATCAGAAGCTCACTAAGGTATACACGGAAGCTCCGATCTGTGCTAGGGATGCTAAACAAACACGAGGGGTGGAAACACAAACCTTATCAAATCAAGATACCACTGAACTTGATTGCTCTCGATCAGAAGTCGCTTCGGCGTCTGCAGAGCCGGCGAAGAATTATTGGGATGATGCCGCATAGATGAACTCGCCCATTTAATAGAATAACACAGATTGCCCACTGCGTCGCCATGGCAACCCTTCAGGAGTAGCCAAGGAGCAAGCGATCGACTTCATAGCGTGGAGGCTTAAGACATATTGGAATCCTTGCCACTTTCATGGTATGTTGATGATGCTTTTGATACCTGGCGATTCGGAGAAAATGCATTTTTATATTTTCTATATGTTTTTTGCTCAACAGATAGACTCCAGTTATCAGAGTTCATACCAATTATTATATGCAAAATTCAATCATACAAACCAACAAAATAAACAAACAAAAAAGCATCAGATTCCTCGGCCCTTGCGAACCTTAAACTGTGGTGACAGTAAAGCGGTAAATCTGTGTAATACTCGAAGGATTTCAATCAAACTTCTGCTTCATTAGACCTGACTTGCTGGAGAGTATTGGCGGCACAAGCTTTCGCCGCGGTATCGCTGAAAAGTGAGGCGTGTTAAAGACATGTGCATGCATCAATAGTTTGCGCGGAGAAAAAACGGCCAACAACTTCCATTTAGGCTTCCGTTCTAGCCGATTCTCCAAACATGACGAATTCGCGGCAAGAGTCAGCATAGATTCGGAGAAACAATCATTTGAGGGCGCTGGAGAACCACGTGATGCATTTCCACTGTCATTTTCTTCCCCTCCCTTTATCAATAACGGAACACGAGGCAGATGGTTAAGAATCATTTCCCTGTCTAGTGATGGATAAGGCATTGAGGCCGAGAAGCATGTTTACTTCTTCACGCCCCCTACCCCTCCCTCCTCTCTCTCTTTGATTTCGAAACGCAATATCTTGTGGAAGGACGATCTACAAAACGAGCCATAATCTTGTTCAATTTTGTATGAATGAAACTAGTCGGGCGGTTCTCACAGTTTGACGGGCCATACGTCGTGAAAGATCACAACAGTTTGAGGCTCTGGTCTGTAAACTTTTAGTGTCACTAGTCTTGTTCAGTGTTGCACGGTGTCCGCATTGACAAACACATGGTTTGTAATATGTTACCATAGAAGCATGGTGTGGATGTCATCACAGGATCACCGGTAAAGTATTGCCACTTTTTTTTCTTTTTTTTTTTTCTTTTTTTTTTGGGGGGGGGGAGGGGGGAAAAAGGGGGTGGGTAAAACATTTCCATTTAGCATGTATTATCTATACATTATCATAACAATTTATTTTACTTTCATTTCATTTATAACATACATCTACAGATGTGGGAACAGTGACGAAAATTTTAAAATGAAGTAAAATTGAAAGATTGTCAGTGTGTGTGTGTGTGTGTGTGTGTCACTGTGCGTGTGTATGCGTGTGTTTTGTGCGTGTGCGTATGTGTTGTGTTTCTCCGTGTCTCCTTGAATACCTGCATAACAATCTTTAGGTCCGTCTATGACTGGAAGCCTAGTACAAAATCCCAAACCCTGAAATACTCTCAGATTTCTAAGCAAAATTGCAAACAATTTCCATTCCACCTTCTTCTGTCCATGGTATCTCTCGAACTTTTATAGGTAGATAGGTGCATATAACTTTTGTTACGGCAACAATAAAAACAAGTAAGAGAGAAGCGGTTTTCGAGTGGGTAAACACACAAACAAAAAAAAACATATGAGGCAGAAAGTTCTGTGCTGTGTACACTTATACCCTTTTCCATGCACCTTTGTGTACATTGCATACAATAGCCCATAACTTAACCTCTCAGTCCCATTCATTAGATTTGCCGTAACATGTGCCTATCTTGAAGACTTAATGGATACTCCCGCTGATAGCTGCTGTTCATGTTCAATAGAATGCTCTTGACATTATGCTTGATGGATCGTGAATATAAAAGTTAATGCATCGCAAAACAAAGTTAACCTCCGGGGTTAACATAGACCACAAGTAGACGCTAAATATTTAAATGCTGATTGCAGGGTCTGTTTCTCATCTAGAAAGAAAGAGAAATTTGGATGAGAGAGAGAGAGAGAGAGAGAGAGAGAGAGAGAGGGGGGGGGGGGGGGCCCTGCCTAGGACCACCGTTTTACATCCGGGAAGAATACACCGTCAAGCGGCAATGTGTTCAGGAAAGCCTATATTTAGCGTAAGCGCAGCTCACTAAACCACAAATGGAAGTTCGCACCTTGTGGGAAAAGCGGATTTGTGTGTTTGCAGGTGTGAATCTTCCCCTCTCCATCTCACAACCAGTCCCCCCCCCCCCCACTTTTTTTCTCTCTCTTATTTGCGCTCTCTCTCCCTCCCTCTTTTTTTTTTCTCTCCCCTCGCTATTTCTTTCTTCGTGCCTCTCCGTGTAAGCAGTTTAGGTGAATATGTGTGTTTGTGTTTGTGTGTGTGTATGTACATGGTATGTGTGCTTTTGTCTTAGAGCTAGTAAGCTGGTAGAGGCAACATCTCTGTCTGTCTGTCTGTCTGTTTGTCTGACTGTCTCTCTATCTATCTATCTCTCCCTCTGTCTCTGTCTCTCTTTTAATGATTTCTGTCTTTTCAGAGGTGAAGTGAATAGTGCCGCCAAAAGTATGAAGGAATAGCCTTACAATGGTACATGTGCCATTTCCCTCTTTCCGTCAAGCGGTGAAGCGAGAATATTAGGTCGCAAGATAAAGCATAAAAGCGCCAATTCGATTTGTGCACGAAAAATACGGCGAAAGCAAATAAAAATGAATCCTAGCGACTATACGAAGTATACCTTCTGATATCGGAGGTTACATCAGGAGCAGAGCACAAACGCGATAATATCTCGGAAAAAAATCAAGTAATAAATATTAAAGTACGTGTGTATTTTCTTTTCTAACCTAGAGCACGTCATTTGTTTTTGTTCTGATTGTTTGTATTCTCTACAGAGCAGACCTGTATTTCAAAATCATATAAACTATTATTACAAACTGCCTAAGAGAGCAAAAAAAAAAAAAAAAAAAAGGATGGGAAAGTTCATTTCGGCATGATCATATTCATGGTCATGGATTTTATGAAAGGGTTTTGCAGTGCAATACAGTTGGCAGATGAGAAGAACATGTTCACTTAGGTGCAGATATTAATTCTATGTTTGACACCTGAATTGTTAATGGTTTTCCTCGCAGAAAAAAGATTCATTGTCAAATCCCTACACGGCTTTTAATACATGTCTGCATCTGCCCTGAGTGAACGAACATGAACACCAGGGTTATTTGATTTCAAGGCCTATCCAGATCCCATGGATGGCTTTGCCCCCTCAAAATGAACGACGTAACGGACCACATTGTTGGATTAAACACACTCGACAAAACGTAATCTGTACAGTGCCACTGTCAAGCGTGATCAAGGTTTTTTATCTGGTGAAAGTCGTTTAAAACTGTGACTCGTAAAGCTAATGGAACTACAAGTCGGATCAACCCTAAGCAGATTTGATATTTTACAGCTGCATGAGTAGTGTGGATCGCTAGAGGTTGCCTCAGCAATGCGGCCATCGCCTTGCGAGCCACATGGCGCGAAAAAAAAAATCGACTTACTCTCCTAATTGTCGTCACCATTGGGTTCTTGCTTCGTAAGATGTATCATGGAATCTTGTCCGTCAGCCGTGATGTGATGTCTTACGTGCCAATATAACACGGGTGTTTAAAAAATGAAACCTGTACGTTCATAGTACCTCTTTGTTTCAAGGTATGGAGAGAAATTCTTACTATTCGAGACAAATGAAAAGAATCCTAAGGAATTATTCTGATTATCGTTCACCGGCTACAATTAGGGGGAAATGACGCCCTATGAAGTGAAAGAGAAATAGACAATAGATGTATTTGTGGGTGCACGTCACGAGACCGACACTCACGAAACATACAGCCTACAAGTCATACAGCCAATGAGTCATACAGCCTACGGGTTATACAACCCATGAGTCGTACAGCCCATGACTTCGACACTAAGCAAACAAGACCCACGAGACTGACACATTAAAACCTGTACGCGTGTTGTCATGTCTAACTCGTTGGCTGTTTTTACCTAGTGTCGAACTCAAGGGCTGTATGACTTGTGGGATGTATGACTCATGGACCTTTTTTTCAATGTCGAACTCGTGGGCTGTATGACTCGTGGGCGTCGGTCTCGTGGGATGACCCCGTATTTGTAGTCTCGCAGTAGGAGAACGTGAGGAGCTGTTGTGGAACAATGCGTAAGACCACGGATTTTCAATCATAAGGCCAATATTGTTCGAGTCTCCTAACTATATCGGTTGTGCCCATAGGCATGATAAATCATCATTGCCTACAAGTCCTTCGGAAGGGACTTGAAATCGTCGGACCAGTGGTTGCAGGCCTTCAAGCCACCATTTATTGCTTCATTGTGGATGTGTAAAATAAATCTAATCATGACGCAGATGACACAATAATTGTTTTAAAATGGACTAACCTTGTCTCACTGGTAAGCCCAGTATGATAATAATCAGGCGTAAAGGCATACCCATGGCATATAGAACTAACGGATCTGCTCAATTTTAGTATAATTGCTTTTGTGTGTGTGTGTGTGTGTGTGTGTGTGTGTGTGTGTGTGTGTGTGTGTGTGTGTTTATTTGGCATTTGTTTGTTAACTCAAATGTTAAACACTGATGGCGAGTCTTAGGCAACGCGTTTTGCAATCCTGATGCGGAAAGCAATATTTCTCTAAAGTTTTGAGTACTGCTTTGGAATATATACATTTTTCAGTAAGTATATCTCTTCATCATTTATCTAGGTCAGCAATCCTTTTAAGTGCAACACGCAACAAACCTTTCCTGCGAGTCTAGGTACCCATGTGACTGTGAAAATGGTAAAGTACACGAACTGCTCAACCAAGGAATGTGGGGCTTAGAGAGGATGCCTGTCTTACAGTCAGAATTAAACTTTCCTTTCTTTTTTGTTGTTGTTGTTTTTCTTACAAGAGTTGAAGTCTAAAAGTCAGATCGTTGTGCCTTCTCCTTTGCTCTTTTCTCTCGTTTTTTTTTTTTTCTGCATCTTCCGCCCTCGTTCTTCCTCCGCTTCAAATCGCTTTAATACCCGCGATGAAAAATCGACCAGGCAGCCCTCTCTGGTACAACAGCAATCGCAAGACGATTTGTTAATCAGCGCTGACCTGTGACCTACTGGTGATATCCTAGCCAACAGTCATTTCATATCGCCGTCTCCCGCCATCCGGCACTCACGATTGATGTATAGAGGTGTAGTCGCACCGTCCATGCACGTAATTGGATAATCCATATGAAAAAAGGGGGGATTTACGTGATATAAATAGGGCGAAATTCATGCCTTTTTGATATATTGCCTAGGTTTGAAGAGAAACCTTACTATAGCATGGCCCAGAGTTCACCACTTTTGTTAATAGGAAATTTATTTGGGAACCTGCACTTAATAATATATTTATGATATGTCTGTATGCATGCAGTATTATGTGTGAGTGTCTGTAAAGTAACTGGTTTTGACCGTGTATATGCATGGAAACATGCCAGGGGCGGATCCAGGAATTCCAGAAAGTGCGCAAAATAATAACAAACAAAAAAAAAAAAACCAGCAAAGGGGACGAACCCCCCCCCCCCCCGCTTCCGTTTTGTTCTTTTTATTCCATTTATTAAAAAAAAACCCAACAACAACCAAATGATAAAGAGGGACGCCAAGTGCGCCCCCCCCCCCCCCCGCCTCCGGATCCGCCACTGCATGCTGTAGATCTTATTATTGTCAACGCGTTTAGTATTGTCGTGGTATGATCGCCTATCCATCCTCGATGGCATTCCTTGTAAGACAAAGGAAAAAAATGATGATATAAAGCCAACCATCTTTGTCCAGCTCTGTCATGTCTGACCAGTCCAGTTGACACTTCTTACGGAAAGCCGTCACGTACGCGCGTCTTCACACTATTCCATAATAATTCCGAATATGAATGACATTTCGAGAAAGCTTGCGAACGGATGTATTAGTACTTTATTTTTAGACTCTCATTTCTGTTGCTCGTTGATCATTCCGATTCAAAAACATCAATTCATGACAACACTCATATCAACAATATCAGCGTTTGCCAATGCGGACAAAAATGTTGAAGCGTTCATGATATCCGTCCAATACGCATGCAAGAGGCGATGGGGCACACAATCAACCCCAGATGTATCCCAAGAACACTTGATAAAGGCATGAAAGGGCGATGAGCCAGAAAATTTGTGTGTCAGAAAGTAAACTGTTGGTATTGATAACATGAGCCGAAGTTTTGTTATTTTTATTATAATATATACATATATATATACAATATGATACTCTCTCTCTCTCTCTCTCTCTCTCTCTCTATATATATATATATATATATATATATATATATATATATATATATATATATATATATATACTCACGTGTTGGCAAGATAAAAAGATAAGGAACAAAACTGGAACAACACTTGAAAAAGGGCGGCGAGACGCTCGAAAATTTGTGTGCAGAAATAAACCGTTGGTGATACAGCATGAACTTTGTTCCAGTTTTGTTACTTATATATATATCTATATCTATCTATCTATCTATCTATCTATATATATATATATATATATCCCTCTCTTTCTCTCTCATTCACTATTCTTCTCAATCTCTAGGCATTGCTAGCTGTCTTATCTACGTGTGAATGTCTGTCTCTGTCTATTTCAGTCATCGATTTCACACACATACTCATATCTTCTATCTCTCTCTCTCTCTCTCTCTCTCTCTCACACACACACAAACTTCTTCCCCTCTTCCCCCTTCTTTCTCTCTTCGAAATGGACGAGACTGCGGTGGAGCTGTCTTGTCACATTTACTGGACAAGAGACCTTTCTATCAAAAAACCTCACCACCTTCCTTTTTAACATTTTTTAAAGCCAGCTAGCCAACCGATGATTCAAGCTCCGTGGTCAACGAATACGGCGTAACAACCGACTCAGGGTAACATCTTAGAAGCTCAGTGAGAAGAAATCAAACCAAGGATCTGCCCGTTTCCGCCACGACAGATCCGTTTTAGTGAAGTTTGACCAACACAGGGGGACTTTTTACCACTTCTCCAGGGCCCACATGGCAGGATGTATTCTATTTCGATGCCTTGGTTTTGTGTCGTAATAACCACATTCAGTATGATATGAAATTGGGGAGAACAATGTTGGGGATGTTTTCGTTTATTTTAGTGAGCGTATAACCTGTCAGTTGGCGGTGTGATGCTTTCAAGCAATAAAATCGCTATCCAGAGAACGGGGGAAGAGTACATCAGAGTGGGGTGGAGAAAAAAAAAAGACAGCAATTTGACTTGGCGTCGGAATTTTATCCTCCGGGGGTAGAGAGGAATTTTCAGCCGTTCGCCAAAATGAAATGCCTCAATATGAATAATGTAAGGGGCTATAGCACTCTCTCCTGACATACAATCATCTCGCAAATTTTTATATACGTGCATTTTTTTTTTCTAACAACTCTCACATTTGTAGAGTTTGGAGGCTATTTTCCGAATGAATTCATATGCCAGGAAATACTTCCAGCCACACAAAAAAGCCCGAGTTTATTTCACTCTCTACAGCAGAGTGCTGACCGCGACAATTACAGCTAATGTTGATGCTCTATAGTCCAACGAGGCAGTAGTGCGACAGCAGCCATGCCAAGGCGCAATAATTCCCCCCTAGAGAAAAAGAGAGAAAAAAATAGCCGCATCCAGCAGAGTAAAGTGGTAGGAAAGATGTTGAAAATGGTACCCAAAGCATAACTTTAGATTCCTTCATAATCCTATCGGCCATGATTATTGTTTCCTCTTTTTTTTAATTCCCACCTAAGCATTCAAGTATCTTCTCCTATTTATATTCTTCAAGTAGGTGTCATTATATTTTCATGACTGAGCGTCATGGTTTCTTCACTTATTTGATTAATCGTTAAATGTGTGATGCTTTCATGTTTAAGAGATGATACTCGCATTCGAAGTGATGCGGTGGTTGTGTTGTTTGCAGTGCAACGGAGACCTACCAGTTGCACGCTGTAATGGAGCCGAACACAATAGGGTCGAGGTCAGTCTAAAAAGGCGACGTTTGGACATCAACGACCAGGGATTTAAGGACTGAACGACGCTGTTAACCTTGCGAAAATGAGAAGATAAATTCTCCCCTTCCTTAGTGTCTGTTATCCACTTACCCTCCCGAAATGTTCGGCTAAGTGGTAGCATCTCAAGGTGTATGAGGACCTCCGTAAATAGCACGCGTCAACAACAAGGCTGACGTGTAACGTTCCCAGAATCTACTATCGATCAACTCAGAACATTAGGGCGTCTCGGGACGCTGGGGACTATATCCTTTTTAACGCGAAAGCAATATGCAGCCTTTTATCCTTGTGAGTGCAAGTAAAATATGACAAAAAGCCAGTTCGCATTTGCATCACTTTTCGTCTAGAGCGAAAATTGGCCGAGGTGCGCATGCTCATTCCACTAACGGGGGCGCGCTACCCGCTGGAGATCGATACTCCTAAAACTGTCTTCAAAATGGCTTCTTGTCCTCGTCACGTTGGTGGCTGATTTATGGGTCGAAAGACTCAGCGATTTGCTCAGATTTCGTTGACACTCTTTGTTCTTAAAATGTCTTGTAAATCTTGTATATGCTGAGGAAATGACGTCGGGGTACTTCGGCTCTGTATGTTTAAGTGCTGAAGGAAAGTTCAGGTATAATACACCGTAATGTTTTGAGAGCAAACATTGCACATGAACACTATGATATATTGTGCGTGGGACTAAGGCCATGGAAAGAGCAGAGGTTAGTACAAAAAAAAACACACACACACACAAAAACACACACACACAGAATATAAACCTTTAGATTCTCAAGGAGGCAGACTTTGAGGAAAATCACCTTCCATCTGAAATTCAAGGACTACTTATATACGTAATGATCATGAACTTTTCACCTTCATTTTCACTCAAACACACTTGCTCTGTAAAGGGATGATTCATCATCCCTGGAAAAAAATGGAGACTTATGCAATGCTTTAATTTTACAGTGTCTGTGCAGGGTCTGTGTGTCTGCGTCTTACACGCATTACAGTATAGATTCTACACCTGAGTCTATGGTGAACTCAAGCGAACGAAAATCAAACAGGCGTCAACGGCAGCTGGCATTTTGTGGGGAACAAAATACGCACAGCGGGATTTCATGTAAGACGTATTTCCGCTGCGCACCGTCGAGTTCTTTTTTACCCCGGCAAGAATGCAGCACGCGCATTTGCTAAGTACCTAATGCTTATTACAGAAACAAAACACGCCGCACTGACCTCGAGGCGTCTGCACGCTAACCTTTGCGGAAAGGTGCAAATCACGTTATTGCTGATCAATGAGAACCTCCTACATAACGGTAAACAATCCTCTTACTTTGTGCTTGGTAATAATGGGGGCAATTTCCTTCCACAGCCATCGCGAAAGCGTATTTATCATATACCTTCTCAACATATTGTCCTGCATCAAGAATTCGCTTTATCACACATTTGAAATTTGAACCCCTCACCACAGTTTGACAGTAATCATTATTTTGCATGTCATATCGTGCCAGCCGGATTCCTATAGTAGGCGAATGAAAAAAAAAATGCATGGAAGTTTGGCAAACGAGAACGATGCATTTATCATCAATGATAATTGGGTGGTGTTTGCTCCGTGTATTGTAGAATCAAAATTCTAGCAAGCGTTATCATGAATACAAATTCTGCTGTTTCTTTTTGTTGTTGTTGACATTTTTTTTTCTTTTATGGTGAGCATTTGAATTGGCCGCCTCGGAAATACTCTGTTGTATATTTTCTTGCTTTTTTTTTTGTTTTTGTTTTGGAACAGGTAGCATTACAAGAAATAAGACACACCTGTAACTTGACACATTAACTGGATGGAAAGAAAATATAGAAATACACGTAAATGGGTATGATTCCTAGTTAAAGGAAGGCTCCGAATTGACAGATTTCGTCAACGGAATTCTTGCATCTGTTCACTTTCGAATAGCCGAGGGGAGGATAAATGCTGAAGATAATTTCAAACGAATGCAAGCTGAACAGATTGCTCTACTTTTAAAGTAAGAGAGGCAAAATAAATGTCAATTTCACCATGGTGGAAATAAAAGTTTAATGTTACTCCTCCGTTCTTGCCTTTAAAGGAGAATGAAACTCAAATGCATAATATGCGGACTGAGGGAATGCAGCAATTTTAGTATAACGCATCAGTGACACAAAAAACTAGGAAAATCTGACAATATGTTCAAGAGGTATGAATCTTTAAAGTTTCGGTACCGCTATTGCTGGATGAGAAGACTACTAAATTTTGTGGACAACGATGAACAATGATCAAAAAGATAACGATAAAAGAATAAATATGAAGAAAATTTAACGTATTTTCATTTTCATGGGTACAATGAAAGAACACTTGACTGAGCTCTTTCAGAAAGTGGGGGAACAATATACCCTTAAATCAAAATGTCAGTACAGCAAGTGAAAGCATGTGTAATTTTTTCCCCTCAAAGAATTAATTTTGTAGAATCCTCTTTCTATTTTCTTATAGCGTTTTCCATTCATTGCGTCACGAACAATAGTAGTCTTCTTTAATATTCAGCGATGGCTGCACTGAAACTTTAAAATTCATCGCTTTTGAACGGATTGTCCGATTTTCGTCAAACGTTCACTGATGCGTTCTACTAATATTGCTGCATTCACTTAATGTCCTATATTCTATAATCCTATATTCCATGGACTGAGGAATGCGCTGAATAATGATGAGATCGCAAACCCATTCACATCCACTTCATCGACAGCATTTAATCCCTGCTGTTAATATCAATAACACGAGGAGCGCCATTAACATAGAAAAGAAATGTGATTTCCCCGATCTTAATTTCTTTCATCATTAACCATACCCGAAGGGATAATGATACAAAAGGTACGGTTCCACGTCAATGACGATAAGAACTTCAGCGAAGATTCGCCTTACGTCAGCTATAACTAAACGGTAACTGCAAAAAGAAAACAAACTAAAACAAACAAACAATAGGAATCATTAGTCATAAATACAAATTTGAAACGCATTCGTCTGTTGATAACTTGTATTTCCTGAGGCAAGAACTGACAACACCTATAGTAAAGGCTTTCAGTTTCATTCCACACTACGCTTGATGTATAAACTTTGCACTGTACTCCAACTTACTAATGGTATTAGTAGAGAAGTATGGACTTCTAAACCTAATGAATAAATGATTCAACTTAGCGTATGAGAAGACTACGTGACCTACTTCTCAAAAAGACACATGCTGAGGTGATGAATAGTGCGGCTGGGTGAACTGAACAAATATTATTGCGAACATTTTTGTTTTTTTTGTTTTTTCATCCTTACCGTTTGAATGGGGAAAAGGTGAATTTACTCATAGGACACAGTGTTGATTAAAAGCAACGAATCGTCCAGCAAATGATGACCAAAGCTGTCTTGCGTCTTACTTAAAGTTTCCTGTATACCAGGTGTCACAATGATATCGAGAAAAGTCTAAAGTGAAGTCTGTTAGATTATAGTCTTCTTCTATGTTTGTATACACTGGAATCCAGAGTACCAAACAGTGCTGTTTGTAGAGACTGGCTGGAAAGAATAACAAATATCTGATTTGGAACAAAACGTGCCTTCCATCGTAAATCAAATACGGACTAACCTTGAGTGATGCAAAACGGAAAAGACGAGTGTGTGTTGATTACAAATTGAAGTTTAATACCGCTAAGATAACCAGGTTTTGGCAGAAATGCTTCTCAGGCAGATTGAAAGTCTTTCAAAATGGCACGTAAGGTAAGACGCTTCGAATCCAATCAAGCCAAGTTCATAGGGGGAAAAGAAGGTTCCTTTAATCCGGCAAGAAGGTGGGAGGGGTATGTGGAGGGGATTTGGGAAGGTGCGACACTACACCTGATCGTAGAGTAAACGTAATTTCAAGTGCATTACAAAACCTAAACCTGCCTATCAGCAAGACTGCCATCCCTAGTAAGGCGGCTCAGCGCGGGCCGTGCCAAGTTAACAAACACCGAGTCGTAACCTTAACCCCAGGGTCCGGAAGGAGGACTCTCTATCCATCCCCAGATACCAGGATGCCATCCTGTAGGTGCTAAAGTCCACTGCTGATGTCATCCGAGGAGGAGACCTGCAAATAACCTTACGGATAGCTGTCAGGTGTACATAGCTTAGTTTTATGTCGTCATAGAAAGCTTTCGCTCCCACCACACCGCTACCACTACTGTAACAACATGAACAACTTCTTCTCCTCTTCTTCTTCTCCATCAGTTCTCTTTTTTCTTCTCTCTTCTTTCTCGTCCCCTTTTCAATTCATCTTCTCCTCCTCTTCATCTCCCTTTTGTTAGCTTCCACATCCTCCTCCTCATTATCCTCTTCCGCATCCTCTCGTTCGCTTCTTCCCCCCTTCCTGCTCCTTCTCTCGTTCTCCTTAATAAAACTTCCCCTTCACCCTTCTCCTCCTCTTTTTTTTTTCTCTCACCCAACTCATCATCTTTCTATTCTTCTTCTCCTTCCGCCCCATTTCTTTTCGGCCATTACTCCACCACTTCTCACTTCCTCCGTATTCATTATTCCTTCTTTCGATAAAAAAAGTAAAACGGCAAAGGTGTGTTTGAAAATCCATGCCATGAAACATAATGGATCATTCAATTTAACCCCTTAGGCGATGGCCTCAAGGAAAGTCTTCATTGTCTGTTTAAGATTAATGCATTAGTGTATGTGGAGCGTACGAGAGGATAAGGTTGTATTTGAAGCACGCATAAATGTAATCCTTTATCTAGAATGGGAAAGTAATTGATAAATTTATCTCATTCACATTCCGTTTATCCCATAGTCCATCAGGTATTCGCCTTTTGAATCTATGAAATGGCTCTGATATGACGCTCTCGTGCATTTTAAAGACTTGGCTTTGTCACATAATGGATAAGTGCATGTTTGATACGTCCACACTGATTTGATGTTAGGTTAATTATTCTATACATTATTACGTTTAATACAAATGTTTTGGGTGCAACACATGAGTTGTTTTGTTTTTGTTTGCTTGTGTTGTGTTTTTGTAGTCATCAAAGACAATAATACTGCTATTGCGGCGTCTACCATTACCAATACTACTTTTATCTCGAATTAAGAATTCTCCCTGACAACAATAACAAACAAAACATAAAACCCACCACACGCCCACATACATACGCACGAAGACACGGGTACACACACATTCACATCCATTCAAACCCACACGTACATCAAACCACTCACATAATAAAAGAGTCATTCATGATTAACTCCAAAATGGAGAAGACTCCATTTTCAGGAGTCGTTGATTACACCCAAAAGACACATTACTGTGGGTTTATGGCTTGTACAAGATTAAGTACACAGGGAAGTAAATTTCTAGATTTCAAACAATCATGGCGGTGCACACACTTTGCTGCCAATCTTGATTAGATTTGAGCGACAGGGCGACTGCCAAACGAAGTTCGAACCAATGATTTCAGCATGAATGCAGATTACTCTGAGAAAGAAATAAAGTTATAAACTCTCTTCCTCTCTGGCATTAGGTAAGTTGACAGCTCATGATGTATATCTTGGAAATGTCACGTTGATGACAAATACAAATGTTTCATTTCTTGTCGTGGCGTTTTGAAGGTTTATTCAAAGGGAAAACGCAAAACAGAACAAAGATTAACATTATTAGAAATTCAGCTCTTCTACAATACATCCTTCATCATCAAGGCGCAATGGTCTTGCGCCCAGAGACATATTTTGTCATAAGCTGTTAAACTATTATAGCATGCCCAGCTTCTAGGCCTTCTCCTTGCCCTGTTTCGTAGAGGTTTGACGGCTGCTGTCGGTCCGTGGGTAACAAGCCAACTGATCAAAATTTCCCCCAGAGTTCTCCGAGCATACAAAGGACAATGTATTCCTCGGAACCATGATTGTTCTCCCATGAGTTGTATGCTGAATGTCATGATTATTACACGTTTTAGCAAGGGCTTACGCATACCATTGGAAATGGTGTAACATTCCGTCATTCAATGAAATGTGGGTAAGACATTTTAAATGGTTGAATAGATCCATACTGTATGTAGGGTATGATTGACCACACAATGATGCTTTGATAAGGTTTGAAAAGTAGAAAAATACAACAGTCTGCTCAGCCCTTTCTTTTGTATAAAAAATGTCCATCCTTCCTATTCTAGCATTGTTATAGAATGTAATGAAGGAGCTAAGAAACTGCTGCTACATTCTCGCACTCTCCCTGTCTTTCTTTCTCTCCTTCCTACTCTCTCTCATCTATCTATCTATCTATATATCTATCTATCTATCTATCTATCTATCTATCTATCTATCTATCTACCTACCTATCTATCTTCCTATATACCTATCTATCTATCTATCTATCTATCTATCTATCTATCTATCTACCTATCTATCTTCCTATATACCTATCTATCTATCTATCTACCTATCTATCTATCTATCCATATATCCATGACAATGTATGAAAAATGCTAATCATGATAATATTGCCATGCATTCACTGATCTCAGTTCTCAGAAGGAAGGTGATAGATTTACAATTCGCTATCAGACCTGGTACTGATATGCGAACACTGAACGCTGTATCAATGTGTGATCCTTCCTGTCAACGTACAACAAAATCTAATCCACCTCACAGCATGACAAAAAGAGATACGAGTGGTATATTTTACGGTTTGAATGAGTCAGTGTGAGAAGAGAAAGGTATTTAAACAAACTTCCCAACCTCATCGACAAAGTTACGAGCATACTCATCTATGATATTAGTTACAGACTTTTACCGCATGATCAATTTTACCTTCCTGAAAAAAGAAGAAGATTTGATTTGGTTATCGAGATGTTTTGTGCGAGCAGATCGGCACGAAATACACTAGCATTGATATTGCATGCTAGCAAATTTTAATCTGATGTGATGGTGGCGTTGAATGTGAGCCTTTATTCTTTATGTTGCATCGCACTGCAATAACAACGGTAATGTGACCCTTCACGATCACAACTTATTTCCGCTGCAAAATGAATCCGTGAAAAGGCCTACTCCACATCACTCAAGTAAAAATTAATGGAATGATATATTAAAACGGAGACAAAACTCGGGCACGGCACGGGAAGGTTATAACGTGAGGAAGCAAAGGTGACACCATCTGCATTTCTATCTTTTTCTTTTTAATAAAAAACGAGCAATTATTGAGCTTGAAAATTAATAAATCTTCGGCAGAGCGGCAAACACCGTCAAGATGATATTGTGGAATGCGAACTGAGGGAGACTTATTACCAACTCCTCAAATGAAGCGCGAAAAGGGGGCTACTCCTGCATTAGAAGGCGGTCTCCTTTCATCTCAATGTTGATCGTGTTCTTTGGACAACTATCGGCTATAATCCCTACCAGGGGCGCGTGTATCATAGAGACCTGAATAAAAAACAGAATAAGAAAGAAAAAAAAAAAATCGGCGCTGCTGTCCGCCTTCCCGGCGATAGGATTTTTACTCTGTCCCGAAATCCGGCGATGTCCCTTATTGATCCGCCACAGAACCCGTTCCCCTGCTTCATTACACGGGTCGGGGATTGCGAAGAAAAGTTGACTCATATTTTATTGTGAACGCAATTTGCGCGCCATTTTGCCGATGAATGCTGCCCCCGATCGAAGTGGGTCGTACACAGGTGCACGCCTGTCAATGATGACATCAGTACATTAGTGCATTTTTATGAAAACAAAAAATGTTGTGATGCAGGCGGGGTAAATCCAGTCTGCCCTAAATTTGTTCATTTCTTTTTTTTTCTGTCATCAGCGTTGAAGTCAATACACTTTCCCCCGTTGCCCAACATATCGCGCTTCAAGATTTGTCTGAAAGCTGTACTTCACACAAACAAACAACAGGAGGGCAATTATTGTGCGCACATTAGGGAAGCTTCCTATTACCATTACGATGCCGACTTCGCAATACTTTATGCCTTAAAGTTTGCTTTCTAATAAATTGTTCCTGAACAAAACAGCTATTCATCTTTTCTGGGTGAATATGAATGTTAAGAGTGCTTAATGACTGTCACCAACTTTTGGGGAGAATCGAATGTCAGAGCGCTTTCAAGTTATACTTGCTTGACAGTATAATATGAATGGTGTATAACAGTTTTTATGAAGCATGTGAACGTGTCATGCTTATTATATGGAATGTTTTCTTGACCATTCAATCATAATTCCTCAGGACCAATCAGACAGCAGTGTAAACAGGCAGGGGGGCAAAAAATGATCACGTGACAGAAGGTTGAATGAAATCGCACACTAGTATATCGGTCAATGCTTGCGTGTCCTGGATATAAACAATGGCGGAATTGGTTAGATGTATTTTCGCACAATTGGTGAAATGAAGAAATCAGGGGTGACTCAAATATTTGCGTCTGCTCTCGGATGTTCAGGCGGGAAGACGGCTTGGCGGGAACGAGAGAATAGGAAAGATATACGTAGAAAAGAGAGAATACTATGTTCTCTCTCTCTCTCTCTCTCCTTATTTCTTGCTCATCACGCTTTCTTCATACAATCGGAAAAGCTCTGTTCTGTCTGTACACGCACACACACACACACACACACACACACACACACACAACACACACACACACATTTGCACAGGCAAGTCACTGATTCTATTTTCCTGATAAAGAGATAAAGAAAACGGAGATTAATACTAAACAAGCATATGAAATAAATAAGATGCAGAAAGTCTTTAATATGAGAGTATGAGCAGAGAGGATGACTATTGCCTGGCGCTGTTATATGCTTATTCGTTTTTAAACAATAATGTTCTTATTCTGTTTGCATCATGATTCCACAAGTGTATATACAATACGTACAAAACGTGTGATATTGATCGTGCTAATGAATTTGAAGGGTTTCCGGAGTACGATCTATACGTTTGGAACGCAACGAGTGTTGGGGAAATACAGCTATTAACACTACCTTTAACTGAAATAGGATCTTCTTCTTACATTGAACTTGAATGCAATTATCCAGGCACTGACGTCGATATCACTCACCCCGACTCTCTGGGCTGGGGACGGGGATGAATGGGGGGGGGGGGGGGGATGGCGGAAGGGGGACGGGAAGGGGGGGGGGGGGCTTATGTTGAAAACCATTCGATGATTGTGTACTTCTGCTAAGGCACAATGCTTTGGGCTAGCCCGTCTATGTATCATTCGCGGAAATAACGCGTCGAATGCACGAGCACGAGTCTGCCAACGACATCGTAAACGCGTTGGCAAAACGCCGCGTGTATTGCAGCAGCTGCTACTGACTTCGATCTCGGGCTCCGTGGGCAATTATCACTTTTAGAGAGAGAGAAACAATTGTGATCTTGATAACGTAGCTGTCTTCTAGCTCCCCACTCGAACACAATTACCTTGATATGTACTTGCAACCTATCGACTGCTCTTCTCCTTAAGTTGTTATGATTGGATACAGGCAGGATTTTTTTTTTTTTTTTATAGTGGTGTGGGTGTTGTTAGTACTTTACTTTGCATGTCACTAGTCAATTCGGTTGAATGATCCTGACTGATTCGATCTGTTGGATGGTTGACATACAATGACCAACATTCGGTGCCGAACAGTCAAGCTTTGTGCTTATTTTTGGCAATCGTTCTGTATGTAAAACTAAGATGTAACTCATGTACATGTAATTATGTAACAAATGTGTTGTATGGTTGATGAAAATGATGATAATTGTTGACAATATTCATATTACTGATATTTTGCACAGTGTTGATAAAATTGCAGAAAATTGATGTACTTGGAAAAATGGCATACAGAGAATAAATCAAATCAATCAATTATATTGCAAGGGCTGCACAGTAGAATAACCACGTGAGGAGAGAATAGCATAGTTAACAATTAAGGTTTATATTGACAAAGCAGACTTTTTGTCTTCATTTTGTTTGTTTGTTTGTTTGTTCGTTTGTTTGTTCTGTTTTGGTTAAGTTTTAGTTTTTGTTGTTATTGTTGCTTTCCGTTAAACGTGTGACGCCACGTGCAAAGGAAAGCAGGACTTGTTGTTGGGATTGCCAAGGCGTGGATAGTCGAGATGGCGACTGGAAGACGGAATGTTCGTCTTACAAACTCTCAAGTGTCATGGCGGACGTCCTGTCTAGGAGAGTGTCCTAATGTTGCTGTCTAAAGTTGTGCGTTCACGTGACCATCTAATTTACATCCAACTATGCAAAATAGGCCTACGCGGAGATTTCAGAAACTCGTAAGGAACGGGTTTAGGATGAATGAATTGAAAAAAAAAAAGATAGTGATTTGTTCAAACAAAATTAGTCGCAATAGCTGTGCTTCCGTCTATAGTCGTGAAAAATTATTATACTTCACCTCACTGTACAATTAAACATTCGCAATGTTGTTGGGAAGCTGTTTGATCTGATTTGATTTATTGGTTCCTGCATTATCATTGCACATGCACTTACTTGAACATGTACACACATTGTTGGTGTCATACATACACATAAACATCCGTTGCTAACAAAGTAGTTTTTTTTTCTTAATTACCTTTACAATGTACAGCAAAATGTATCAGCGATACAACGTCTGCGATCAATATACAGTACGAGAATACTATATACAAGAAATTCAACTTGCTTCCTTCAGTTTCTGCGAAACACCGATGTAATGATAATAATGTAATGATAATGATTGCGATAATAACAATTATGAGATAATATCAATAATTTGAAATTGGTGTTTAACTTTTTTTTTTATTTGTTCATGTGTAATCGTGTAATTAGTAGTTTATTCAGCGGTGCTACATGTTCCCAAAACTCGGACAACCTACGGGGATCGCGCCTTCCTCCATATGGCTCCTTCACTTTTGAATAAACTTCCGGGTAATGATCGTAACATACACAGCCTAGATACTTTTCAACGACATGTCAAGGCATATCTTTTTGCTCAATCATATGATTAGGGTGTTTTTGTTTTTTCTTCTGTTAGGCGTTGTCATTATTGTATCGTTTTGTATGGTATTGCACTGTATTGTAATGTATTATTTATTTGTACCTTTTCTATTTTCTTAAGAGAGCACAGAAAGCGCTTTGAGTAGTTTGTAACTAGACATAGCGCTTTATAAGAAAGTACTTATATATATATATATATATATATGTATATATATATATATATATATATATATATATATATATATATATATATATATATATATATATATAAATGATTTGTAAATGTAACTGGACCCTCCTGAAAAACAGTAAGCCATGATGGCAATATTTACTGAGTGAGGCTTATCCAGCCGCTCTCAACATTGCATTATTTTTATATTTGTATATGCTTGATTGATTGTGACGGAAATAAACAAACAAACAAACAATTTTTTTTATCTCAGTGCATGATATTTTCGGAGGTTAATATTTGGAAATAGGATCAAAACTCCAATTTCAGATGAATTTCCAATACAGATGAGCTTCTCTTTAATAATTAATGGTGATAATAATGATAACAATAATGACAATTATAATAATGGTAAGAAGGATGATGATGATGATAATAATAAAAATGATTATGATAACAAAAGTAGTATTAATAGTAATAATGATAAAATGGTAGTAATATAATAATAGTAATAATAATAATAGTAATAATAATAATAATGATAATAGTAATAATAATAATAATAATAATAATGATAATAATAATAATAATAATAATAATAATAATAATAATAATAATAATGATAACTGAGATAGGTCGCACATACTGTATATGTTATGTGAAAGATCGTTAAACTGAAGGTCAAATGACACCATCTTGACACTTGTCTTCGCAAACAGTCGCCTTTTATCATTGAACTTTGTCGAGATGACATTATACTCGTCTCGGCTTCACACGCAACGTATACGTACTTCAATGTTACAAGTTACTCGCAGTGTAATGTTTGGCTACTCGAGTTGTCGACAACGTTCTTGTCAACTGCCACATGAGACAGTAACAGGTGCACTCTCTCGCTGTAGGCTGCAGCACGGCTTCAAGGGCCGGTTACCACGTACTAGACGCCGAAACCGTCTCGATCCGATGTGCGTATAATAAATACACCACTTCCTCATTTGCAAAATCCCAACGCTACGAAAAGAAACTGTCTTTTGTCTCACGTCTCTTTTGATTTGCGTTTTCATTCCCTCTCAACATTGAGTACCGGAGCATGTCAAGTGTCACGACGCGTTTGCGAAGAAGCATGCTAATTTGACGATGAATTAAGGATCAAACACTATTATGCAGTTGTAAATGAAAGTGGCATGATTATGTTAACCCCATGAATGGATTGTCGTGTGTGAGATTGCTGATTTATGAGGCTGGAGATGAAAAAAAAAGTTGAAATATCAGGGTGAAGGAATTACTAGTACATCACTGTCACAAGGCCGGAAACTATTATCAAAAGATTAAAGGTACAATCAAACTTTCGATCAATCATTATCCGATTAAATGTGCTTATAATCAATAAGATATTGGTAACTTCCTTTTTTCAATCTCAACAAAATTTGTCTGGATTGGAGGTTAGGCACCAAGATAGCTATTTTGAGTATCAACTGTAACTCAGTCTATTATTCGTTGCTTTACTCTATGTGTTAAAAATAATTTCAGGCGATTTTTTTTTTTCTTCACAAACTCAAGCGTATGGCAGCTGACTCACTTAAACTATTTAGAGAAATAACGTAATGGGAATCTTTGGTGTGTTATCATACTTCATTATCATGATACATACCTGCAGAGAGACTTTCAGCTCTAAAGTTGGACAAAAAGTTATGTCAATATCGCAGCCAAACTTCTTCCGTCGATTGGAACCTTGCCAACATGGTTCATCAATGACATATTTGATGACATATAGACAGCATGGCATACTTTATATCAAACTGGTTTGAAATACATCGAATAGGACATCGTTTACAAAGTTGCATAAAAATGGCATTCATTTTGAGGTAGAGAAGAGTTTACTATCACTAATGAAGCCACTATAAAAAAAAAAAAGAGGAAGAAAACTGTTATACGCTTTTTCATTTCGTTTATCAACATTATACAGCATCGAAATCACTTTGGCTGTATACAGAGATCGTAAAACAACTTCTCAAAGCGTTGAACACACATTATCCTTCACCAGATAGGTGATTAGGCTATTTATATGGGTAGAGATGTTCAAACCTTAACTCTTGTCGTAATCTACCGCATATCATCGATCTATGTTTGCAATTACAGTGACAGATTTCTTTACAAAGCTATTCGCTCTGGTTTGACGCATCCATCACACATTGTCAGGTTTAAAAAATAATGTCAAGAATGTTTAATGTTCGAGCGAATATATCTTCCAGTTAATGTCCAGCAGGAAGCCGTTAATTGTACATACAGCGGGCGTCAAGCGATCAGTCATAGTCATAAAGGCACTGCTTTTGCTTTAAGAAATGGCGAATGGTTCTAAAATCTTTTGTCGTCGAATATACCAATTTAGTCCAAATCCGCTTTCTTGCGCCCGCACATTTCTTAATACATTACAGTTTTGACTTGATTGAAACGATTGAAATGAGATTTCATCCGTCAAAAAGACGACATAATACCATAGGCTGTAATGTTGTGACCCTCATCCCGTTGCCCCGATATAGATGCAGGTGTTGAATCCAAGAAAAGTGAAAAATACATAAATTATGGTGCGGGGTTGCACGGAGCACAGAGATGTTCATATATCACTTTGTAATCAGTTCCATAAAGTCGTTCCAAAAAAAAAAAGAAAAAGAAAAGAAAAGAGGAGTGTGAAAGTATTTTTTCACACCCATTGTATGAAACATACCAATATATTTGGTATGCATTCATACGTTACAATGTCGAATGTACATCCAAATTACTTGTCAGTAGATACTGCATCAGCGATTTATACTGACACACGAAAGTTACTCAGTGTCAAAAAAAGAGAGAGCGCGTACACAGTCATACAAACGCACATACACAATAGACACATTATATATATTATGCATTCATACACGCATATATACCTACATACATCATACATACACACACATACATAAATACATACATACGTACATACATATTCACAAACACGCATAAATGCATGTATACATGTAAACATACAAACATAAATACATACACACACATACATACATACATACATACATACATACATACATACATACAAATAAGCACACACAAAAACATCCCACACCCGAGTGCCATCACAATTTGGAGTGACGGATGATGTATGAAGAGCTAATTTCATTTATCTCTTCCCAATAAGAACGCAAACTAATCAGGCAGGATGATAAAGTATATGGAAGCGTAATTGCAATGACCAAGACAAACATCGTCAATTACAGATGGATCACAAGGGAAGTGGAGTGTACTGTACACAAGGAAATACTTTTAATAGTTTACTGAAGCGCTTTATTGCTTGTGTAAGCAATGGAAAATGCAATCTAGTATTAAAGTAAGATCATAAGCCCCCTTCATGAAGAGTTGTGTTTTTTTCTTATGATTCGATATTAAATGTTGGGACTTGGGGTTGCGAAAAGATGTGATGTGACGTGACCTGGGAATAAGAATTGCAGAGCGGGAGAGGAAGAAAAGCGAGGCAGGAAATGATGACTTCAATTAGAGCGAAATTACAATGCCAATTAATGAAGTGTGGTATGTGACCTTATCAACTTTTATTCGTCAAATGCTGCCCTCATGACATTGTGTCCATGTAATGCCGCCATCTACATGTGTCTGGTTCGGTGGCGAAAGGCCCGACCATTGTGCACAGTTCATTGCCGGCCCGGCAAAGTGTCTCCACTGCTTTAAAGGGTGCAATCAGGATGGATGGGAGCTTTTTATTACACAAGAAAACAACAAAATTATATTAATCTAAACAAAAAATCGCGCAGGTTAATGCTTGTGAGTAAAATAAAACGAGAAGGATGGAATATCAAAGCAGTATCTTTGTATAAATATACACAATGAGTAACATGAAATTTTATTTTCCTGACGAAAACCATTGATTTTTTTGTAAAAATATTTGTGTTTATATGAATAAAATTATCATCTACAAGTAATCACAAAATCACATCTCTTTGAATGTAAATATGCTAAGGGAATGGCTGCACCTAAAAGATAGATTCGAAGTTCAAGTTCACATGCACTTTTTGTTGCAATAATGGTATTGTTAAATTCGGATTCTTAACACCTTGCGCCTATATACTTGTCTAATTCTCTCTCTGTCTTTCCGTCTCTGTCTCTCTATTTTGTATATATATATATATATATATATATATATATATATATATATATATATATATATATATATATATTTGTATCTACCCGTTTCTCTCTATATAATATATATACAATGTATATATATATATATATGTGTGTGTGTGTGGGTGTGTGTGTGTGTGTGTATGCGTGTGTGTGTGTGTGCGTGCGTGTGTGTCATAAATGCTTAGCCTCACTCTTATATTTTAAAAGCTCAGTCTTTCCAATTTAAGTGACATTTTGATTAAATAGATAGATTATGCATAACAGGGATAAGATCTCTCTGCGCATTCCTCGCCACTCTCTATTTTTGATACAGACTTTAGAATTGATAAACGTGATATTTAAGCATGAATATGTCAAATCTGAAATTACTGAACGTCAGTTTCTGGAATGTATTTATTTTAATAGTATCATAATAATCTTATCGTTCATTTTGTATAGATACGTATGTCCCTCTCATTAAAAAAAACGACACTTTGTTTGATCTGGTACTTGTACTTGTTTTAAAGTATCTCATTTTGTTATAAATGCCATTATTGAGGCAGAGTACATTTTCTCTTTTTTTTTCTAAATTTATAGACAAAGTCAACGGTTGTTTATAATTTGCATTCTTTTTCATTGCATTTTAACTTTGCATTTTGATAATTCAGAGCTTTCTTCAAAAGGAGGTCCATCATTTCTGGCTGACCTGAATGAAAACACCAAGCCAAATTTAATTTGATGAACAGAGCTTGATAAAAAAATAAGTTCAGGCATTAGCCACGATCAGACGATCACATGGCTAGCACGGCAGAATGTCAAACTAACAATGTTACATTCTGAATCAATTTGACAAGATGCCTGCGTTTAAGTCATGGCCTCAATGTCAAACATGGCATAATCAGATCCTTTGAATGAACAGGAGAACCTGAGACATCGCCCACATGATCATGATGATTGTGTGTATTTAAAAGGCGAGTGTACACACACACGCGCACACACACTTACACTTACACGCATGCACGCACGCACACGCACACAAGACAATGGTCTGATGGTTGTCATCAAAGCTGTTTACACATTGCAGCGCGATCATTTTTTTTCCAGCACTGTTCAAGATGATTACTTTAAGCTTGCTGTTAGACTCAGCTACAACAATAATGGACAATGAAAAGACTAGAATGCGTAACCATGGCAACGTTAAGTAAACCGGTTTGCCGGATGGCATCGCGTTGAAAAGTTGTGAGCGAGGGACGTGCGCCTGATGCTAATTTCCTTATGTCTGCAATGTGACATTGGAAAACGTTTGTTCTATATAAGTATAGGCCTATCATACATGTATATGTTCTTAGTACTTTTGTTATAATTATTATGATCTTTATTATTATCATTTTTATCATTATTATTGTTATTTTTATTATTATCATCATTATTATTATCATTACTATTATTATCATTTTAATATTTGTACCTTATCATGGTGTGAAAAAGCGATTATATTCAAACCCGGTTTGGGGATGTCGTATAAAACTAAGAGATATAATAACAAATGAATTATTCATTATGTTGAAGAAATTCGTGCTGCAGGCTGGTTTTGTTAGCAGGCTATTAGCGCAGAAGGAGCGAACTATGAATATGGGAAATAAATGCAAGTACATTTTACGTCTAAACACGTATTCCAAGCTTTTACGTCTGATTAAGTCTTCTGAGAGAAAATGTATAATTGATGTAATTTAAAAAGGTGTAAGGCTAGTGAACGCCTACAAATCAAAATGTCTCACATCTTTGAAGAGATAATATCATCTCTCAAGTGTTCAAGGTTGATTACACAGATTTTCACACAAACTGGGAGGTGTGATGTACATACGGGATGGGTGTGTATAAAAGGAGCTGATAAATCCAGAAATGAAATGTATTGAACATGCATTTCAACACAAACATAATTTTAGAACTTTATATGTTTTTCGGGCTTTCCTGAAACAAAGGACATATTGTTCTTGAACGAGGTGAATACTGTACAGAAACAGATAGCGTGTGTGTGTTTGTGATTTGTGTATGTAAGGGAGAGTGAGAGTGAGAGAGAGAGAGGGAGAGAGAGAAGAAGAGGGAGAGAGAGAGAGATAGAAAGATAAAATGGGAGGGGGGGGGAGTGGCGAGAGAAAAAAAAACAAGAAAAGCAGTGAGAGAAAACGGAATAACATACTCATTTCAGATAAACAGTGATGACTGCTTGTAAAAATTTCCATTGATTGTCTAGGGAAGTATCTGGCGTGCTTCTAATCATATCAGTCTTCAGCAATTCTTTTGTTGCGACATTACCCGTTTGAGAGAGAGAGAGAAAAAAGAAAGAAAGATGAAATTGCGTGGGAAGTTGGAGTCTTGAAAGCCATATTGTTTACCACCATCCTCGCCCGAACATGAACATTATGAAAACACGTGAAATAAAGATGACACCACTCAGATGATTAGCTATAGTGGAAACTTTGGCAGATAATGGAGGGAAAACAGTCTCGTGCGTGGCAATATTACCCAACACTGGCAGATGAAAGTTTCACTTCTGTTGGAATATAGTCTCATTAATTCTATACATCCCATTGTACTTTGAATAGAAACCCAACACTAAACCATCGACTAGGGGCACACCAAAGGGCATGGGATGCATCCAGATGTTTAAAGAACGCTTGTCTTCATAGTCAATATTGAATATGCACTGGCTTTGACAAAATCCCACAGAGGCGAGTTGCCGTGGTACATAATGGACAGGGCGTTCAAGAGATAGTCTAGTGTAAAAGTGCAGTTGATAAAATCTATGCTGGCGATGAGATTTAATTTGAAAGCAGCGAAGTGGCGGGGAGGCTGCATGTGCTAAAAGGAAATTTCATACGGGATCACGTTGGAAGATCGTTGAGACCATCCCACAAGGTGCGGAGGTTTGGGGAATGGGGTAGAGTCAAATTCTCGTCCGTCGTCGTCCGGGCCGGACGGACGAAATTCGCCGGGCAGCCAGGTCGACGCGCATCGTGCTTCCGCAATGTTCCGGTCTTTCGCACGGTATTAGCTATACATCGGTTGCAAAGGTAGTCAACAGTTTCTCGGGTGAATCGATAGATTTTTGAGGTGAAATTATCTCCCAGATTCCATCAATCCATGGCGCTACCACGACCCCCCCCCCCCCCGCATTTAATAACCACCAATTTGTATCATTCATTTAGGCAACGTTAGCCGCTCTGATGTCGAAACCCTGAAAAATATCTTGTTTATACTAACGTCGATGTAAACTCCTTTTCATTTCCTTTCTATTACACGTCAATTCCACTGCATTGCTTTCATTTCGTCTGATACAATATCGGACCTGATTCACTTTGCGCAAACTAGTGTAATTAATCAAACAGAAAAGGATTCTGCAATATTCACGCAATACCAGTGTATAGATGCAGAAAGACGAGTGATTCTCATAGAACACGACGTATTAGACGGGAGACAGGCACAAGAGACGCCACTTTAGAATGTCGACAGAAATATGCAGATAATGACAGATTGAAACATTGATGTATAAAATGGCGGGGACAGAATGGAGCTTAGTGGCAGATAACCAGGGACTCCACAATCAACATACCTCAATATAATATAATTAACACCTCCCTTTACTCTTATGTGTACAAAACCGTTTTCCTGTTCTACGAAAGATTGTATTCCTCAGTGTTAAGTGCAACCTTCATTGCAAAGCCATGATAATGACGATGAAATGGTCACTGAGATGTCAATGACAACCACCACCAAAAGATTGCCTAAGCCGCTCATGTGTTGTTGAGTAATTGCCACAATATACAAAACCAAACAAACAAACAAACAAACAAACTAAACAAAAAAAAATGGGCATACACTTTTGTATACATCATTATGACCATGATTGTTTTATTTTTTTCTACAATCAGGGCAATACTCAACAATACTGAATAATTTGTGTGTCTTTACGTCGATGAGAGGAAATTTGTCAATCAGTTGTTGTAGTAAAAATACACGATTGTCAAAATTTGACACGACCAGAGTAAACAATGACTCAATGAAACTTGAAAAGACAGCCCACTTTTCTCATGTGATCATGCAATCCTCACGTCTACTCACATCAAACATGTCCTTTTCCAAACGTCAAAGTCATTCAACTGAAAGACATTTCGCGCTGAAAGTGTCACACTTGTTAATGTTGGCCTCAAAAAGGCGCTATGTTCAATCTACAGTACACGTCTATATTGGATAAGAAGGAAGAAAAATTCTTTCGCCGATGGGTGTCAAAAGCAAAGGACAGCTTCAAAAGAGATTATGACCTTTTCTGTCAAATTGATATGAATGTTTAAATTAAAGAAAGTACAAACAAAGGTTGTAAGCGCCATTTCTCTATTTTAAGTAGAAAAATCGAAGTAACAAGGACACGCAGTGTCAAATACTGTCAATAAACAGCTGTGATTGGTTAATGCCATCGAATGTTCCTTAACACTCCTTTATATATATTACATTGCTTGATTCAGACTTTTTCACACTATACACTGCATAAGATTCTAGTGATGAACAGGTATATTAAATCTGAGAATTTTTGCATGGATATGCATTTTACTAATGAAGAAAGATATAAATTGCGGGAACCAAAATAAAGCAATCAAACAAAGAAAGAAACAAACATGAGGCAGCCGCATAAAACACATAATCTTCAGTGTCTAAATACATCTGAAATCAAGGTCCTATGAATTGATTCCTTCTCAGATTTATTTCATTTTTTTTTTTATTCGCACGCGGTGACATCGCAGAAAAGCCACTCATAGATCTCAAAACACCCGTCTTGCTTCGATTATTGTTCTAAACTATCGGTAACATCTAATGTCATGATATAGAAAAAACATATAAACACTTTAGACTGCTGTGACTGAGTCAGAAGAAATCAAGCTCTTGTTAATTCTATTCTTCAGCATCAGTAACTGCGTGATTTCGGTTTACGTTCCACTAAAATTCTCAACCAATCCCGAAAAATAAAGCAGCACTCACCGACTGACTGAGCTCTCACGCTTCGGGGACACAATTATGGATAGAAGGACATGGACGTGTTGATATTCCTCCCCCAAGAGATCCATCCAATAAACAGATTTATGATAAGTTTTAATCCACTTTGGGCCAGCGAAAGTACAAACAGGCTTGGATTTCTATCCTACCTCATTGTACGTACACAGGTCGACAGTGTACACGATACTCCTTGAATGAAGGTTATCATTGCACAGGTCGACAGTGTACACGATACTCCTTGAATGAAGGTTATCATTGCCTTGGATTTGGTGGTGCCTGCGAATGTTCACTCCAGTGACACTTCGACACACGTGACCAAGCCAAAGACGGTTCCCATTGATTCGACGGACCGCATCGTCGAAGTTTGATGCTTCGCTCGACCAGTCTGTACTCGTTCCTATTTATCTCAATACTTATTGGCGCTATACGATAATGTGACGAGGGTGTTTTGAATATATCATCTTTCCCTCTCACACCACCCCTGTCTCCCCATGATCCCCCTCTCCTCTTATCCTTCTCACTGAATTTCTTTTTCTCTCCCCTCTCTCATCCAGTCAATTACTCTCTGCCTGTCTCTCTTGTTTCGTGATCTCTCTCTAATTCTTTATCTACGTTCCCCACCCCCTCTCTCCCTGTCTCTCTCATTTAATCTCCCCCCCCCCCTCTCTCCCTACATGTGTCTATCTGGATCTCTCTGTCTGTTTGTCAGTCTCTCGCTCAATTCTTACCCCCCCCCCCCCCCCGCTTCTCTGTCTCTTTTCTCGGGTATAAGGATGACTCCGCATTACTCGATGCGATGGAACGCTCATGCATGAAAAACCGAAGCGTGACGTTTGTCACTACCGAGCGCCGACGAGATTTGTGTCTGCACTTTTCCCTGCTTGCACTTGTGCACTCTCTTCTTGTTCTTCATGGCGTGGGTCCGTCTGTCTGTCCCTACTGTCCTTACTGTCTGTCTGTTTGTCTATCTCTGACCCTGTCCTGCTTTCTTTGCAAAGCGTTTCTCTTTTGTTTCACCGAGTTCAGGACGTGCGTAACGATTCACCGAAGACAAGATAATAGAGATTCAATTTCTTGTCATAATCTCTTAGTTTGCTTCTTGAAACGAGAAAGTTCTTCCCCAGTCAGTCAAATGTTATTCCTGATACCTCAATATCAAAGTAAGCTTGACCAGAGGTCATCACTGACTTCTCCATCTTTTTATCAAGCGTTTCGCGAACAAAATGAAACAAAAGCCAAACTGCGCACAAAATAACAGAAAATCAACCAATGCTCGAAACGTATGTCATAATTATGTTGTTGTAAACAAACAAAAGCAAATCTTAATAATATCTTACATTCACAGAAAATTCCAATCTACTTCCTGATGTTGACAGATCTGAAGATATCCACAGCTTTAATAGAATTAAAAAAAAAAGACTGAGGGCACACTTCTATTTGCTTAACGGTAATGGCATCTGCGCAGCCGAGAAGCCACAATTAACAATAAAAGAAAAGAGTTTCTATGATCACAGTGCTGTAAAGCGAAGGTCACAAATTATTTGGTTCGTTGTTTCTTAAGCCCGCAGCACACTTCACGACTTTGCCCCGAATCACCGGTCTTAAGACCTCAAGACTCGAAGTGTGACGTCACAGTCTTGCCATTTTCTAGTCGTACGACTGGGTCTTAGCGCCAGTCGTAGAGATTTGACATGTTGAATTTCTACGACCGGTCGTAATAGGCTTTCAGCCATTCACAATGCAGTAAAATGCAAGCGCACGCAGTGCGCACTGCGCGCGCTTTACAGTCGTAAGCCTACTCGTAAGGTTGGTCGTATAGTGTGTGGTGTCCGGTCGTACGACTGGTCTTAAGACCCAGCTTGGCTTAAGACTTTAAGACCAGTCTGATCGTGTAGTGTGTGGTGGCCTTTAGTCATTTGGCGTCTTATGATGATGTCCTATATATTACACGCTTTCGTCATTAATCATAATCTGCAAGGTAAATGGACGATTGTTCGGTATTTCATGGTATTGGACTGGGTATTCCCTTGGTCGTCCATTTGTCAAACTCTCAGGGCGACAGGTTCTTTTTGTTCGACGCCAATCTTCCATGTCAAAATTTGTCTTTCTCCATCAGGCAGAGGCCAGGTAGGGTTAAGTCATCATTGTCGGCTGAAGTAAGCTTCTGTTTTTGCTGACGAGACTGACGTAATCAACTTCTCATTAAATCAGATCAGAACTCTTTTGACTTTAGCAGATATTCCTGGCAATCGTAATAGATTGATTGATTGAATGATTGACTACTTTCTTGTCCACAATGGAAATTCATTGTTCATTGGATATCACAATAAAATTAACATCATAATACATCACAATTACACACAGACATATCGCATCAATAAGTTTAAACAGTTAATCAGTCGATTTGCTTTATTGGTTTCTCTATGATCAAAGACAAAGTAACTCTTAAAATATGGGTAAAAGTATTCCCTTGGACAACAGCAAGTAAATTCGTTTGTATATGAAAATAACGAAAAACAACATACAGGACATGAGCAAAAGAAATCTTATGAATGCGTACGAAGATAGAGAGGTGAATGTGGGAAATTGGTATTGTGTAAGTGTTTAGACGAAGAGCAGATTGAAATCTCAGGTGCAAAGATGGAAACACATTTCCATTCTCCTCCTCCTCCTCCTCCTCCTCCATCCTCTCCTCCATCTATGATGTTATTATCAACATCTCCTTCTTCGCCCATTTTCTGTAGCATCTGTGATTATAATGGGGAGCGGATTTGCTGGACAATTCCAACACAAGATGTGCTTTTGATTTAGGATTCCTCACTTTGGTTCTTATGACTACTGTACTCATGGCCGGCGCCACGTTTTCAAAAGTGTGTGTGTGTGGGGGGGGGGGGGGGGGGGGGCACTTCAGACTTAATTTCCGGGTTACATCAGCTAACGAGCAAAAAACAAACAAACAAATAGAAAATGTCTTCAGAGCAACTTCTGAAGTTCTGAAGGGTGCCACTTCCGGGTTTTCTTCAGCTGACAATCCGCACTTCAGGGGTAAAAAAAAAAAAAAAAGTGGGGGGGGGGGTGGCAAAGTGGTGACACCCTATGTATTTCTTTGTATGGTTCCATCTGCCCTGCTACTTATTAACCAATCGTTGCAAATGTAGGGCCTACATGTATATGTAAATAGAATATGCGTTTCGATTGTTATTTGTCCTTCAAAAAAAAAAGACAAAATGCTATTGTATAATCGTTGTTACTCAATTATGCTAGTTTCTTGTTCTTGTGAACACAGAGTGGAATATATTTAAATCAATCAATCAGTCAATCAATCAATCAATCAACCAATCAATCAATCAATCAATCAATCAATCAATCAATCAATCAATCAATCAATATTGCATTCATATGAAATTTACAGGAAGCAGAGCATGAAATATTGTTACTGTACTGTACACCATTCTATACAAAATGGACCTTTCTTTTTTGTAGAGCGGATTCGTGCAATATTGGACTATAAAAGAAAACTTTACTCGTTGAAACACACAAAACACTTCATTACGATGAGGTTGCACGTAGACATTGTCTACCCGGACTCTCTTCTTTACTCAATCAGCCTATCACTCCTACCCTCAGTCCTGCACTGTAAACTGTACACTGGGCTGCCGTGCCTTTTCATTTTGGACTTCTTGATTTCCCGCGAACATTCCCTGGATATGCGTTCTCATCGCAACGGTTCACTCCGTTGCGTCATAAAGAAGATTTGACGAAGAGCAAAGGTTTATGTCTCGTCATGCCTTGCCGTGCATGGGAAGATTTTAGGCGACCGAGTGATGAACGCAAGGTTACACCTTTATATATAGCAATGTGAGAAAGGTGAATTTTTTTTTTAATATATATAATGTCATTCATATTCTGTCAAATTAATATGTCGTATTCAGCTCTTGCGATAAGCCAGTTTACTGCTAGCTTGTGTGCACGTTGGTACAATTGACTTCCTTCTTTTTTTTTCTCAGTTGATTAGACACTTTACTAGTTTTCAAGCATCACGATTCATAAGCTTGCCCGACGTAACAATTTGTGGAATTCACGCTCAAGTAAAGAATGCACTAGCAAATAGACCAGGGGCCCGTTGCATAAAAAGTTGCTATTATGGTAACTTTGCCATCCAATGGTAACTTCCATGGAATACTTGATTTTGACTGGCTGTTGAGTATTGCTGCCATGGTAGTTACCATTGGATGGCAAAGTTACCATAATGGTAACTTTTATGCGACGGGCCCCAGGGCCCATACACTAAAACAACTTTAACACAATGATGTCAGATTGCAACTCTTGCTGGAATGGCAATTGTATTGGCAACAACAAGAATCCAGCTTCCTGATTGGCTGTTGCTATTGGAAATTACCATTCCAGCAAGAGTTGCTATCCTAACAACTTTTATGAAATGGGGCCCAGGTGACCGGAATTGTCTGTGAACTTCCGGTAGGCATCCATTTCATTGTTTTGTATGAGCTGCATTAACAACCTGTTTCTATTAATACTGTACTGCCAAATACCAGGCTTGAGTGTCAAGTGGATAATATGCTAGCAAGTACCATTTATAAGGATTACTTGAATCATCATTACATCATGGACGCTGTATCTAGGGTGATTTAAAAACCAACAAGGCTGTTTGTACAAGGCTGTGCGTCCTCAGTGGTGTGTGGTTTTGAGTATTTCACTGCGTATAGTCCTGTTGAACGATCGTATGTGTCGCCGACAGACTACACAATAGTTTCTGCTGTAGGTATTCATGGAAGATTAATGATGATGATTAATAATAATAAGTTTTATTTACCAGGGTAGCCTCTTCAGTGTTGCCACTGCTCTACCAGAGGGCCCTGCCAGTAACTTCACAGAAGTCAATATCGTTAGTTCGATGGGAAATAATATAACGTGATGTAAAAATATCTAGAGGCCGTATACGACATTTTCATGACATCAATAAAATCTGCTGCACACACACCACACACACACACACACACACACACACACACACAAACTCACACACACACACACACACACGCACACACACACACACAAATGATAGTAGAAAAGCACGGCTGATATCAATACGTCGTATTAGAGTGGATGATAGTTTTAACGAATTTTACAAACAAAAAAAAAAAAACAAAACAAAAAAACGTATTGTTTCCACCTGCTTAGCCCGCTGTGAAATCACTGATTCTTCTTGCGTCGAACGTAGTAGGCCTTACATGTATATCATGGCGACAGTACTGCGAGTTGGGCGCCAGTGCCGTCTGCTCACTCGGCAAGACACACTATATCAAACGCCACCTGCGCACGCGGGCTCAGGTCTTGTGTACTTGGCCATTTACGCACCTCTTAATTGTCCCCGTAGAGCCACCGCGACGTTGTATAAAATGTTTGAACAACTTACCCCGTGCTTCTTGTCGTCGCGATCTAATTTTCGCATGGCGAAAATACAGCTCTGCCTTCATGCTATGCGATCTTGGACTACGTAGTGTTGCACATTATTACGAAAAGAACATTGTCAGAATAAGGTTTGAATATTTTTCAGCACAAGACTGCCAGAGTTCAAAATTTAACAAATCACAGAAGGAATGTGATTCTAAGTGTTGAAATGGTTCGCCTCTTATTCTGACAACGTAGTCGGTTAGCTTTAAAAAACGTCAAACAAAAGCGTCATCAGAGAGGAGGGAAAATATGCAAAGTAGCAAAGACCCCCATATTCAGGTAATGATGTTGCGCATGATTAGGTTTCAGTGGTTCCTTATGTATCTGACAATAATCTTCATGAAAAAAAAAGAAAAATCTCATTCAGAAAATAATAAAGACAGTATCAGTCTCAGAGTCATCTTTTTTCTCCAGTTAAACGAACACTTTAAAGAGCAGAAAATGATATTGTGTTATTGCAAATCACCGAATAACACACTCTCTTAATATCTCGTCTCTCACCTGATCGCGATAATCAATAGATTATTGTAACATATTAACATGTATGGGCCTAATATTTCACATAATTTCTCGTTTCTCATAATTATTTAGGACTAAAAAGGTGCATTAATTGATACACATTGTTCGTCAAAAGGTAGGCGTTTAAATCTAATCTTGCTTTAGCTTTTTTTTTTTTTTTAACGAGGTGACTTATATTGGAAGCTGAAGAAATTCGACAGAAGAAAAAATTCAGGTGTTGCGATTAGATAATAAAGTCTGGTTTAATATAAAAACAAAACAAAACAAAACAAACAAAATTTGCCAGTGCTATCAGACACAGCTTCAACACCAGAGAGGTGCGAGCCTATTTTGTTTTGGTGCATCTGTTTTGCTAGTCATTGCCAGTTACCTACCTACATGATAAGGGGTTCTTCAAAGGAGAAATGTATCATACCTAATATCACAGTAAATAGCACTCGCAATCCCTGTTTTTACCCCTGACAGTTTGTGAAGTACTGGTCAGTAATAGGTGATCCGAGAATCCTCCTCGGATCACCTATTGTATCTGACGGATTCTTTCTTTCTTTCTTTCTTTATTCATTTCTGGACAAAAGTTGTGCAGAGGTTAGCTCAGAAAGTGCATTGCCTATCAATGTCAAACTCTATACCATATATGTATCGTGTCCCTAAGACGACAGATCTATAGTTCCTTGTTGTTCTACTGCAAAGTCCTTGTCTTCTAAAGCTAACAATAAAAACATAACGTCACGACCCTAGCTGAACTCTCGAGGAATATGAATGGTTAAATCGAGGAACTAGTTGCCTATACAATGCTATATACACAAATATTACATTCTACAATAAAGTTTTGCATCTGTCTATCAGTTTTTTGAGCAGTAATATATGAGTGTGCAAATGAGTGAGCTGACTATGTCATGCCTCAAAGTTTTCCATTGAATCGTTGCAAACCTGACAAAAATTAAATTATATTATCATTACTTTTATGATTTTTATATGACGTGTGATGTTTTCGGAACTAAACAACGTAACTTATATAACAGGGCATTTGCTCCCCCGGCACCCTCAGAATCCCAAAGTACAATGCAAACACAGGTTAGAAACTAGAAATGTCGCTTTGGCGACTGGTTGCCTCCGCCATAATGCATGATTTTCCCATAGGTCTAGATAGTACATGTGGACAATGTGTGATTACATTTTCACAAAATTGGCAAATATTGAAATGACAGATTTGTCACAAATGTGTTGATGTTCACCTTCCTTGACCTAGGTTTAATTGGATGAATAGGAGAGCCATGTATCTAGGGTTTAAGGACTTTAACTTGACTTTGACCCATTCATACATTTAGGCATTGAGTATTTTCAAGGTACAGGTGTGGAGAAAAAGTGCAATTTCTGAATTGAATAGTAAATTGTTACCATTTTCATCTGGCCCTTGACCCTAAAATTCATAAGATAATCACTTTCAGGTAGAACATGCATAATATGTACTAAGTTCAAGATAACTTGAGCCACTTCGAGATATGGAGGAAAAGTTAGTTCAGCACTTTCACTTGATCTTTGACCTTTTGACCTTTGAGGCAAAAAAAGAAGAAAAAAAAAACTTTCCAGAGAATTTCTATTAGGTTACACATGCATACACCAAGTGTAAAAAAATAATAACCCTGCTGGCATTGCATAAATATGAGGGAAATAGTAAAATTTTGAAGTGTTGCACTTGACCTTTGACCCCTGACTTTGACCCCATGAACCCTACATTCTCTAGATAATCACTTCCAGTCAGTACATGTATATACTATGTTCCATGAAGATACCTTGAACAATTTTCCAAGGCACGGAGAAAAAAAAGAAGTTTTGATATTTTTACTTGACCTTTTGACCTTTGACCTTTGACCTCATGACCCAAACTTTCACCAGAGAATCTTAATTGGGTAATACATGTATACACTAAGTTTCAAGAAAATATCTTCAGGCATTCAATAGATATGGCAAAAATAGTGAAATTTCATGTATTTGACCCTGACCTTTTGACCTTTGACCTTTGACCTCATGACGCAAACTTTCACCAGAGAATCTTAATTGGGTAATACATGTATACACTAAGTTTCAAGAAAATATCTTCAGGCATTCAATAGATATGGTGGAAATAGTGAAATTTTATGTATTTGACCTTGACCTTTTGACCTTTGACCTTGAGCATGTGCACCCAAAAGTTGATAGGCACAACTTCACCCCCTAATACACATACATGCCAAGTTTCAATAGGATACCTCAACAGGTTTTGATAGTTACCTTGTCCACAAAATTCATTACGGACGGACGGAAGGACGGACGGACGGACGGACGGACGGACGGACAACCCGAAAACATAATGCCTCCGGCACCACTTCGTGGCGGAGGCATAAAAAGAGGTGACGGGAGAGAGAGAGGGAAAGACAGACAGACAGACAGACAGACAGACAGACAGATAGAGAGAGAAGAAAAGAAGGAAGAGAGGGGTATGGAGAAGAGTAGGAGGAGGAGGAGGAGGAGGAGAAGGAGGAGGTGGAGGGGGAGGAGGAGGGATGAGTCGGGGTGGGGATGAATTCAGTTGTAGCGCGCAGAGTAGTCTACTGGTATCAATCAAAAACCCGGATTGAATTTCTCGTTCCATGACAGACACCGAAAATTACATCAGCCGAATGCCATTCCAGCAAAATTGGAAATAGGATACATTTAAGCTTCGTATTTGAACCCCTCACTGAAAACTCCTCCTGAATATTCATTGTTACCTGTAGATCGACTCGACCCAAAACACCCAAGGGACGGAGAAGAGGAAAAAAAAAAGGACAGAAATGAGAAGAAATATCATCCCCTCTGTGGATTTCTCAGAAAAGTGATTAACAGATAGCCAGGACGGATGCAGAACCGGAAAGCACTTTGGAAAGTAAATTCCGATGAAATGTGCTGGGGTCCCTGAAGTGTTTCAATGTGAAGCCTGGAGAGAATGGTCTAGCTCGAAGTCTTTGCACTGAAAATTCAGGCCGCCACATTATCCGCTCTGTTGTTTTTTTTTTAAACTTGTTTATTTGTTCGGTTACAACGAAATTTCGATATAACGAAAGAAAACTGCCCGTCCCAAGGACTCTATATAACTGGGGTCCACTGTATATGTATATATATATGTGTGTGTGTACGGTGCGTGTATTAAAAAAAGTGAATGTGTGCGTGTGTGTGCGTGTGTGTGTGTGTGTGTGTGTAATATAAGTGTGTATTGACTTACAGATTCCTTTCTTACTAACTCTCTCTCTCTCTCTCGCCCCCCCCCCCCCCTTGGATGTTACATACACAAAGTCACGCACACTTTATGAGTATCATTCTAATTATACGTAAAATAATGACCATGCCCTGTGAACGTTTCGTCAGTTGCATTGATCAGCCCCGTCAGTCTTATCACCCGTGGTTATTGACAAGAAGCGTGTTAGATGCATTTTTGTTCAATACATAAAGAAAGAAAAAAAAAAGGTGTCGGCGATTAGATATTCCCCAACGGTCTCACTCTAGTGTGTTATAATCGCCTAATCTCCAGATCCTTTTATTGATTCATGGTCAAAAGGAGTAGGAGCTTCTGGCTCTTACTCACTGATGTGTAGTGACGGGAGAATGGGGAGTCTAAGTGGGTGGGGGAGGGGTGTGGGGTAATGGGAATGGAACGCATTTCCAGCCATCTGTCTTTTGTTTTAAAGAGCCAGAATGGAAGTCCAGTAAATCGTTACATCACCATAAGAACTACGGGATGGAACTTCTTCGGGAGGTGTTAAGTTTTGACACCTTTCTGCAGCGCGAGGCCAGTTTAATGCGTTATCATTGCTCCCCAACCACGAAACGTTCACGTCTATCATTCCTCGTTCTGAATCGATTCGCTTATTATGACATCATAATACAGTCACTTAGGACCTAAATCGATGTGTGCTCAACGTTAAATTGTTGTGGTGTGCCAAAGTTATATGCATGTTTACTCTGAGATGGATTTGCACCTAAGTATTATACCATCGATATCAGTGCGGTATTTAGACTCTTCCGAAATTTCGATCCTAATACGATGTATGTGATTCATAGTGTACACAGCTTGAAGGATGAGCCTACACGTTAATCCAATTATTTTATTTCATAAGTCTCAGTCTCAGTATTCGAACTCATCCCTCTAAACATTAACATGTATAAGAACATCATGTGTCAATCATTACTGAGAAATCCAATGAGTAATATATGTGACAATTTATCCGTTAGCAGACATGGATTCATTCCGTAGAATCCATACCTGCCTTTAAGAGCTTGAAGAGAACACAGTTTTGAGATTGCTAGATCTTTTATAGGAAAAACATTTTGTTCGATACTATCGCACAGACATGATTTTCCGGCATTACTTTGTATATAATATTTCCGCAGACAAGAGCGTATTCCGCTGGCTGCGAGGTACACTTGCGCCCACTTGAAGCTCAGTGAAGTTCGTTTACAAAAGGTTGAGCGGTTATAGGTCCACTCGACACCCAGCCTGAGCCGGAACAAGATATCTCACACGCAGCTCACTGTACGTCGTAGGTCGTCTATACTGCTGAGGTTCGGCCGAGGGAAACGTCGCAATCTTTGTATGTCTTTGAAAGTATTATAATATTATACGCAGATCGCTTGAGACTGACGCGTTCTCCTATATGTAGGAAAAACTAGGCCTTGGGCACCCACCCACAAAGGGTAAAGCCACACTATGTATAAAATGAGTAGAGTAAAAATAACATGAACAGACTGGTAGTAGTTTAGTAAAAATCAGGCCTAAACAAACAAAAAAAATATTCAATTATTAAGATTCTCATATTTTTCCTAATCAGTGAGGTTTGTCACAACCGCATACTATAGCACTTCAATTGGCAGAGATGGTGAGTTTCCCAAGAGTTTTACAAATCGCCCATTGACCTGTCTACACAAACCATCAACAAATTCCTTTGCCTACCATGGAATCCCTGAGAACGGGAGATATCCTAGTAGGTAATGTTGTTTGTCTTGTGATAGCCTATAGCAAAGATGGTTTTTAGGGGAAAGAGGTGGCACTTGATAAATCATCGATCAAAGACACGATTTCAATAATGTTCTGTGAACAGTATTATGATCATCTCCGGACAATCCCCTCTAAAACAAGTTACCATACATCGTCGGGTAATGCTCCGGACAATCCCCACTAAAACAAGTTACCATACATCGTCGGGTAATGCTCCGGACAATCCCCACTAAAACAAGTTACCATTCATCGTCGGGTAATGCTCCAGACAATCCCCACTAAAACAAGTTACCATACATCGTCGGGTAATGCTCCGGACAATCCCCACTAAAACAAGTTACCATACATCGTCGGGTAATGTTCCTGTTGCTATGAACAGGATATGAAGGGTAATTATCTCAAAGTTTTATTCTCTCAAGCTGACAAGAAAGATGGGGTGACATTTTTTTTTCTATTACAACAAAACTTACATACCATGAATGTACTGAAATTGGGACATTGATGATTATAAATGCAGCTACCTTACACTGTCAACTGACAGTGGTCGAAGTGCACAGGGACCGTGTACAGACCGGATTAAGTTTCTTGAAGTCGCCCGTAGAAAGCATCGATTTTTTTCAAAGCACGTGAAAACACGTGTACGCCTCTGGAAATTAAGGCAGCGTGACGCTCGAGCCTGCGTGCGCGGTGGTTGAGGTGGAGGCGAGACTTCAATGTTGGAGTTTGCTCCAGGTAACCCAAGGTCGGCTGCTAAGGTTTAAAGCCACTCCACGTTCAAGATTAACTCAATAGACTGAACAATTTCCTTATAAAAACATCAGAATGATAGAATAAAATATAATTGTAACGTTCATGATGTCTTGAATGAGATCAATAAAGTACTATTTTAAGAATATACAGAGGAGTAACATCTGTATCTGTAACATATATATATATATATATATATAATATATATGTATATACACATATATATATATATATATAAATATATATATATATATATATATATATATATATATATATATATATATATATATATATATATATATATATATGTTCAAGCACTGCTTTTTAGTTGGTCCCTCAATTTTCACTGAACATTTCTTAACTTTACCTTTTTTTACAATGGCAGGTAAAGGTTGATTTTGCAAACTAACTTCACTGTATTTTTGTCTCATTTCGATACCTAATCAATTTGTGCTCTGTTGAAAATGAAATCAAATCCTGAATTGAAAAAAAAATGAATTAAAAAAGGTAAAGGTCAAGAGGTGTATGGAATGAGATCTATTTGTGATGTGGAGCTTTCCTATTCGTATGGCTTACTGTCGATGGATACGAGAGACTGCACAATAATAAACGTTCAGTGTAACTTGATACACAATAGGCAGTCTCAACTCATTCTTGTTATAAGCCTTTCCTGTGACGGTTGGAAAATTTGTGAGTTATGACGACATAACAAGTTGTGTATTATTTTGCAGTTATACAGACCACCATATCTGCTATTGTAAAGCGCCTATACATAATGACATAATTAAGACCCATACACTGTGTACTACAAGAGCTAGCAGGATTAGTTTGTCAATAGACAAGTCGATAATGCTGCGATGTATTGGGCTGAACAGAGACCAATTAGCGGAAATCAGTCAAGTATTATCCAACATTAGTATGTGATCTCCAATAATGACTGGGTGACGTAACATTCCCTGTATATATTACGCATGCGTTGTAAAGCTAATAAGTCTGTACCCCTGTAGAAGTATGCCTTAATCTCTATATCATTGGCTTCTTAACGTTATCTGCTCAAATTCGGGCAAACTGTTGGTTTCAACATTTCGGCACCTGGAGAAGAGGTGAGTATACACTGACAACATACGAACATGACTAATAATGAACAGAAAGTGACATCATAAGCCAGTTCGGAGTTAACTCATGGGTACATTGGTACGAATGACCTTTCTTTTTCCTTAGTCACTGTTAGTAAGTTTCAGGGGCACTTCACTCGTTTTCAGAGCGAAATAATGCATAAGCTTTATGTAACAATTAAGTTATGGATTCATCAATCCTATTCAAACAAACAATGAACTTGTGTATAAGACCAGAATGATACGTCAATTAACGCTTGGGAAAGTATTCATTTCATTATTTTGCATTTACAAGGATTACATGAATAATTATTACGTCACAGATGCTTGTTGGTACGAAAGACCTTTTTTCTGCTCATGCGCAAAGCGGAACTCCGAACTGGATTATTGTGTGCACATTTCATTTCGTTCTGCAGTTTGATACTACTACTGTTATGATTTATCATCAAATATTGTTTCAAATATTTCGTCATGTTCAGAGTGGCTCCGCCCTTGCTCATAATTTGACCGGACGAGGCAGATCTACACGAAAGTGCATTGTATACAAGGTGAAATGCAGTATTTAAAGGTATGAGATCCCATCTCATTCGAAAGGGTAACCATTCGCAAGAACTGATGAAGGGTGCAATGGGAGGTTTGTTACCTCCAATTCTGCCAACTTTTCGCCATGTCATATAGCGGAAAAGAGTGTAATCGATGTTCGGTGACGGACGAGGCTGTAATCTAACACGATAAGTGTGTGCCTTCTTGCTCGGCCACTGAGAGGTTCCTCTTTCGCCCCCCATTCAAGAAGAAGAACATCAGTCTGAAAGCTCTCTCACCCGTTTCTTTGTATCAACATTGTAGCGATGTGTACAATAAACATGCAAGGGGGTATAGATGGCATATTGGCCATCTCGTGCTATACTATCCCAATATACGATAGCCTGTAAAAAGATCGCTAACGACGTATCACGTATTCACGATGTCACCAGATCTAAATGGGGAAGTGTGTCTTTAGCCTGGCATTGCATCGCTCAGTTCGTCACTTTCCGAGATGGGGCAAACAAAATAAACACAATGCACAATAAACACGATTGATGCTAACTGCATTCTTTCTGTCTCGTCGATTGCATTCCCCATAATGTCCCAAATAATACTTCGGGGAAGACTCGGGCTAGATACAACCCATTTCTCTCTCCCATCTTGGCCCGAGGGCTTCTCGTGCAGCCTGTGATAGGCTCCGAAGAAAGTTAAGTGATGTGTATTGTCTTGCGGAAAGGGGAGCCATTCCGTACACACTTGACTCGTTACGTAACTTATGTTCGAAGCGCGGTCTTTATAGATTTCTTAAAAACAGGATTTGTCTGCTAGGAGTTATGCAGTTTCTTTAGAAAAGAACCGCCGTAATGATGCCGTTATGAGACGTTGTTTAAATAACATCGATATTGTCCTGTAGCTTTTCTGCTGCATGTCACCGAATGCTTCATTTCGTGTCCCATCGTCATTCCAAACTCTTACTGTGATAGTGATTACAGAATTGATTATAATAGAGATTATTGGAATGATAAAAGAGTAACCAATCATATTGTTATTGTTCGAGGGATACTCATCATCATCATCATCATCATCATCATCATCATCGTCAACTAAAAATTGACAATATAAAACCCTCAATTTGATTATAAACATAATTATGATGAAAAATTATTAAATCTAAATAAGATGGGAAGTTAGTGATTGAAACGCAGAACTTCTTCTTCATTAAAAGTTATAAGCTATTGCTGAACTCATTAGACATGTTAGAGATGACAAACACTCGTAAGACGGCATTAGAAGCAAACGGCTAGACATCTAACAGATCGGAAGGCAAGGAGACGGAATGTGATGTCGAACCATTCTCTTGAAGGACCTACTTATCAAACTTGTGGCTTAGTATTCTAAACCCAAGCGGCCTTGTCCTTCAAGTCCAACATTATTTACGGTAACTTGAATGTTCTTACTACATGTTGAAAGAGGATCAATATGCCTCCACCTCCTCCTCTTCCTCCTCTTCTCTTCCCCATCCTCCACCTCCACCTCCTCCTCCTCCCTCTTCTTCCCCACCCCCTCTTATTCCTCTTCCTCTTCCTTCTCCTCCCCTCCTCCACCCGTCCTCCTCCTCCTCCTCTCTTTCCCCAACCCCTCCTCTTCCCCTTCCCCTCCTCTTCCTCCTCCTTCTGTCTCTCCTTCTCCCCTGCTCTTCCTCCCTCTCCTCCTCCTCCTATTAGCCTATATTCTCCTCTAGTCTTTGATAGGAACTGAATGATTTTAATTCAAACGTTGCATTACAAATCTCCTTTCATCTCATCTCTACCACCATACGATGACTTTTACATGTTGAAAAAGGTTCAAATTACTGATGACACCTAGCCTGTTATTACATGCAATGATGCATAATTATGAATAACTCAGTCAAGCCTGGGGAACTTTGTGTGTGTGTGTGTGTCATGGAGTGTTCTTGAGTCATTGTATTTTTTTTTTTATAATAGGTACTTGACATATCAAAATATTAGATCTAGGATAAATGAAAGACATTGAATCTTTGAGAAGGAAAAGAAACTGAAAAGGGTAATTTCAAATTTTCACTAAGATGATAGCAGGGCTTGCTAAAGGCTATCATATTATCATAGATGAACAGAAAGCAAGCTCGAGAAGAACACCATTATTGACGATGTAATATGATGAAAACAGAAAAAAGTCATTTCATTGTTTATAAATAGGGCCTATGCTAATTACTCTTAAACATGAGTTTCCATTCAGCAATCCAATTCGATGGACTGTTAAACTGATAAAGACATGCAAATCAACGATTCGAAAATAAACGTGTGGGAGTCAAGCACGAAAGCTTCTGATTCAATGATATAAATGTAGAATATATTTTATGACATTTCCGAGTAATAAAGGAAAGAGCTTAAAGCCCCATCAAGCAAAATAGTATGCTATCTGCAGAAATAGTATAGTGACCGCACTATTTCTATACACCTCGTGGGCGGCGTGGCACGCTACCGGTGGTTGCATTAACATTTACCAAACATCTCGTATTATTAACACCAAAATGCAGTGTTTGTCTATAGCGCGTATCTGGACAGTAACTGCGATGCCTCGCCTCGTCTCTGCGACGCATTTCGCAGCAGGCTGAGCGGCGCAAAGTCGACATGTCGGCACATTTCCGTTCCCCCTCCGAAATACCAACTCGGCACGAACGACAATCACAAGTCATGACTCGCGCTTGACTAGTCGACGGTGGGCGGATATCTGATACGCCTCTGTATCACGGACCGGCAGTTTGCCACTTTGTATTAAGGTTGATGAAATAACACCTTTTGCGTTGTTAACACACACACTCTCTCTCTTTGTGCAATGTTTCGTGTGTCGTCACCCTGCAGAAAAGATTTTAAATTGGGTCATAAAGATGACAGCTATTGCTTTTTTTGGCCAACAATAAAAGCGTGACCATATTGGTATTTGCGACAGATTTAGGACCCGCTAGCTGTCATTTTGTATCATCGTAAAGATTCATTCGAGAGCGGGGTTCATTTAACAAACACTGTGGTAGTTTTGCACGAAACAGGTTCACTAAAGTCTTCTGTCCGAGGCATGTTATCATTATTCTATCAATGTTACAAATGTCACACTGAGATGATAGTGTGAAATTCTTAAATCAGATGGTTCTGGAGAACACATACGGGATCCAGAGGAAATCATAGAAGATTCGAGGATCGGTTAAACTCCGTATTGCCATGCACACTGCTCCTGATATGTGAAATACTCCCCCTCCCCACTCCCCCCCCCCCCCCCGAAACTAAAGAGCACAACTGTCAGGTCGTGAGTTCTAACTAAATAGAGAAACAAATGGCGCTGAGATTGGAGAGGATTTCTCAGTTCCTATTTCCAAACAGGAAACCAGTTTAAACTTCTGTTTCACAAGCGCAATGCTGACATCGAATGCCGTCCATGGCATGAAATTTCTCGACACGAGGGAGATTTAGTTGAGAGGTGACGGGGGATTTAAAGGGGCAGACTACATCTCCCTATAAACAACGCAAAACCAATTTGATTACACGCTGCCATAATTATGACATGAACCTTACAGCTATAGCGCACGATCCATTTCTTACTTATATTTGTGGAGTTGGCAAAAACAAAGGTAGTACATAGTACAAAGCATAAATATAGTCGAGTATCATGACCAGTACAAAACAAATTCCGTCATTTTTTAATGCAGACACATATAAACACATACACGTATTAAGTTAGATGTATTATGTTGTGTGTGTGTGTGTGTGTGTGTGTGTGTGTGTGTGTGCGTACACATTATGCAGATAGACATAGAATAGAATAGATATGAAAGAAACTATACGTTTCGTTCGTGAACACAGTGAAGCGAAAGCAAACAAGATTGATATCTGAAGTAAATTGGCAATCACGAAGTCATGTGGAAAGTGAACAAGGTTAAATTGGCACGTTGTGCAGCAATTCGTTGAATAGGTCAACTGGCTATGTTATCAATTTCGTTGATATTTCTTCCAGCACGAGCTATCGAATTTACATGTTTCCAAATACATTCGATATTTTGAATCCGATCTGCATGTTTTCGTTGTCGACCTGTCTCGCAATAGTAGTTTCGGGCAAAGTTTTCGGTTTACACGCAGATTTGACAATTTCTGCAGTATAGCAGCAGTCTCTTGAAAAGAGTTGTCATCGTTACAAGACGATAACGTAACATGAGTAATTCCCTTGAAATGTTTAGTTTGTAAAGTTCTTCATTTGTCCTATTGCAAGCGCGTTCAATGCGCAGCTTGCATGAATAAAGAAACTGATCTCCTCAGACAATGAAGCTAAAATCACGTCTGGACCCATTGTCACTTTGTGCACACAGATGAAAGGATGCACAAGCGAGCAACCTCGTTGTCACCACGGTCATGACCATGAATACCTAAGACGGCTATTCTAATGACACAATAGACGTCACATATACCATTATGACGAAAATAGACGTCACATACACCATTATGACGAAAATAGACATCCCATTATCCCCCTGTTGCTGCTGGGCCAATTAAAATATATACACTCAGACATCCTCTATGATTGCACAATTTCAACCAGCAGTTCTGATATGAACCGAATTACCCTTTAAGATGCCTTCCATCCGAAATCGGTAAAAACCCATCGATTTCTTATGGAAAGGTCATTTGACGAATACAAAACGTTGCCGTTTTCATCATGTGCTAAGGCAAAGTGGTCATTTTACGCAACAGATATTGCACTCCTGCTCAAGGCATTCTCAGCATTTCTCAACTGAGAAAATAACAACTGATACAAAGTCATGTGGTTTTTTCCCCTTTAGAGAAGGAGACAAAATGACCTTATTCATAGCAGTTTAAGAGGTTTTTCTTGCTGTAATAGAATTGCTTGACATCAAAAGCGAGTCTTAAACCTTGGCAGTGTGTTTTTTTCTGTCGTTGCGCTTTCAGTCTCAAAGAGTATGCAGAGTTATAAAGAATGATGACCAGATAATATACGGTATAGCAACTAGAATCAATTTCGTTACCACTTCAAGATTCACTGAAAACGTCATAAAAATGATTTCACACTTCACATCACGATGTAAGGTTAATATGACTAAAATTAAAATGAAAATTCTTGTACACTTCTGACACAAAGTGGAGATGCAACTGACTTTCGCTGTCATTAATGTACTTCATGTTTTGGCGTACAATCTTAAATACAAATACACATTTTTTTTTTTTTTTTTTTTACATATGTGCGGGCAATGGATTTAGTGGACAGTGGCGCGTGGACTGAGCAGATGTCTAAATTGCAGTCAAACAGAGTCGATAAATCAGTCATAGTTTGCGAAAGAAAAATCAGACAGTTGAAAAAAAAAACCCATTACGATTCGATCCTTCTTAATGTCTGAATCATGTTTACAGCACCTCTGTGCTTGGCAACTTTTATCAAAATACACATACTGCTATCCATACTATGATATACAAAGGATAACATTCCTATAGCAATTACTTTGCACAGATAATTTTCATTCTTTCCGACAATTTTGAGACAATCAGAGAATTTTGTATTCATACATGCAAATCATTTGATGATAGCTGAAATAGGAACTTCACATTCACGTGATGAAAAGGGCCAGTTCCAGATGGCTGCAATTGAGTTGGTAATAATTATTATTGGTTACTTTCACAAGGTCTGTTGATCAAGCTTTCTCAAATACGTTGCTTTGATGCCCTGATAACGCTACATAAATAAATGAATATAAAACAAACAAGCAAAAACAGGCAAGAGATTTTCTTCTCTTCTCTCTTCACAGTTGGACAATACACCAGTGCAAGAATAATTATGTCGGCCTTTTGGGGCAATCGACCATTGCGATTTCTATTCTCCCAATTTCCGTGGAAACATGACCAACATTTACTGACGCCCAACGATCAAGTCGTCACAGTTTTATCTTTAAAACAGAGAACTCCATTGTGACCTTGATATGGCAAGCCAGAACCTATCGTCGCAAATGAAAGGGAGTTGACCATTATCATCACATAAGATTCCCTACCATGCCCGTATTCTCCATTGCCATTTCCGTTAAAGTCGCAAATACAATTAAACAGTAAAACAACAACAACAACAACAACAACAACAACAAACCGATTACCTTTCTCTTCCATTTACTTCCAAAACATCAGCACAACGCAAATATCATGGTATGTGACCCAAACTTAACTTCTTTTCAAGCACTTGGCTTCATCTTTAAAGCGATATCCCCATAGGAATGACGACTATGGGTAGCCAGGTCAACCCAGTAACCCTGTGGCTACTGTAACCTTAGACTCGCGTTAAATCTCTACTGATTAATTGGCCTAACGAATCACTGACATTTCTCCGGCCAATTACACAGCATCAAACACACTTTGGAGACGAGATGAGAGCATTAAGCATCATATGTGTTGTCCACGTGGCGCGCAATCAATTCACCACACTTAATCAGCTCTATGGAAAGGGTAACGCTTACGCAAAGCCCATCGTCAGCTCTAATTTCACACTTCGGCCCTGCGTCTACGAAGGATATCATGCTAACACAGGGACATGGGCCTATGGACATTTTACTATCACATGTTGCCTATTGAAGAGACAAAAGGGGGTTTTAGAGAGAAAAATACGACATTTAACGGAAATCGCCACTGTTTCGGCTTGGTGTTTGTTTGTTTTTTTTTTCTGTAAACGCAAGAAATGTTGATAAGTTTGAAGCAGAATTTCATGCAGAAAAAAAAGAGTAATCAAAGTTTCAGGAGCCAACGGTGCGTGGAACGGACGTTCGTCGATGCGTCTCGTTTGTCACACCAGCGCACATCAAGCGACATTATTTGGGACAATCGCTTCCTTTGCGGCCATCAATTTAGGCTATTAAACTGCAATCTGAGGACGCGCAAGCGACCTTTTTCCTCCTCGAGGTTACTACAGGTGAGGAAGACGATATTATCGTAAATTGTCGTCTCGGATCAGTTCTCAATTGGCTGTATGGAGATCTTTACGAGAGAGGGAAAAAGAGAGAAAAAAAAAAGGATGTGGGGACGGAGGGAGAGATAGACGAAACACAATGGTATTACCACATAAAAGTAAAGCGACATACCGATAGGTGACCGAGCAGGCGATGAGATGGGTTGAGTGCCCGTGCGAGGAAGAATCCGTTGGTGCAAGTTAAATTCTTGATGAGGACATCATACGATGCCAATGGAAAGACAGAGAGCGCTAGCTGGGTACGATATCGTCTCAGGTTATCCGACACCTCCACTCTGCTTCCCCCTTCCCCCAGATATCTCGGAAGTTAGAAAGGTGACACGATTTGCACAATGGTGGCGTGCCACGGATATGTGGAAATCAAAAGTGCGCCAGTTTAATTGCCTTGCCCAGGTTTCTACAAACACCGCGGCGAGAGCGCACCAAATACCGTTGTGCAATTACGTCTTTCTCGCGTGAGTTTTCGACGATGCCCAGGTATTGATGAACTTCAAATTTCATACGAGGCAACAAGGGTACATGGAAAGTGCAAACACTGGAGGTGGAAAAGGGGATCATTCATCGCCAAACATTACAGTTTGTCGAATCGTTGGCATTGATTTAAAAGTTACATTGCAACCGGTCTGCGATTCTGGTCGTGCTATAATCCCACCACAATTGTACCACCGTCGAATCGATAAAGCTATAAAAGAACTCTTGTAGTCGTAAAAACCTCTTTCACGTATCGATTGCTTCTCTTAGGTATTGATGCACGCCTAATCATACAGTCTGGTCAATAGTAGTGCATATTTAATGATCTCCAAGTTTTCACTTATGAAAGAGAGAGAGAAAAAAATCGGATGCCTAGAGGGCGTACACTATCGACGCTCTGATGACTTTACGCCCGGGAAAACTTGGAAAAACAAGCTGTGAATGAAAAAAAAAGTGCGCTTCATCTTCTCCAGGGGCATGCCTGTTGCAGTGCATGAATAACAGGAAATGCAGCTACTGCCTCGATCGTCAGGACCGAGGTCAGCTGCAGACTTCTCATGGCGGGAATCCTCAACGTCCGAATCGATGCCGAATCACCGACGAATGAGTTCCGATATCGCAAATCGGCTTTCGCGCGGGCCCGAGCTGTAGATTCTGATTGAATCCAAACCCGGTGGGCGGAACATCCCAACTTTATGGTGTGCGGACAGTTTGAATCTATAATGAGAGGTTAGAATAGATAACGTCGCGTCGCTCCTCCTCTTTATACCCTCGACGTTGTTCTCTTAAATTCTCGAAATAGCTCTAAAAAAGCACTGAAATTAAGGATCAAATTCCCGAGATTCTTATGTTTCATATGACTCGCTCATGCTTGTCATGCAATCTCTAACTCTACTCCTCACTCCCTCACATGATGTTCACATACAACACTCTTTCTTATTTCATACCTGGACATGGCTTTCAAGGAAGAATAATTTCCCCAAGTCTGGAGTCGTAATGTAATCATTATCACAACTTTCAGAGTCTTACACTACAAGTTCCACACAGGTATTAGGCCTACACCAGTGATCTGATTGCGTGACGTCATTTCTACATCTTTATCAATATCGTCAAGGCTTGAAGCTTTAAGGTATGGGAATTATTGTCAAAGCGATCCTTACCCCAATCACACATTCGTATAACATCGATCAAATAGAGTGACATGAAGATTTGTTGAGATAATAGTGCTACTTCAATTTTACACACAATAATAAATGTCTCGAACTAAAATATTTACTGTAACAGTCAAATTATATTGTAGTACTATAGTCCCATACTCCATAGAGTTCGGAAGTGGTCAGTTCGCTACCACTAATATGAAGCTCAACAAGGGCCTCTTTCATGCAGATGTAAAAAAATGCAAGCTGTCCTTTAGGAGAGTGAAAAAAAAATGTGATGTAAAACGGATCACAGATTTGAATTCTGATATACCTTGTACTATATACCTCTCATTCAGTTTTACCTGCAAGCGATCCTGACTACAATCACACATTCTTACAATATTAATCTACCATTACATCCAGACTAATATGAGGATGTGTGAAGATCACCGTGCTGTTAAAATTTCACATGTCTGGAAGTAAAGTTTTTTTTTTTTTTCTTAATTCACATTAAAGGGTCCTACTCTTTGGACCTCGTCACATTTTCAAATTCGTTGAAAATGTAAGCGAATTGTTATAAACGGAAGATCAAGTATAAGTAGGCCTATACCTGACTATTCAGCGATCCTGCACATTCTTGGAAATTAAAGGGACTGTACAGTACTGGTTGAGGTGAGGATTCAGGTTCATATAACATTTATTGGTGAGATAATGAGAAACGTCTCCTGAAATATGAAAGAGCATGTAATTTCAAGAAGGATCCAACGTTTATTTGATGAAAATTGGCCTTGAAATGGCTGAGATATCCAAAAAAGCGATCCTAATAAAATTGACAGGCCACGACTTTTATTAGGATCTTTGTTTTACCTTGTTTTTAGATATCTCAGTCATTTCAAAACCGATTTTCATCAAATAAACTTTTGATTCCCCTTAGAATTGTATGCTCTTTAACATTTCATAGGGAGTGGTTTCTAAATATCTCGCAAAACGTTACAAGCTGAATCCTCACCTCAACCAGTAGTGTACAGTCCCTTTAAAGCCACATTGCTATAACCATGCAACTATTTTTGTTATAATTGTTTATCTGTTAAGAAGTCTAAATAACATAGCATGGCCGACTGCAAGAACAGCTGCCTGGTTTACAGCGTAAGTGGTTTACATGGCATAAGTCGCTTGGAGAAAGAATGGACATGATCACAAGTTTTGACATGCAAAACCGCCGCAATTATTGATAACCTCTGCGCGTTATCTTAATCTAATTCTTAGATGTAATTTTCAACAATTAACTATCCCTATTTAATAAAATCATTCTCTCCATAAGCACATACGTTATAGCTCCAAGAGCCAAGTCGGCAAAAGAAAGCCTTTCCTTCTTGGAATACTATGGTGATTAAGGAACCATTGCTGCGGATATGTGTGGCACAGAGTATGCTGCAGCTAGTGAACGGTGACACATTTAGTTACTCGTGCGACAATATAGTTCCGGTCTCATTCTCTCCAAGGACTTGGGATTAGGGTATGTGATAGGGTTTCGGGTTTAGTTTAATGTGAGGATTATGATTAAGGTTCTGGGTGGAATCTATGTTTGGCGTAGCGTGCAGATATATCATGGGAGGAATATTGTCTAAGGATCGAATTAATGTCATGCATCCACTTTGAACAGGGTCGGGAGTGGGTGGGGTCAAGACACATACAATACGCGTTGAATCGCAATTATGATGCACAACGATCTATGAAAATGATGAAATAATCATAAAACAGTCTTTATGTGAAAATTCGACGTGCGCATTTTATTTTTATGGGGGTGGGGGGGGGGGGTTGCAGGTGGTAACTTCTCTATCGATAATAGTTGATGTAAAGCACAAATCTCAACAATGGCATTATTCGCAAAGAAGTATAAGAAACGAACCAGAAATTGTAATGTGGAAATATCATTGCGATAAAACAGAAAAAAAAACCTTGTAATCTATGAAAAATGGATCACAAATCTGCATTTTTAATAATCTTTCAACCTTTTCACCTGATGCAATCGCACACTCTTACAACATCGATCAACCTTCACATTCAGAGTGATATGATGATTAACTTATGTTGTTAGATCAAAGTGCATCTGTTGAAATTGCACATGTCTTAACTAATAAAGTGTTTGATGTAAGTTAGCATTCATTAGTTCCACTCTATGAAGATGGGAAGTGGTAGGTTCTATATCGATGTAAACACAAACCTCGAAGCTTTCTAAACACGAAGCTCTACAACGGTCTCTTTAAATTCAAACAGAAATAGAAACAACAACAACAACAGCAATAAAAGGCAAAAAAAATCCATAACGAGACCGATTAAAAAAATCTAAAACGGATCAAAAATCTTGGTTTTCACTACCCCTCCTCCCCTTTTCACCTAATGATAAGACATCCTGATTGACAAGTCTAATGAAGGTGTCTTTTTTTATGGGGGTGGGGCTAAGGGATGGGGGGGGGGGCAAGGGTGATGGCATCGTATGACTTAATTTCCATGATACTCCAAAGGCCATTTCTTGTCTTAATCAAATATCCCTCGCGATATTATTTGTGTTTGTGGCCCTACATCACAAAACTCTCAAAAAAGTCACACAGATATAGATTTTCCAGCAGACCCGAGTACAATGGAAAGCATTTTGAGTCAATTTGGTTGATTTGGGGTTTGGGTGTTTCTACCCCTTTTTATGTCTATGAATATTGGAAGAATAAAATGATATAGACGTAAGTTGTGCTCGTAAATCTGGAGTTGTTGCAAACTCACCTTTTGTCATTTTTATTTTGTTTTTCACCTTAAACCCCCTGTACGGTAGGTTGATGTGCGCAACAACTATTAGTATAGCTTTTTATTGTTTGTTATAATCATGAATTCAATGTTAAACTTTATGTTGATTTGATAATCCCTTCACAGTGGTTTTCACATGCCTTTATTGTAAAGGGCGATTCTTTGCACCCAAAAAGCTTCGTCATAACTCCAATTCTTACAGAGCAGCATTTTTGTTTATATATTTCAATAATTATCTTAAAGGTTAGGAAAAAGTAATTTCGATGAAGTACAGTGTACGTATCTGCAATTTGAAATCTAAGAATCACATCTTCCAGAATTCGACTTCTTGCAGATTTTTGTTGGTTTCGTTGGGTTTGTGATGCAGGGTGACAATATTACTTGAAAGGCTCCTAACCTTGCGATAAACACTCAATGCTGACAAGAACCAATGCGCGAACCCCAGCAACGAATGCAGATTCTCCAAAGTAGAATCCAATTGATAACTGATGTACAATGAATATGACTCATTTTAAAATCAAACATTATTGTTATTATCTTAGAATGGAATGGATCAAGGCAAAAGAGCATTGTCGCATTTGCCCTTCATCAGCTTATATTATGCAGAATGATGATTCTGCCCGATTTTATTACTGTGCATAGAAATGTCTCGAATAGTTATCATTATGAGTATTCCAAAGAAAAGAGGAGACTTATGATAAACATACCTTGCAATGTGATAGAGCGTATACCCGATTTGGCTTCATGGTACAACAGGAAAGTAACGAAGCGCGTTTTGTCCAAGATATGCATATAGAGGAGATCTTAAAGAAGAGCGATGCTTCGCTTATGAACAAAGATAATGAACAAGGATGATGAAAATTTTGCCTTGCCGCCGGGAGATATAATTCATTTTCCATCTCTGTGGAAATTAGAAAAGAAAAGGTTTATAGAAATAAAGGCAAAGGGAATGCTTTATTGGAGGAATATAGAAACAAACTGGCTTCACGGTCAGTACGGTTACCTAATACCAAAGCAACGAGAATCAGGATCGTTTCTGAAAGCATAAGGCAGGTGAAAAAGAAATATTGACCAACAAAGGGAAAGAAGAGGTGAAAATGTGAGAAGGAAAGAAAGGAGAGAGAGAGAGATGGAGACAAACTGACGGACAGACAAACAGACACACTGACAAAAACAGAGAATTCGAGGGTGTGTGATGTGATGTGACAAGCGTCTGTTTTATAGAATCGAATGATAACCTTGCTAAACGACTAAATCTCAAAAGAAAAGAACAAGCAATCAGCAAATCAACACACATAAAAGTCTAAAGCCCACATGATAACGGTAAGGAGATAACTATCTATCCAGGGTAATTTCTTAGTACTCGTCCTGTTTTCAATGAGTGCCTTGGTCAACCTTGCGCTATCGGTGGCCCATCTACAGCAAAAATGAAGTGAATATAAATAGTTTTTGGTATTGCGAAGTATTGACATCTAAAGGTGTGGAAGCAGAATGGTATAGCCGCATTGATAATTGGATTCTGTTCTCTGAATCAACAGATAAACACTTAGCAGCACCTCATTTTAGATTTGATCGTAATCTTTGTTCTACTGATGCATGGTACTGCGATGGCTTCCTTTGTTTTTGTGTTTTTCTTCTACCTCTGTGAATTTTTATTCGTCAAGTTAGATCCAAACTTCTCAAAACGGTCAAATGATCATGGCCTATGAATCTTCGTGTATTGGGAGTGACAAGTCTTGGTAGTTAAAAGAGTTTTCTTATGAAATAGTAACATATTATTATGTTTGAAAAAATTTGCTTAAAATAATGACTGTTCACGCCAAGACGTACTTGTAACATCTGATAAAATCTATTCACTACTCAGTGCTGAGATATGCACGAGAGAATATTCCGGTTACGTTTGTTTCTTCAACTACGTAACTTGTTATGATTTTCACTATCAAAAGAACACGCACGCATACACACACACACACACACACACACACACACACACACACACACACACACACACACACAAAAAAAAGACTGTTGTGAAAGCACGCTTACAAGATCAGACCATCATCACTGTCAGATACTAAACAAGGTCTATCTTTAATTTTCTTACAATGATAACTGACGTTTGAACAGAGTCGTACATCAATGTATTTTCATACGTGACCTGGGGGGCATTTCATGAAGGAACTTGTCGGATAAAAATAATGTCCGACAAGTCAATTATATCCGACAAGTTCAGAGAAATCAGCCAATCAGACTAAAGAATTTCTCAAAACTTGTCGGATATAATTGACTTGTCAGATATTTTATCCGACAAGTTCCTTCATGAAATGCCCCCCCCCCCCCCTGATGTTGTTGCTGCTTCCAGCATCGTTTTAGAGTGGATGACAAAGCGTAATTATACCAGGGGGGTGTTTCATAAAGCTGTTCGTAAAGTTACGAACAACTTACGAGCGACTGGTGATCAGTTCTGATGTGCTACACTTATCAGAATTTCCATAATTCAGCACAAGAACTGATCACCAGTTGCTTGTAAGTTGTTCGTAACTTTACGAACAGCTTTATGAAACACCCCCCTGTAAGCCTCCTTATAAGGGACGTGTTGTGCCGGTGAACGAGGGGCGTAAATTGAAAAATTGTTTCAAAGCGTTAGTCACGCATGTACGATTGCCTGTTGAGTACAGCTGAAAAGGAGTTTACGTTTCAAAAATTACCCAAAAAAAGACAAATAAAATCAATCAACAGACACACAAAAACACACACACACACAAAAAACAAACGGCAAAGACTTATGAAAGTTTCATATCAGTCTCTGATACCTTAATTCAAGTAACTTTTGAAGAAAGAAAAATAAGCTGTTCGAGTTAATTGCCCTTCAGCGATATTAAATTCACAGAACTTATACAAAAAGGACAGAAAACACTTGCATGATGTGATTTTTTTTTTTAAATCTCAAATTCCAATATTGCATATGGAAATAGAGCGTCCTGCGTTTTTCACGACACGGATTTCCAGCATTTACAAACGTGACCATGTTGTTTGTTTGAAGAAGTAGTTGTCTGAAGAAGTAGAAGATAAAGAAAAGGAATTTGACGGCATAGCGGTAATTTGGTAGTGTTAAAAACACAGTAATCATTATTCTCATTTCTCCACTGAAAGAAATAATAATGAAGAGGGCGCTATTAAGGTTTCGTTGCCAGTACTCTTTGAGCCCTCGCTCATGGTACAAGTGACAGCGTGAATCCCGCGATGTGGATTCTGTGTATAGCCACCCCGACTGTTGTCAAAATTATAGCAAAGATCACAAAAGCTTAGACGGGTTCACTTCCATTTGGGCATGTAGTGGATTTGCGAAATTTTATGGTTTCCATTGTCTTAAAGTAAGACCTGTTCGTCGATAGCAATGTTAAGTGAAAGGACATAATTATGTGTGCACAAAGCCAGGGACAAGTGAACGAAATGCAACCATGTACATGACTCATTGTATTTAGCAGTATCGAAACGCTGACTCGTCTAGCTCTGAAGTAGTAACGACGCAGAAGAAACACAAGGGTTTAAAATGCAGATACCAGAAGTGGTATCATTATACTCTTGACACTGAAAGTCCAAAACAAGTCTCTTATGCAGAGTGAAAAACATGTAACACAGTCACTTAGGCCCGTGCACAGACACAGATGTAATCTATGTGTGTGTGAACACTTCAATATAGGAAAGAACAAAGGCCATTTGAGAAAATTTTGAGAAAAAAAAATAACATCAGTCATACTTTCAATTTTGCTGTAATGGGAATGTTATACACATTAATCAAACTGTAAGTCACATTATACACGATTATTTGCATGACTTTATTTGTGGTCTCTAAAGCCACATTTTGACAGGGGCATTTGAAATAGTCAAGTATTCATCCATGTATATTTGTATGAACAATGTATATGTACTGTATATCTATATAATATTAATATTTTATATACTATATTATATACTAGAGAATAAACTTGTATTTTTATTAATATATATTTTATATATAATATATATAGTGAAAACTTTGAGCAAAGAAAATGGGTTTTCATCGGGATTCGAACCCGAGACCTCCGGATTACTAGACCGGTGCTCTACCGACTGAGCTATTGAAAGCCCTAGATCGATGTTCGTCCCAAACCCGTGTGGTCAGAAGCTATAGTGTGTGTATGTGTGCCACACACACACACACATTAACCTGACATAAAAGTTTTCACTATTTATTATTTGTTTCTGGTCAGTTTCCCTTTCTTGTTTCAATATAATATATAATTATACACACACACATGAATTAACATGAACAAACATGCACACACTCACACACACACACACACACATATACACACACACATACATATCACTATGCAGTAAATACCTTTCCAATCTATCCCTCGCCCCCTTAACATTTTCTTTGTCATTCGCTACCTTATTGTTGGGATCCTATGATAAATTCTTCATGCTTTGCCATGTTTGTGTTGATTGTTCTGTCAATTAATTTACCTGGGATAATCAAAGCCTTTCACATACATGGTGCTATCACCTCCTGTATAGCATCATACATGTTTCTAGTCAGTAAACAAAGTGTAATGAACTGATTATCTCAATCATGAAGTTGTCCATATTATGATAGGAAGCGAATTAAAAGTAAAGAACAAGTGGCCAATAATGTCAGGGATATATAATTGTATAATACATGTACAAGAAACAGCAAAGATTTCAGAAAAGGATCACACATTTCAACGGTGCAAACATGTTTTTTTATTTCAACTCTTCAAACACGTAACTAGCAACATATTGTACAGGAAAACATTTGCCAAAATTCTGTCCAGAGGAAAAAAAAAATACATGCGTTAATGTTCTTCACAATTCAAATATGATCTAAGATACATTACTGGTATATTTTTGTTTGCTCCAAATCAATTGAGCAAATTATCATCTACCGTTAATTGTTCATAGAATTCATGGACCTGTTCAAATCAAACTCTGTATACATTTCCATCAAAACGACTGACATATTTCAGCTACGTCCCCAATAATATTAACCAACGTATACTATAAATATCCAGTAAATCTAGCATTTTCTAACCTTGTGAAATTTTCATTCCAAAAGTCCTAAAATATATGCTATTAGAAAATCATTCTCTTCGAATCCCGTGATTAGCATAGGCAAAAATATATTTGATGAAATGGCAAGTACAATTGTGGAATACATGTAGTCAGGATGATGTAACTCATGAGCAGTGTGTATCAAAATTTGGATGCTTTATAGCATGAGAGCCATGTGAGAGGCCAAGGTATCATGATCAGTGTTTAATACGAGGCAGACTCAAGCAATTTTCTGATTGGCCTGTCAAATGAAGTTCTGTAGGTTATATCCATAAACGATACAGAAGAGTTCCAAGAGTCGTTTCGGTTTGATCTCTCTGCTGTGAGGTGTTATCAGAAAATATGATAAATCTAAGTATCTCAAAATATCTTCCCTTAAGTGTTTCATTTAAGAAAATTAAACATACCACATGATCTCCAATTTTAATATCCACTCTGGTAAAATATCCTTCTTTTATTCCTTCTCAGACCTTGAAATTATGAAAGAATATTTGAAATAAACCTATTTGAAGTCCTCATTTTTCTTACCCACATCAACATGATTAGAAGACAACATAAATTAAATTCAGAATATAACTGTTTTACCTAAATACTCTGAAAATAATTTAGGGGCTAGAACCAAGCCTATCCATCCTTTAACTTCATTGTACGCTTGTCGATCAACCTTCACTGGCATTCTAATTGTTCCACTCTCCAATTCAATCTGGCTACTACAATATACGAACATGAAATTTAGAAACTAGGAAATTCAAGTGTGGTCGGCTTTAGACCAACAGATATATATAATAAATTTGCTAAGTAGCAATATTTTCACGTTGGTACAACAAGAGTTGCAAATACTTGTACATATCTTCGTCTATTCATTGATACATTGATAATGCTATATGTATGGAAGTAAAATGGAAGGGTTATCAACTGTTCCAAATGGTTGAAATGGCATCACAATCATGCATTCAGTGTTTATCATTATGATACAAACTTTGTCAAGAATGGACACATCCACAAAGAATGGAAAAACATAATATGTTACAATTCATATCAAAACAAGTAAAAACAAACCATTATAACTCTTGTACAATTTTGATCAGACTAATATATAAAAAAAAAGTAATGCTTACAAAAATGTTGTCAATGTTGAAGCAGAATGATAGGTACATCCACAAAAAAAAAGAAAAGAAGAGGAAGTAATCACAGATGTTTGACACTTATGAAGACAGCATTCATTCATTTGAATGTACATTGACATTATTGAAACTTGCGACTCACTAAAAACCTATACATGGTTCCGAGGCAAGATGAATGTTGGAACATGAATTTAAGTATCATACATTTTGCAATAAGATTTCCAGTATTTTCTTTCTGAGGATTTCTAACAAATTGTATATATACACAGCATAGTACCTTAAACGACTCAAATATCAAATAATGATTATTGAATATATTTCAATATTATTGATTGCTACTCTTCCAGAATATGGAATATCCCCAGACATCCTGGAAAATATGATTTTGTTTTTCCTATTTTAATCAGTACAGAAATTTCACACTAGACATTTTTGTTCCAACTTAGTAATTCTTAGTTTTGATCAAAACTTAGTAGGTGTGTATGTTCTCCTTCAATCCCAGTGGCGCTTTGGACATAGATTCCTCGTAGACCAGGACACCACTCTGAATGCTTTGTTTTTGGAAAACTGATTATTGTGCTGACTGCATATTAAACAGATTACTTCTCGGCTAATAAACCAACAACTTGGTCTATGGCTTTACCTATCAAAGTACACTCTGATATCACAGTAACCTCTTATCATGACATAATAAAGTCAACAGTCGTTAGACTTGGTGCTATGTAATCTATAAAACACTTTAAGATATATGCGTTCCATACACAAGTTCATATAAATGCTCAACTTTGTGAACATCATTTTCTGGAAAAATAAAAAGTAGTAAAAGAGACCTAGTCGGTCTACTGCTTGCTCGAGTAGCGGAAGTTCACTTTCCACGCATTCTTGCTGACTACAACCTAGAAAGAACATAGCACATATGGCGTACTTTGGGGGCCCCCAGTGATTCAGGGGAAATTGCGTCCAGTTGTCTATTTTGTCACATTGGTGATGACACCTGCCAAGCTTACAGAAAATTTGACCTTGCTTTCTTTTCTTTCTTTTTTTCAAAAAGAGCAAAATGTGAAAACTGGTCCCCAATTTTGTTCTGGCCCAAAGGGGGCTACCCCTGTATGTGCTAAAACAAAACTTGAAAGTACACTCCTAAATGTATTTACTCATAGCATAGACTATCATTTCAGGCCTGGAGAATGATATTTGTTTGATAACATTATTTGATTTTGGTTGTTGGGGCACCCTGGGGGTTGGGAGAGGAACATGATGATCATTTCAACAATTGAGATCCCATCATCCTATGGATGTTTCCTGTCAAGTGAAGTGAAAATCCATCATGGGGTTTTGAAGAAGCTGGAAATGTGTATGCACAGTAAACAATGCAAAATTGATGCCGCACAACGGACGATGAATGATCACAGGATAAAAATTAAGTTCGGAAATTGTGATTGCAAGTCCACTTTAAAGCAATCATGATATCACAGCTGGACTTTGATGTCCATATTACAATCTATGATGGCACTATAAACTTGTCAAAGGTCATGCCTATATTCTTATCTCAACACCCATTAGCCAAATAAATTGCCAATCTTTTAGTACCATGTATCATCAAATTTCGGTGAGCATGTCTTTAGTCTTTATCAAGAATAGTTCGCTGATAGTGCCCAATGACATCACTTTTGGATGAACATTAGGGAAATATGACATGTTGCCATGGATGTATGAATTTCATACTTGATAGATATCGAAAATCCTGATCAAGTCAGAAAGAGACAAAATATAGCCTACTTATTATTCACGGCACACAAACACTATTAACAGACATCAATCCTTGAAAATACACCTTTGATCAAAGCGTTTTGAGAAATAACAAAAATAAAATGGATATACAGGATTGTGAGAAAATTGAGCATGCATTGACAAAATATCAAGGTTATAACATGAATGTTAGCAAGTAATCAAATAGAATATCCATTTTGTATTTCAGAAGAGATGGTCTTTTTTACCCCACCAATACAAAACTCTCATGATGTTGGATTGCTCCTTCTAATATGTCCATATTTCTTGCTTCTTATGGTATCATCTTCTAGACTTTCTTCATGATACATGTAGAATATCACGGGGATGGGGTTCTTCACACTACCGTATAGTACACAAAAGAAATCAGTAAGCTCTTATGAACTGAAAGGAAAATAGGTTTTCTGTACATATCAAATTAAAATCTCTATCTATATTAGATCAAAGTCATAGGGAAGCAACTTTCAAAAAAATATCCCTATTCATGCAAGCCACCATAAAAATGCGTAGTGACAAAAATTGCATTCAAGAATGATATAATATATGTGAATTCAACATTTGTACCAATTTCTGAATTGGTGCTCATTGTAAGATCAAACATGGCAGATCTTGAACACATAGAACTTAACAGCTGAAGATTACTTTTAGCTCTGCTCCACTGAGTGTACAACTCACACCAAGCGAACTCCATCAGGTATGAAGTTGAGGAGTTCCTTCCTGAGTGGGGGGATATGTTTCTCTTTTGACAACTGAAGGGCACACCAGAGTTTGGTTCGGGCATCACTTGTGGTTAAGGTGAGAATCCGTACCTTCTCCACAATGGAGCCATTTCCTGTATCAAAGATATAACATTTTACAAAATGTGTAAATATGCACTTCCAGAGACATGGAGAATTAAAGTACAGTTATTGTACTCCACAATGGAGCCATTTCCTGTATCAAAGATATAACATTTTACAATATGTGTAAATATGCACTTCCAGAGACATGGAGAATTAAAGTACAGTTATTGTGAAACACTTCCTGTTGCATAAAACTTTTTACCTGAAAAAAAAAACACAAAACAAACAAACTCAGGTTATCATTTTAGCAGTTTCTTCCTGTGTTAAAGTCAATTGCAGAATGAAACAAACCTGAGTTTTCATTTCCGACCACAGTTTTTCTCAGGTAAAACGTTTTATGGAACAGGCCCCTGATCTTATTTTGAACACCAATATGCTGGATTCTTCAGCCAGAAATCATTCAATGTAACACTAGCTGCTTCAGCATACTCTTATTCAACAAACGAATTAATTGATCAGTCCCTACTACAATTTAGAGAATTTCCTATGTACTGTAAAACCAGAAACATTCACAGGATGACTTTTTTTTTTTGCAAATATGAGCTGACATTTTTTTTTTTTTTTTTTTTGGGGGGGGGGGGGGACATCATGGCATATAAGGAGCTAATCAACAGCCTTCAACACAAATGTATGGCATATCTGAATACCTTGATTCAGCATACTCTTCCCCTTTGGATTATGGCAGAGTTCAGCAGTGCGATGAGCCTCAACAGCTTGGATGGCCGACATCCACTTGTCTAAGCAGGTCTCGATGTTGGGGTGGAGTGCTCTGGAATTCAAGCCTCCAATCTTACTGAGAAGGGTTGTCATCTGCATCACACACAGCAAAAATATTTCACCAATCAGATCAAGTAAGCAGAACATTTGATAAACAATGTTACAGGTTATTGTTATTCTTTTAAACATATTTCCTTATTTAACCTGAATTGTGCTCTATATGTGACCCTGCACCTCAAAACAAACAAAAAGTCGACAGACGTGAATTTTCAGTTAAGATCATATTCTGAAAGAGCAGACTTTAAGCTTTAAAATGATGTATAACTCAAATCAAATGGACTCTCCTAACCTATCTAAATATTGGAAAGAAAGCACAAACTCAGGAAAAGTGTGAACTGAGAAAAGAGGCTCTGAAGTACAGTGTCTATTCAAGTGCTTAATCTTTACCAAACCGTGCTGGCTGTGCGATGAATGGGACAAAAAACAGGAAGTAAACCACCAGAGTAACAACAATGAAGGGATTATCAGATTAAACTGAAATTAAGCATGCCTCATTAACACATTCTGTCCATAATTAATGCCAACTTTCAAAGCAGTAGCACTCTCCTTTCAAAAATTATTAGAGTTGAAAGTGAAGAGTGTGGACAAGGTTTTTCAGAAATGAAAAAGGGATTCTAAAGACACACCTAATAACACTATTCTACCAAAAATGTTCGAGATAAACTGCTAAAAAACACACTTTCCTGCCAGTTTTATGATACCAAATTTTAGCATAATGTAAAAGAAGACCCGCTCTTTCAGAAAATATGAAAAAGTCAAGTTCGGCTAGGTTGACCCATTTCACTTATTTTCAGTCCTCACGCAAAATTAGTGTGTGCGACTTTATGTTCGTTTTGAGGTGCACGGTCACATATTCCACAGTTGTATCGACCAATACTGCTCCAATGTTGGTGAAAAGATATTGAATGCCAATCTATTTCCAAGAATCTTAGATGTCAATTTCTAAATTGGCCATACTTATCAAACCATTCTGACCTTGTTAATAAAACAACAACACTTTGATTACAAACAGAATACAAATACCTTGTCACAAAATCAAAAGTTTCATTTTCAGGTATCATTCAGATTGATATTATGTGAAATTCTTACATCACAACTATTTCTTTCTTTTTTGCCACTCTTCATGCTTGCTCACCCTGCTGTGCTCTCTGTACTCTTCAACAATAAGCTGGTCCACAGGTGAAGGGTTAGGTGGGAGAGAAGGTACTGCGATGGTATTGGAGCTGGAAATGCGTTTCCCAGGATTCATTCTCACAAGTTCAGCCTCCGTCTAAATTTGGGCAAAGCAAAACAGACAGACTAACACTTATCTAAATAGAATTGCTTGCTGCATATCGAGCAACAATGAGACAATCATGTTGTAACATCCCTATAGTCTCATGCTGAATTTCTTTCCACTTCTTTACTCTTGATTACCTGGTACTCCAGATATTGTATAAATTACATAGGCACAGGTAATATTGTGCTTTTGAAAAGATCTTGTAATGAACTGAATGACAAGAAATCAGTGCCTCTAAAGATGACTGATATTTTTTCTCATTGTATTGATACACAGGATCAAGATGCCAGGGCGTTGAGTTGGCTCAGTCGGCAGCGCGTCTGCCTCACGATCCTAAGGGCCCAGGTCCGAACCCGAGTCTGGACTGAGCAATGTTGTGTGTAAACATACCGTCCCCTCTAGCAAGAGGCAAAACACTCTGTCCCTCAGATAGGACATGAAATTGAGGTCCCGTGTACGAGAAAGTCACAACTCATGCACGTAAAAGATCCCGCTCCATTCATTCATTGCAAAGAGCAGGGTGTTTAACCCAGTGGAGTGGTCCCACCTCACATCCAACTGGGCCCATGGAAGACCAGCTTATTGTAGCTGAATATGGGCTATCCAGCCATCTTCACAGATGGAAAATGAACAATAACAGTAAAGATGCATGTATTAGAAATTTCATTTTAAAGCTGAAGAAAAAACCTAGATGCTGACATTTTCACATCTACTGAAGACATTGACAGCTTTTTGTGGTCGGTCAATGCTAATTTGTGGGTGAAATATACCACTTAGAGAAATATTTGTGAAACATTTGTGTGGTCCATGATAGATTATATCCACCGACAATGTATTGATCATTTTCTGTCATATTTTCATATTCAAAACAAAAGCACCAAATGATATTAAAATATCTATTATGACCCCTTTTGTTAAACCATTAGATAAACATCCCTGATGATATAGAAATAATCTGTAGAACATCTATGAGAAAAAAGGTAACAAATAAATGCACACACACAAAAAAAATAAAAGAATTCAAGAAGCTTGATTTTATTTGTGTTCATCACAAACTTAGAGGACATATGATAATGACATTTGAGCATATTGCTCACCTTTCTTCGCTCTTTTTCCAGATTCTGAAGCTGGTACTGGCAGTTCTCTATTCCCGAGGAAATTTCTCCCATTTCCGTGGATGGTGATAGGCCAACAGGACTGTTGGGCAGAGAGGAGTAGTTCTCTGCGAAGATAGCCTTCTGCTGATACCCTATGTTCAGGGGCTGGTTTCGTTTCAACCAACGGGGCACACAATTTTGTTTCCCATTGAATTGGAAATGATCATTGAAATCTTGCCTCTGGTATCCCGATACCATTTGGGAATGTGCTTGAGGCCTCTGGTAATTGTTTGTAAATACCTGCCTTGGCTGAGTCTGCCAGGGCAGAACCTTCTGGTAATTTGACAAAATTGGGTCAGGCACTGTGCCATATGATTGTCCTGGCATTACTGGTGCGAAATTGGCTGCTTGGGAAACTTTTGGAGGGTAACCACCAGTGGCACAAGCATCAATGGATCTTGGAGCCTGAGAAAGTGGAGGGGTGTGGCAGCCTGAAATGTTCATATTAGTTTTGAACCCTTTCAAGGCAGGGATCTGCAACTGGTTCTGATTTTTGCAGTTTGGGTTCATTCCAGTGCAATTTGGCAAGACTCTTGATGAATGGGTGTTGGAAGAGGACCGGAAGACATTCCCCTCTTGTGGGGAAGGCATGTTCCCAAATTCTGGATTGGAGTCAAATCTTTGAGGTGGAGGTTGGATATCCCTGACAGAAATATTGCCCATGGGGAAATCAGAAGATGGGTATCGAACTTGTGGGCTCTGACTGATGTTAGGTGGGACATTGACCATCTCAGGGTCACTTCTTGACATGGCTACATTTGGCCAACCAATCTCATCTCCCGAACTGTAGCTTCCAGCAATGGAGCTGTGAGGTGAGCCCATTCCACTGTAAAGACTCTCGTCTTCAACTAGAGTACAAGACAAATGAAAAATACAAGAATACACACCATACATATAATATCATGCTTATTAGTATGAAGAGACTTCAGCCTGTAAAGACCCTGTTTGGAGTTGGAAAATTCTCTTTGAATCAGCAGTTGAGTTACAACTGAAATAAGAATGCACTTATCAATTCCCTCCAACAACAACAAATGCAAATCATGATTTAATCAGTGGAACAATGATTTAATTAAAAAAAAAACCTCAATAACATATTTATGGTTAAACAATACATATATTGCTATGAAAGGTTAATAAAAATTTAGAGATAAAGAGGACATATGTTCATTGGTGTTTTTTTTTTTATTCTTAAAAGCAACAACTGACATTTCAATCACATAATTCTGAGCTCTATGAAACAGAAATCAGATTATTGTACAAGACATTGTATTAAAGGAATCAAACAACAATAGTGATTAGCACATAACTTTTCTGACATTTTACAAGGAGAACAGCATAACTAGGCATATCCATGAAAAAAAAAGAAGAAAGGGACTACGATTGTATATGGTTGGCAGCATCACAGATCAGCATCACAGATTTAGTTCGACAGTTCCTTTCAGTAATAAAATGCATTTTATGATTAACGACAAGCAGAAATTTTAAAAGCTGTTAGGCTATTTCTATGGGGCTATACTGTCAGAGTTTATGAGTAAGAGCAGGTAAACTCTTTGAACTGGGAAAGGTACATATAATTTACACTTTGTGGTTTGTGTACAGTGTAAATCACCAATTTGTTCCATATCTTTCATAATGAGATTTCTTTTAGGAGGCACAGTTTGACAGAGTTTTCAGGGTTTGTTTATGCCTTAGCCTTGTCTCCACAAATCACTGATATGATATGGGATATCTTGCTTGTGAATTAATTTCCTCTGATGTACTTGTGCTGTCTAGCATACCAGAGACAGTAGGCATGGCTGCTTGTGCAGAATACTCTCCATGAGATTTCTCTGGAGTGAAGGGTGCCTGAAGAGGAAAATTCACATGCACAGAGTTTTCCTGCATGTTCCTATTCTTGTGCATCCACGCCAGTGCTTCCTGGATGATTTGTGTTGATGACATTGCACTCAGGTCTGGCATAGGTGCTTGCTCACACAGATTAGCCCTGTTTTCCAGATATGACAGATTCCAAAATGAAAATGTATAGTGTACTTACTGTCTATGTATTTTTTTCACGACTACTTCTGACAGATCATCACTTGACTACAGAGACCAAGATGTTACTTCATTACCATACACGACCTTATATCAATTAAGCTATTCACACATGTCAATTTATTCCCAAAGTAAAGCTAACTATGGCTATTTACCAATAAATCACTTTCAGCTTGTGATAGCTGTGTAAATTCAAAACACCAGCTGTTCATGACGGACATGGCGTGACTCAAGATTCTAGTATCTGGGTGGTCTTGCTTCAGAACCTTATCAGTTTGGATTGTTTTAACATTCAAATTTTGAGGAGGACAAACTTCTCTATTACAATGAAGTTCTTGGGACCGGTAGTTTTTGTTTGTTATGTAAAAATTTTGTAAAAGCTGAGCAAGTCTTGAAGAACTGAATGTTTACTTCTTTGGAACTAAATTTCATGATAACCATGTTTGTTATAATGGGAGTCCACTGTACTCTGAGAAAAGAAAATGAATTAGTTGATGCAATTTTTACCCATTTTCCACTGCAAGATTGTGCAACAACTCCTCGGTGAGTGTGAGTTCTGTGTCCACACAGTCACTACTGGGGCTTTCATCCTCTGTCGCAAGGATCTTATTTACCAAATCCTCAAAGGATCTGTCTGGAGCACCCTCTGAAGAAAGCTGTTTGTCATTGGGCACCATAGACTGGTTCTGGGTGGCCTCGTGGCACATTGCAGAGTTCAGAGTTTGCTGCTATCACAACAACAACAACATCATTTAAACTGTTTGAAACCACTACTACAGTTTGATTACTGACACCATTTCATTGAGGTGATATGCTCCAACCTGGACAGTATAAAAAATTCTTTTATGAACAAACTGTAAAGTAATATCAGCCTTAAGTGAAAGAGGTATTGTCTCCTTTTTCAGTGAAAATTTTGAAATAGTTGAAATACAAGGGCTATGAACACTCTAAAGCAAGGGTCACTGTGTCAACCCCTAGTAATCAAGCACTATAGTAATAATCCAACAGAGACATACAAGTCATGTTTCAGGAATCTTCAGTCCCTCATAAAAAAGTGCATCAAACTTAATGTCACAACTGGATTGCTACAAAACTACAGCACAACTGATGATAATTAAACAGAATATACATAAAGGAAAACATCATTTATAATTTTTGGAGAAGATATAAATATGTGACAAAAAAGTATATCGGCTTTTTCAGTCTAAATGAATTTGATGTTCAAAAAATTTTAGTGTTAATCTACAAGGACTGACTTTGAATGTAGAAACTCTAGGTGTCTGGACACCAAGAAAATTTTTAAGTAACCTAGAACTCTAGATGTCAATCTATACAGTGGACTCCCGTTATAATAAAATCCTTGGGACTGGCAGCTTTCTTTCGCTATATTGAAATTTTGTTAAAAGGGAACAAATTAACAATGAAAAACATAGAGCTGATAATGTTGCAGCCTGGAGTTTAACTTCGTTGTAGCCGGAATTTTGTTATAACTGTGTTCCTTATAACGGGAGTGCACTGTATTCATCATAATATAGGCTAAGAGTCTAGATCTCTAGGAAGTGTAGATTGATGATAACACTTACTACAGCCAATGGTAAGTAAATTGTTTAATCATAAATAAAATGTACGTACCTTTCCAGCAAAACTGAAGCTGTCAACATTGTATCCTTCCTGGCACCGGCCTAGATTCCAGTAATGAGAGGATCCCACTGCAGCACTCTGAAGAACGTCTGCTTGCATTGTCGCTGGGTGTGCCTGTTTTATCAAAATCAAATTGATCAATCCCTGTTATAAAAAGGAGATAAAAGAATAAAGTGAATAGTCAAGGTATGCCAAAGAATTAAAAACTTATCAATTATAAATCTAAAACTTCGATCTGGTAGACATTGACAAGTTTACAGAACCAGTTTAGCAACAAGTCTTGAGTGAATTGTCAAACAGAATGTTAAGTGCACCAGTAGCATTTAGCATTTTAAATTTAACAAAGAGTAATGTCCAGATCTAGACCCACTCTAGACAATCTAGACTAGATCTAGACCTAGTCAAGACATTTTTTCTCTCTCTCTGAAGGAGTGTCACTAAGTTGAGAAATCAGGGTGTGTTTTTTTTTTTTAACAAGTTCGTTTTTCAGCCAGAAGGTTTTTTAACTCAATGTTTAAAGTCAGTAGGTGTGGACTCTATAGTCCGGCAGCCAAACCTGATTTTGGGGCTAAGGTTGCATTGGAATGTTATAGTTTTTTTTTTTTTTTTTTTTAAGTGATATTCAATGTTTAGACCTTCTATTTTATCAATCCACATGCTGGAGCTCTGTCAGCATTGAGCAATTTGAGATATACGCGGAAATCCAAGATGGCCACCGGCGGCCATGTTGAAAATGCTATTTACTTACTTTTACCCCCTCTAGCACATCCAAAATGGGCATTAAAGGTTTTTAGGGATGGAGAATTCAAATCTGAAGTTAGTTTCAGGATATTACTATGTTTTGATGTCTTAAAATAAAATGGCGTCCATTTTTCAAGACCTAGTGGCCGCCATCAACATGCTGTAGTGTAGACTATGTAGAATCGCGCAAAGACCTGACTTATCATTTAAGTTTTCCCCTTTTTTGGACAAGGGAGGTGCATAGTGTAAAAAAAAAAAAGATATGAAGATTAAGGCCTAAATCTTAGATTTATTGAGAAAAACAATACAGGTTAATCCTGTTATAACGAAGTCGCTTATAACGAATGACCGTTTACAACGAAGCAATGCTAGCTGATGAAATCGCAATTCTCTGTAAATACAACCAATTCACATACAATGAAATTCGCTTATAACGAAGTATTTTATGTGATCCCAAGCATTTCGTTATAACAGGATTCGACTGTAGTATTATCAGAAGTATTTCAAAATAGTCATGTTGCTTTTCTGTATACATTGGTATACACATAATTTCAAGGTATCTTTTAGATATGATTTTTTTGAATACTTCTGTTCTGTGACGGCTCATTATTCTTGTCACAATGACCAAACGAGAGAGGCAAGAGATATTACCAGCCATCCAGAAGAAACAGATGAAATAGATGCATAAACAGTATCTTCAGGAAAAAGACTGATATTCAGGAACATGATCCATACATCTGAACCAAATAAAGTAGTAGACAAACTTAAATATTTGGTTCTTGCTAGAACAGAAGATCTGTTTTATCACCTCTGCCTGTAGCAGTATAACCAATGGTGACACTACAAGGGAACAAGCACTTCATTCAGGTAGGATTGTTGTTGTTTCACACTGCTCTTCAGCAAGGACAGATCCTCCAACAGCAGGGTGATGTAAAAAAAAAAAAAAAAAATCTTCAACCGTCATTAGGGTTCCAGTTTGGTCATTATATTGTATCACCCAAAAGAGATCACTTTCAAAACAATCAAGAAGTATTTAAAAAAATCATATCAAAAAGATACCTTGAAAACGTTTTTCAGTTTGGGAGGGGGGTGTCAAGGTCATGCCACCCCCCCCCCCCTTCTTGGGGGGGGGGGGGGGGGGCTGTATTATGAGGGAGTGAAGCGACCGAGCCGAGCGAGCCGAGCGAAAAGAGGGGGAGGGTGTGTCCCCTCCCAGGGTGAGAACTTTTTGCATTTTTATGTTGTAAATGGCGCAATTTGATGCGTGTTTTTGCGCGTCTTATGGACTTGAAACGGTCACACTGTCTTGTTTAATTAAGGTAGCAGGATATTTAGATGTGGATTATTATTGAGCAACTTGCCTATAAAGACATTAGTGGTAGCATTTGAATAAACTTCTTGTATTAATTAATGAATTTCATGAACGCTGTCTCTTGTAAAGCAATCAAACAGAAAAGGCATGCACACTTCGAGGGTGTACATAAGGGATATTTCTCCTTCCATACTGAGGTGATTTTACATTTTCAGACCTGAAATTCAGCGATCTGGTGCAAACTTTTGTTGCAATACTTGGAGTTTTTTCTAGCTCCCCCCCCCCAAAAAAAAAAAATAATAATGGAAACAATTAGGGCTTTTTTCAGGGAAGTGTTAATAGCAAAATCACGGGATTTAGCTATTATTCCGCATGTGCATCACCTGTGTGTATGTACAAAGTCTAGAGGAGGAGGGTGTGGGAAGGGGATGCCCCCTCCCACTCGACGGAGCTATTGAGTTTTTAAAACTGAAATAAAGCGATCTGAAGCACACTTTTTGTGGGAAATTCGGAAATTGCGATTCCCCAAAGTGTACTTAGTCTATAGAGGGGACCAATCAACGGGAGGGTGGCAAGATACCTCTCCCATATTCGAGGGAGGTTTTTTTTTTTTTTTTTTTTTCATTTGTAGAACTGAAATTCAACAATCTGGCGCACACTTCTGTTGGCATATCTGAAAATTTGTCAAATAGAGAAGTGCAAGTCTGCAGAAGGAGACATAGCAGGATGATGTGGGAGGGGATAAGCCCTATTCTCCCTCCTACATAAGGGAGATTCTGTATTTTCTGATTGCAGTTAAATGTTTTTGTGTACACATTTTGTGGTACACGTATATGTTTGGAAAACTCGAAGTGTAGCCATAGTCTACTTGTTTGCACGGGAGGGGGGGGGGGGGGGGATGGGGAGAAAGCGTGGGAGAGTGCTATCCTCACCCTCCCCGTACAGGGAGCTTTTGCCTTTTTAAAATTGAAATTGAGATCTATATTTCGTATACGCATATTTGATGGAATATTTGGGAAAGTATTTAAAAAAAATGATCGGGGGAACCGAGAGATGAAAGGGTTGATAAAAAGGGGATATTCCCCTTGTACATGACAAAACTTTTGATTTTTTCGGAATGTAAGTGATAAGTCTTGTGCACTCAGAATTATTCAGAATCTTAAGGGAGGCGACTGCCCCATCCCCCCCCCCCCCCCATCCCCCCTCCCCCTGCTTTTGATATGCTGGTGCTTAGACGGGAACTCTATGTAAGGGCGGAATCTTGGGATATTCATATTCATGGGTATTTTGATTTTTCCCCGATTTTTTTCCTTTTTTTTTTTTTTTTTTTTTCACGAACCCCCTAGTTCTGCGGCCCCTGTAATACTACAGTCGAATCCTGTTACAACAAAATGCTTGGGATCACATAAAATACATTGTTATAAGCGAATTTCGTTGTATGCGAATCGCTGTGCTATAGGTTTGTATGTACAGAGAATCGGGACCTGTATTATTTTTATCAATGAATCTAAGCTTTACAGGCCTTAATCTTCATAAATTTGTTACATTATGCACCTCCCTTGTCCAAAAAAAAAAAGGGGAAAACTTAAATGATAAGTCAGGTCTTTGCACGATTCTACGTAGTCTACATTACAGTATGTTTATATAGCGGCCATCTTGAAAAATGGCCGCCATTTTATTTTAAGACATCAAAACATAGTGATATCCTGAAACTAACCTCAGATTTGAATTCTCCATCCCTAAAAGCATTCAATGCCCATTTTTGATGTACTAGGGGGGTTAAAAGAAAGTAAATAGCATTTTCAAGATGGCTGCCGGTGGCCATTTTGGATTTCCGCGTATATCTCAAATTGCTCAATGCTGACAGAGCTCCAGCATGTGGATTATTAAAAGAGAAGGTCTATACAGTCAATATCAATAAAAAAAAAAAACTATAACATTCCAATGCAACCTTACCCCCCATGGCTGCCGGACTACTAGACCGTGCTATTTGATTGCTAGATCTGTCTTGTAGGCCTAATTGATCAGGCAATGGTTTTTGGTGGATAGCGTGTCCAAAGTGCTATTGGTAGGTATATTTAGTACAATGTACCGGTAATAGAGGTTCAGTGAGTTCTAGTATTGATGAGTGAGGAAAGGGCTGGTAATCAAGGATGGTAGTGCGCTGGTATTGATTAAATTTCAACTTTAGTGGCTAATCAGATGACATCGATGTAACGGTGTCTATTGCAAAGATGAAAGTCCAATGTACAGTATTCAACTTCAAATTCAAATGACTTTATTTCCACATAAAGTAATACAAAGCAATATACATAATGCTTACATGAGTACATAATATTTTAAGGATCATAAGCTTCAACAAAACATGGATACAATCATAATAATATCAACTTTTGTTTTTACATAAATAATCAAGCAAATACAATTATTATTTTTTTTTTTTAGCTCTGTATGGAAAAGAAGAATTCACAAGATAAGCAGAGCTTGTAAATTTTGTGAATTACTCTGGGCAATGAGAGCATCTCAAATCCATCAAGGACTCCATGTATGACAATTTTGACATCATGACATCAGGCAAAACAAACAGAAAGAAAGAAAGGAATAAAGGAATATGACAAAGACAAGAATGAAAGCAAGGACTGAACAGACAGGAAAACAAACTAAAGATAGGCATAACTAGAACTATCACTCATTGTGATTAATATACCCCCACCCACATCTGAGGGAATTTAGCTCAACCAGGATTATTTGTTTTTTCTTCTTAATGGAAAAAAAATGTTACCGTGGCAATGCACTGTTCAACAGTGAATAAATGTATTGCTCACTGTTAGTCAAATGTCCCACATCTCAAGTCAAGTGCTCAAAAACTGAGTGAGCAAGAAATATAAAGTAATAAACTGACAATTTCTATGGCTTTCATTAAAAATTGTGTTACCATGGCAACACAATGTTGGACATTAAGAAAATATGAAGTTTGCACAACTATATACATATATATATATATATATATATATACATACATATATCATAGCTGTCACATGTGCCAAATTTCAAGCCAAATGCTAAAAGGCTGAGGGGCTTAGTTGAATTCACAATATAAGTGCATCATTTTCATTCAAAATATACTGTTACCATGGCACAAATTTGATGCCAAAATGCTCTGAAACAGAGAGTTAGGAGAATCGAAATGTTTCTATGATATTCATGCAAAATGCACTGTTACCATGGCAACACATTGTTCAACAATGATGTAATATAAAGTTTGCATATCTCTGTACTATAGTGGTTGCATGTGCCAAATTTCAAGCCAAATGCTCAAAGACCGAGTTACTTGAATCCACAATATTTTTGTATGATTTTCATTAAAAGTATGCTGTTACCATGGAAATACATTGATCAACAAAAACAAAAGGTTAAAGCCCAAAGAAAGTTCTGGTACGCCTGCAAAAGTTGTCAAATTTTGCTCCAAAATGTGAACGTGTGCCTAGGAAATGAGCGGAATAACGCTGTAATAACAAGATATTCGATGGGTAACGACGAAAATGGGAAATATTAACCAAAAACGTTTAGTCTCAGAACTTACCCGAACGGGGTCAGGCTAGACTCGGACTCGGGGATAACTCGGTCTCGCTGTGCTTGACGGCGGGATGAGTTGTATTGGTTGTCCCGCTGGATTGTACAGCGTATTGTACTATGCATATGGGAGCGGCCTGTATAAACTACATTGTAGCGTTCTGGCTACTCGCAGTAATGGTCCGAGTTGTTACAACGCGCGCATCAAAAACCTCTTTGGCGCGCATGCAAAATTAGTGTGCGCCTCTCAAGCACCTCTAAAAGCAATCAAAGACGCTTGATAAACAACAACAAAAACTTCAAAGACCGCGCGTCTCAGCAACTGAGGTGATGTGCGTATTTAGGCTTGAGGACCGCGCGCTGTCCATTTGTTTTGTACAGGATTAGCACGCACTTTCCTGTCTGCTCATCAAGGCCTCGTTTGGTACCCGTAGTATAGAGTACTGATGAACATGGCGATCACGAACTGTGTGTAAATTGTCTGAAATAGGGTCGAGTTTTCCCTGAGACCGAGTTAGTCTGGAGCCTTCTGGAATAAAAGTCGGTCTACCGACTTTTATTATTTTTCTCAAAATACTCCAAAACGACTCATCATTCCGGCAAACCGCGTCAGCCAGGTAAGTTTCTTTGTAGACTCTTTCGATATATTGCAAGCAAATATGAAATGGTGTCAGACGGGTTCTCAGGCCCTTACCAGAACTTAGTTTTCACTTTAAGTTTGCACATCTGCGTACCATAGTGGTCAGGTGTGCTAAATTTCAAGCTAAATGCTCAAAGACTGAGGGAGCTAGCTGAATCCACAATATCTTTATACTAGTATGCTTTTTAGTGAAAAAATGCTGTTACCATGGCAACACATTGTTCAGCACTAATGACAGATTAAGTTTGCACATCTTTACCTATTATGCTATAGTGGTCACATGTGCCAAATTTCAAGCCAAATGCTCAAAGACTGAATGAGTTAACTGAATCCACAATATTTTTGCATAATTTTCAATCAAAATATGCTGTTACCATGGTAACACATTGATCAACAATGACAAAAGATTATGTATGCACATCTACGTACTATAGTGGTCACATGTGCCAAATTTCAAGCTCAATGCTCAAAGACTGAGGTAGTTACCTGAATCCACAATATTTTTGTATGCATTTTAGTGAAAAGACGCTGTTATCATGGCAACGCATTGTTCACCACTGACGAAAGATCAAGTTTGCAAATCTATACGCTATAGTGGTCACATATGCCAAATTTCAAGCCAAATGCTCAAAGACTGAGGGAGTTAACAGAATCCACAATATTTTTGTATGATTTTTATTCAAAATATGTTGTTACCATGGCAACACATTGATCACCACTGACGAAAGATTACGTTTACACTTCTACATACCACAGTGGTCATGTGTGCCAAATTTCAAGCTAAATGCTCAGACTAAGGGAGTTAGCTGAATCCGCAATATTTTTGTATGCTCTTTGGTTAAAAAAAAAAAAAAGCTGTTACCATGGCAACGCATTGTTCACCACTGACGAAAGATTAAGTTTGCACATCTATATACTATAAAGTATAGTGGTCATGTGTGCCAATTTTAAAGCCAAATGCTTAAAAACTAAAGGAGTTAGGTTAATCCACACATTTTTGCATGATTGGTCCCAAAAAATAAACTGCTGTTGCCATGGCAACAGATCTATTAACACACACATATTCAAATTGAATTGCTACAAAACTGAGAGTAGTTTGATCCACAACATTTTGTAGGATTTTTGTGAAAATCTGCTAACAAGCTGAAAACTAGTTGGACCATCAAAAAATATTTGGTTTTTGCAAACTTTTAATGTTTTAAAAAATCAGGGGACATTTTTGTGTGGGGTGCTGCAAACTGGACCCCACTGCCGCAAACCGGGTCCTCTTGTGGTTGCAAATTTTCTTTTTTAGCCTCTAATAAGTTAGGGTAGAATCTTATTCATTGTCCACCATACAAAATTGTGATCCAATATCAAGAGGCCTTTGGTACCTCTTCCTCCCCCCCCCCCAAAAAAAAAAATAAGAAAAAAAAATTCTGTTGCCCGTTTTACCAGATCTCAGTAGAATCTATAAACATTAGATCTTGACCCTAGAAAGACCCCTAACGTTAGAAAGTTGATCATGGACATGATCATGATGATCACGAGTCTACAATTGTAAAAACTTCTTCTCCGACATGTCTAATGTTAATGATGTAGGCCTAGACATTGTCTAAGTTTATAGGCCTAGGCCTAGACCTATATGCGATAGAGCTAACGTTAGTTAGGCCTAGGCCTACCTAACGTTAACAAGTTAGGCCCCTACTGTAGAAAACTAGAAATAGGTCCTAGGCCTAAGTTAACACGTTAGATCTAACGTTAGACGTCTAACGTTAGGACTAGATTCTAGAAATTAACAGTTTTCTAGATCTAGTAGAATCTACTAGTTCTAGACCTAGTAGGCTAGGGCCTAGAAACGTTAGAAAGTTTCTAACGTTAGAGTCTAACGTTAGCTAGTCTAAGTAAACATTAACGTTGTTAGACGGATAGTGTAACGTTATGCCTAACAATAGAGCTAATCCCCGATCCCGATAGAGTCTAGGAACCTAACGTTAGAGTGTTAGACATCTAACGTTAGACCCTAGACCTAGTCGTGATGTAAGGTAGATTTCTATGGGCCTTAAATCTAACGTTAGGCCCTGTTGTACTTTTAACTGTTTAGCTTTAGACCCTATCTAACGTTAGAATCTAACGTTAGAGCTGTAACGTTAGTCAAGTGTAACGGTTAAGCAGATGGTCAAGAGTCCAGACTAACTTTTTAGAGAGCTCACGTCTATGTAGCCTCTACTAACGGTTAACGCTAGCACCTAACGCGTTAGGAAGCTAGACCGTTCTAATAGTATACTTCTACCCTGTTTGCAAAATGTAGGCTAAAGTAGGCCTAATAGATAATATGTTAGAAACTATTTATTAATTAGTCAGAGCCCCATCTAACACAGTCAGTCTAACCTTAGAAACTACGAGCTACGTAGAAAAGATTGTAACGTTAGAACTATAAACGCTACCTGTACTCTGTAGTGTAACCTGCTAAAGTGCGACGGTTTTCTTCTTTTTTTTTGCGAAGGATCCGATCCACGAGATGGCCGCACAGTCAGCACGTCACACACGATTTTGGAGCTGCCGGCCGCCGGCGTCGGCTGTCGTCAAAAAGACGGTGTGGTTTGGCGTCTTGATTTTTCAACACTTTTGACATACGACACGCGCCATGCGACGCGTGCACAGACGATCACGAGACAGGTTAGCCGCCAGTCACTTGGTCAGTAGTAGCAGTGAGCCACACAATGAAAATTGATTGCTTGCATGCATTTAACAGCTAGCTATCTAGGGCGGCCCACTTGAAACACGCACAGACGACATCCCAAGCTGAATTCCCTTTCGCGCTCGTGTATTACCTGCTGCACGCTTTATATGCACTCAGCTCTTGTCAAATCGGTAAACAAAGCAAGACGCACCCGATGTCGCGTCGCACGCGATATCACACGCGCGCTTTGGCTTTATAATAGCGCGTATGATGCTAAAAATAAAACTGAAGGTCATTAGAGGTTATTCACCTTGCATGACTGTATAACATATCGTTTGAATAGTACAGGTACAAAAGTAGTGTAATGTAGGCCTTGTATACTGCAGTGTCAACTAATGACGTTCAACACACGGAAATGAAATTCTGAAAGTAAACCTGAAGATTACACGTCAAGTGCGTATAAATACCACAGAATTGAGCTCGGGAAATCAAAATGCAATGTAGGGTTGAGCTAACACTTAGTACCAAAGAGGACCTAGAGGCACTTGAGTCATGGGCAGATCAGATGGCAGCTTCGTTTCCACCCTGACAAATGTGTTGTAATGAAAATTGGTCGGTCATGTTCAGACTCCCAATATGTCATGAAGAAAGGGTCTGACACAATTGTCTTGGCTCAAACAAAAGCTGAGAGGGATTTGGGTGTTTTAGTGGACTCACAATTGACATTCAAGGACCATATTTCCCAAGCTGTTGCAAAGTCAAATAAGCTGTTAGGAATTATTAGGAGATCCTTTGTATATTTGGATGAAGATACTGTTAGGCTCTTGTTTAAAGGCATTGTGAGACCCATCTTGGAATATGGTCAAGCTGTGTGGTCACCTTTCAAGCTAGGTGAGCAAAGAAGACTTGAAAGTGTTCAGAGAAGGGCGACTAAAATGATTCCGGGGATTAGGCATTTGTCCTACTCTAAACGTCTACGTCACCTTTCACTGCCATCTCTCAGTTACAGGCGAAAAAGAGGGGACATGATTGATGTGTGTAACACAAGTACAGGTACCTTGTATCTACATTATGACGTACAAAATACACAATAATCTCACTCCTCTTTCAGCACAGGACTATATTATTATCAAACAGGCTACTCAGTTAACGAGAGCCCCGCAACCACACTCCTATCAGGTACCATATTCGAGAACTGAATCGCATCGCCATTCGTTCTTCCCAAGAACTGTAAGGAACTGGAATTCACTGTCGTCAGAAATTGTTTCAGCGCCATCTGTGGGATCATTTCGAAACCGTCTAACGGTTGATCACAGTGGCTAGTTTTTTCGTCAAATTTGCTATGTGCTTGTAAATATCTGTAAATAAATTGTATTATAATGTAAATAGGACCAGTCTGCAAGAATCTTCAGTCTATTGAAGGAGGCAGACTTAATCAGAAGAAGAAGAAGAAGACACTATCACACAAAGTTTGACATGTTCTCTCATAATAGTAATGGACGAACACGTGGTCATTCCATGAAACTGGGAAAACGGTTTGCAAGATTAGATGTCAGAAAATATTTCTTTGCTAACAGAGTTGTTGGTATGTGGAACTCTCTCCCAGAAGAAGTGGTCTCTGCTTGTTCCATAAATGCCTTTAAGAATAGGCTAGACAAGCACTGGAAAGATGTTGTGTTTGATTATGACTGATTATAGTCATTACATGTATGTGTATTGATACACAATACATGCTCTTGGTCTCCAGTAGCTGTCAACTCCTGCCATAGACCATTCTTGGTAATAACGCAAATACGCAAGTTGAGCTGTTAATTGTATTAGAAGGGTAACAGCGCTGGACAATAAAAGAGAGCATCAAGAGACAACTCTACCTGATCGATGAACATGCTCTGTCCTACACCATCATTCCGGAAAAGTAAAAGTAAAGTAAAAGTATAGAAGCTACGCTAAGTGGGTATACTCTCGCGATTTCGCACGCAAATGGTACGGCAGATATGTAACAAAATTTGGCCGAGATGCTCACATCCGGCGGAAAGTATGACATTTTGCATATAGGGGTATTTTGGGGTGCTGATTTCAAATATTGCCCGATCCAAGAGATCTGACCACGGGGTCGGCCGCCATTTTGAATTCCAATATGGCCGCCATCACAAAACAAATCTAAAGATCCCTATCTTCAGTTCTGAATGACCTGTGGCACCAAAATTTGGTACACATGAGCGTTTTGACATATTGAATTTGATGACAGATTGATTTGAAGTGTCTGACAAACATCGAATGGCCGCCATTTTTAATTCCAATATGGCCGCCTCGACGAAATATTCAAAATCCCTATCTCGATTTCTAAGTGGTGAGTGACGCTGAAATTAGGTGTAAACAAGTATTTTAACATACTGAGTTAAGATATTAACTAATGTGATGTGTCTGACAAACGCAATGCCTGCTATTTTGAATTCCAATTTGGCTACGAAGACAAACACCACGACTAACATTCACGGGCATGTCAAAAAGTGCAGCAAAAAGGAAGCATAATGAATGCACCTTTCACTGACGTCACAATGTAAATACAGCAGCGCGCACTCAATCAGTTACAAACGCGCGCTCAATCAGGTAGCCTAATTTACAAACCCGAGATAGAGATTTTTATACAACGTCCAAGTAGATCCTTGTAATTTGATTGGAGGATTGTTGGTGACGTGATACTAAATAAGTACTCCATTCAACGCGCCGTGCAATTTTGGTTCTATTTTTGCGTGCAACTTGGTTCGATTTTTTCGTTCTATTCCACGGTTCGAGAAATTGTACGGTACTGCGTGTACTGTGTGTTGCATATCGAGGATCGCATGCAGCTAGGGCAGGTACGTGTGCGGTACATGCATGCGCGTACGTAGGCCTACGTAGTGCTAGTGTACGTGTATGAGCGCTAGTATAGCTGTGACCTGTATCTATACACTGATTGCACAAGCCAGAAAGAGAATCGCAGTGGATCCACATGCAAGTATGGCTATATTTTTCATACATATATAGACTTCTAGGCCTACTTAGACCAAAAAGATCTACTTGGACGTTGTATAAATCAAATAGTGTATGGTCTTTACTCGTGCAATGGAACGAGATTTCGCACTCGGTGAAAGATGAGGCGCACTATTCAACTCGGCTTCGCCTCGTTGAATAGAGCGCCTCTATCTTTCACCTCGTGCGAAATCTCGTACCATTGCACTCGTGACCATTCACTATTTGTATATCAACACTCCAACATGAGAAATTTGTAGAAAAATTCATATTGGCTGCCGTGCAGCTTGTCAGACATATAAAATAAGTCTGTTATTGAAGTAATAACATCACCATGCTTTTATGTATCAAATTCCAATGGCTTATGTCATTCAGAACTGAAGATAGGGATCATTGACGGCGGCAATATTGGAATTCAAAATGGCGGCCGACCCCGTGGCCAGATCTCTTGGATCCGGCAATTTTTGAAATCAGCGCCCCAAAATACCCCTATATGCAAAATTTCATACTTTCCGCCGGATGTGAGCATCTTTTTCACATATCTGCCCCACTGCACTATGGGTGTCATACGCCGGCACGCGCCATGGAGCCCCATATTAGGGAGCTTTAGATTTTAGACGCGCGGACGTTCAAAGGGAAAAAAACATGGTCTGAGCGTGCGCAGTAGCACACGTCAAGCTACTGCGCACGCTCAGACCATGTTTTTTTCCCTTTGAATGTCCGCGCGTCTAAAATCTAAAGCTCCCTATTATGGAGCCCAACGGCGGCCATTTTAGTAATAATACCGCGAGCTTCTTAACACGTGAGCCTATGGAGAAAACCCTACCTTCCTTTCATTTTCTACATAGATTTTTAAGGAGAAACACAGCGGTAGAATTGTGTTTCAGGCCTCAAAATATCAGCAGAAGTATATTTTCTGTCGATACGTTAAAAAAATTGAAGAAATTTCCTTACTTTTCAATCTGTAGTCCTTCAAAGATTGTATTTGAGCTGACAAACGCAGTCTATCTCTTTCTCTCTCGGGCTACTTTAGCTCAAACTTTGTGGGACTGCATATTGGAAAATGAATGACATTTCTTTAATTGCATTTCATCGTTAGACAGGAATGATACTTCTGTATGACAAAACGAAGACCTAATTACATCTTTTCCCCTGTATGCCCCCTAAAAAGGGGGAAAATGAAAGACAGACAAACATCACTACTATAAAATCAGGGTTATGATCACGTAAAATACGCCCTCTATCGGTGTGCTAGCTAAGGGCGTCAGTTTTTCGCCCATGAGCGTACTACGTAGAGCTCTATGGTACAATGTACTACGCGAAATCGCGGGACCTACTACATTTATGCCCTCTTAGCGGAGCTTCTATTCTCTTTGCTTAGTACATGTACTACGGCACCTGGCGGGGGGGGGGGGGTGAATATTAGGGGGTCAGATCAGTTTTCGGTCTTGAAAAAAAAAAATTAGTATCAACTGCCCCCCCCCCTAAAAAAAGGGGAAAAAAAGAAGGAACAACAACAAATCTTTCAAGGCACAAAATATAGTTTCCATATTTTAGAGGCCTGCAAGCATTGGGCCAAAGTTGCAGTTAATGGTGCATGGTCGCAGCCGGTGAGATAGCATTGCATGGCTCACCGTACTTTTGTCCCTGCGACCCCGCATGGTGGATAATGGCCATCTAACTGTTGGGACAACTTTTTTGGTACCGGTGATACGTTTGCAATAGTCTGCGCGGTCACGAAATGCAGTCGGTGACGGGGGATGGGGGGGGGGGGGCATTTCATCAAGGGTTTTGTCAGAAGATATTCTCAATCTGTCAAATTTGCTCCAAGCCAATCAGATGCAAGGGTTTTAGGAGCTTACTACAGAGTCAGAAAAAAAAAAATCTGACAAGCGCTATCATAGTTTGATGAAATGCCTGTATAATATTGTGTGCTGTAAATTTGATGAAAAAAAGTCCTTGATTTGTGTACGTGTTTGGCTAATGTAGTCTACATACTAGGACTAAACAGGCTAATAAGTCCCACATAGGACACCTACTCAAAATAGTGGACTTGAGGCAAATTAGCGGGATACAAAGCTCAAGATTGGCATCGCGATCGTTATCCCGCTATTTTGCATTATATACATAATGATAGGGCCTACCATACGTGTCCGCAATCTGACCAATTTCATCCGATCTATTAACGTTGTAATTCACTAATTTAAGCCCTAGACGACTTCTGAGATAAACCACGGTGTTTTCTCGTCCGAAGAGTTAAAAAGTGTCCCCATGTGCCTCCACACCCCCATTTTGACTGTCATTTCCAGACGAAGACGGTCTAATCTGGTACGAATGGAATCAATATAGGTCTTTATTTATTACCATGTAGGCCAAAATGGATTTGCCGAAATCTTCTTAAAGCTTGTATTTGATCACCCTTGCTTTTGTATAACTTGTCTTCTTTCTGCCAAGTTTAGTGTGCGATATGTTGTAGACGTCATGAATGAACTGCTCATCTTTCGGCACAGTGTAGGCCTATTAGAAACTCAAACAGATTACTCAGTTGACGAGAGCCACTCAACCACTTTCCTGTCAGATACCCATATACTGGCATAGGACCCTACTCGATGACTGGATCGCGCGCATCGCCATTCGTTCTTTGCATTCCGAGAACGAATTATTGTGTATTATTGTGATTATTATAATTATTATTGTGATAATTGTGTATTTTGATGTACAAAATACATAACCTAATCTACTCATCTTTCGGCACAGAACTTTAGTATCAAACAGAGACTCAGTCGACGAGAGCCACGCAACCACATTCCTTTCAAGAACTGAATCGCATCGCCATTCGTTCAATTTGTTCCGAGAACAGTAAGTATAGATGGAAAAGAATTCCCTGTCGTCGGAAATTGTTGCATCGCCATTAATAATGTGGGAGCATTCCGTAGCCGACTAACGGTTGATCCGTGGCTTTGTTTCTTCATATTTGTTATGTGCTTGTAATCTAATATCTGTAAATAAATTGTATCATAAATAACACAGTCTGCAAGAATCTTCAGCTTACTGAAGGAGGCAGACATAACCAGAAGAAGTAGTAGTAGTAGTATAGGAGAAGAAGAAGAAGAAGAAGAAGAAGAAGAGCAAGAGGCGTTGCAGCGCCATCTGTGGGAGCAATGTTTATTGTGATCACAGTGGCTAGTCTTTGTTCTTCATACTTTGTTATGTGCTTATAAATATCTGTAAATAAACTGTACAATAATGTAAATAACACAGTCTTCAAGAATCTTTGAACAGCTATTGAAGGAGACAGACTTTCAATAACCAGACGAAGAAGAAGAAGAAGAAGAAGAAGAAGAAGAAGAAGAAGAAGAAGAAGAAAATCATCACGCGGAGAGCGGTAGGCCTATAGACCTCGCCAAGTCAGTAACTTTCACCGGCGGCACCCATACAATGCAGTTTCCCAATTTTGAATGGAAGTCCTTTGTTTACGTCATCAGCTTCCACCATGTCGTCAGAGCACGCGCTGTAGTGCGCGTATCAGTAACTGCGCAGCTTGAAATCCCAGGGTCATTGACCTTATATGCCAAAAGATAAAAAATCCTTTAAAAATCCTTTAGAATTCCAGGATCACTACCAAATTTTAATCATCTGTTCCTTGTGTCACCAGCGACTTTTCCTGTCAGTTTTATTCAAATCAGTTCACAACTTTTTGAGTTATTTTGCAAACAGACAAACCAACACGGATGAGCACTAACCTCCATTCTTTAGCTATGTCGTGCGGAGTTAATGCACTTGTAATTTGCTCTTCTTCATTTTCTGTATGGTCTCTATGATCTTAGCTTTCTTATATAGGTATCTGCTTTGGTCTTCTCTTCCCCTCAGCTTCTTCTTCTTGATAATGATATTCTGTTTCTCTTGTACAGTCGACATAATTTTGTCTCTCTTGAATTGCCTCTTGGCAGACATGTTTGGTCGGCAGAGAAACGAGGGCATTATATATACTCAGTAGGCCTAATACTTAGTAGGCTACACCCACTCAACTGGGTAAAATGCGGGTTGAAGCATGATGGGCCCATGTGGGCATTCTATATTATGAGCAACGTCATTGGCCCCACTTTAATTGGTCCACCTCCATACGATGGATTAGGCATCAGATTACTGGTGAAAATGCTGTCATGATTTAGCAAGTGACACTGTCTCTGAATATTTATTTTTCTTATATAAACCTTGCATGGGATTACGATTTTTTTTTTCCAAATATTTCGCCAAAACTGTGCACCAGATCGCTCAATTTCAATTCTAGGTCTTCTTGTTCGGATGACGAATTTTCTTAAAAACTTCTGAAATAGGGGTTGCGGACCCGTTACCCCCCATCGGGTAGTGTGCAATTAGGGCCTATGATTCAACTCTAAACTATAATACAGTCGTCACATGGTCTTCACTTACTTATAGTTAACTTAGCTCTGTCTTTTTTGCTGTTGTTATGACGAAGAAGATAAAAAAAAAAACAGTTCACAGTTTGGAGACTTTGAGACTAAACCCCCAGCTCGGGGGGGGGGGGGGGGGGGGGGGATGCTCATTCAAACCAAGGGTCCATGTTTAAACAAACTGAGATCCTATAAATTACTGTATATAGGGGATAGGCAGGGCTCCACACTAATTAGGGATGCTATACCTGTCAGGTTTAGTGAAGAGCTGTCATAAATCTGCCTTCGAGAAAATGAAAATTGTATAATAGGTTTATAATCTCAGTTCGCGATACACATCTATTATCTATCCGGGGCCTATATTTTGAATACGTGGTATAGTGACAACACATTAGGTCCTACATAAGATGCGACAGCTCCGGTCTTATTTCCTCCAAGGACTTATTAGGGTTTGGGTTTGGGTTGTGATAGGATTTTAGGCTTGGTTTAATTGATGTGAGTATTAGGGTATTATTTGTGGGTAGATAACGTGTATAGGCCTATATTTTCATGGGAGCATTGTCACAGCGCAAACACGCATGCAAATGGAATTATGGAACCAATATGTTATAGGTATATCGTTGAAGTCAATTATTATTTGCACATTTACCGGATGCGTTTGCACATAATTATCCCGCATAGAGATCGATTTACTAGTACATGTACTATATTATACCATGACCTCTTTTGAAAGTTTGTTATGGAAGAGTCAGAAGGAAAAATTTATTTTCCCTCTAAGGTTGAAGTTACCCCCCCCCCCCCCCCCCATGGGGAATGGCTATTGCGTGGTATTTGTATTTAATGCAAAAGTCGATGTGTATGTAGTATGTATCGTGGATAGGAAGAGGCACATGTGCTGAAGGGGAAGTATCACACTTTGAAGGGAAGTATCACACGTCGATTGTATGTCATGAGATGCGTATGGAGAGACACAGGTAAAAAGAAGGAAAAAAAGGAACCATCATTAATTATAGAATAAGGATAGGAAAGATTCTGATAAAGTATGTTGCTGTGACCAGGTTGATATGTACATGCTAAACAGGATGCTTACATCCTTTGTAATGGCCGAAATATGGTTATTCGGTGATTTTTTACGCATATTTTACATATATTCTTTATAGTAAGTACACAGTGATTTGTCCTTGAAAAGGAGGTCCTCTCCAGAGTTTTGCAAATCCATTAATATGAGAGAGAGAGAGAGGAAGTTCCCTGTGGAGTGGAGAGAGAGGGGGGGCCCGAGTAGAGGGTGAAAAGATTGTGGGGTTCAGAGGTTTCACGGTTTTCGGGGGACACTTATAGGCCGGCCATGTTTTGGTGTTCAGATGGGCGGGTTGGTGGGACACACACACCCCAACTGTTTCTCAAATTGAATTAATGAGACACAAGAATGTCAAGTTTGTGGTGAGGGAATGGGTGAAGGTCTGTAAGGAGCTTCTTTATGCAACCAGCAAATTAGATAATGAGATGTTTTCGTTGAATAGGTTTACAAGATACAAGAATGTCAAGTTTAGTGTGACGAAATTGGTGAAGTACTATGAGAAGCTTCTTCATGCAACCAACCTAATAGATAATGAGGAGCTTTTTCATGCAACCAGCCCAATAGACAATGAGATGTTTCTCTGAATATGTTTGAACTGATGTTTACAAGTTACAAGACGCAAGAATGTCAAATTTAGGGTGATGGAATTGGTGAAGTTCTGTGAGGAGCTTTTCCACGCAGCCTGTGTATGTTTCTTTGAATACATTATGTCAAATTCTGCTTGAGCGCCACAAGCTTTGTTACAGACAATATGTATAGGATATAGGGAGTGGCACAGTGCTTAAGGCTGAAGTTTTGAGTGCTTCGGTCCACAGGACGACATTTTTTTTTTTTTTTGTCGTCGTTTTTTTTTTTTTTCCCCTCTCGCTCTTCGTCTTAAAAGACAATAAAGATGTGCACAGGGATTTAAAGTGGGGGCCAAACTGTACTTTGATTATTGAATAATACGGTATTTGGATGTTTTGGATGTTTGTGTGCCAGAAGGAAAAGACTTAGTCCTTTTTTTTTTTTTTTTTTTTTTTTTTTTTTGCGAAGTATTTTGCATTTTGGTATTCGGTGACTATGAAGCTTTTTTATTCATTTTTCCAAAGCATTACAGCCGAAAGCAGATACGGGGTGTTTGTGGAATGATAAAGATGGAAAAAAAAATATAAGGAACAGGAAGTTGAAAGGATGTGATATATAAATCGTTGCTTATGAAAGCTGGTTGGGAAACATCCTGTACACTGGTAGTACAGCTGTACCAACATCTACCTGATGCTGAGGTTGTTAAAAGAGGGTGGAAGGATTGTGGGGTTCGGAGGCTTCACGGTTTTCGGGGGATACTTCTATAGGCCGGCCATGTTTGGTGTTTAGATGGGCGGGTTGGTGGGTCGCGCCCCCACGGTCTCTCATGCATTTAAATACAAAGTTATGATAAGATTTCTTTTTCTTTTTTTTGTATTTGCTCTGTAAATGTAGGACTTGTTTTAAGATAAAAATAGAAACAAGTGTCTGATGTTGATGTATTTTGATTTAGGAATGTGTTTTATCTGTATTGACTAAAGGCGGCATTTTTTCCGAGTTTCAGGTATGGCGTGCATGGGAGATTGGGGAGCGCGGCACAGAAGGCCCGCGGACACTCGTCTGAGTATTCACAGGGCTGGTCGGGGGTGTTTTCCGAGGAGTGTTGGGGTTAGGAATGCCATTTTTTCTTATCTCTTCTCCGTTTCAGTCGCTTTGCGGCCTTCTACGGGGAAGGAATGTACCAGCTTATATTTTGCATAAGATGATGTCACAATGAGAACAGACAAGTGTGTGTGTTTTTTCTCGTTCTCTCTTCGTTTGTGAGTGAGGGTTATTAGTTTGTCAGTCATTATGGTGCAATGTACATTATCAATTTTAGCGCGAAGGAATTGGTGAAGGCCTTAGGGAGCTTTTACATGCAAATGAAGATCGATGTTTTATTTGAACATGTTAAACTCGTTTTGAAGGCAATGTTGGTTGCAAAGAGTCATTTTGTTTAAGATTTCATGTGTTATATGTACAATGCTTGAGTTTTGAATACTGATTGCTTGGTAGGTGGGGGAGAGGGCTGTGGGGTCAAGAAAAGATGTTCTGGATTATTGTTACTGGGGGTTTTAAGAGGTGGGCATCTGGTTCCGGGCAACTTCGTACTTTTCTGAGGTTAGGTTTGTTTTTGAGACATATTTCAGATATTTTTGATAATGAGTAATACAGATGAATCTGGAAAAGATTCTATAGATTGCAAAATGTATTCACTTAATGTAAAGGGAATTAGAGACAGGGGGAAAAGAGATAGAATTTTTTTGTGGTGCAAAGATAAAGGTGCAGATATTGTTTTTTTACAGGAAACATTTAGTACCAGAGACATAGAGGACAGATGGAGTTCGATGTGGGAAGGTCCCTGTTATTTTAGTCATGGTTCTAATCACAGTAGAGGGGTGCTTGTGTTAATCTCCCCAAAGGTTGATATTGATGTGTTTCAGGTTTTTCGAGACAATGAAGGTAGATATATATTTATAGATTGTAAGATACAAGGTACCAGATTGGTATTAGGTAATGTTTATTTTCCCACAAGAAATCATGAAAGTGATCAATTGATATTTTGGAAAGAGGTTTGTAAAACTCTTGCTAAAATTAATAAGAAAGGGTATCCGGTGATAGTAGGCGGTGATTTTAATATGATTAGGGATATTGAATTAGATTATTTTGGTTATTCTGTGGATAGGACTCCAAAAAGAATTAATCAAGTAGTTGAGGAATTTATGTCAGAAAATAATTATTTGGATATTTGGAGAATTAGGCATCCTTTGAAAAGGCAATTTACTTATACTCAAAAAAATCCTTTTATGCAAAGTAGATTGGATTATTGGATAATATCTGAAAGTTTGGATGAAGTAAGTATAACATGTGAAATAATTCCATCTGTTGCTCCGGATCATCATGCAATATTTTTGCATTTATATAATAAAACAGGAAATAGATGGGAAACAAGAAGAGGATCATATTGGAAATTTAATAATAGTCTTTGTGAAAATCAGGTATATGTATTAGAGATGAAAAAGGAAATTATTAAATTAAAAAATGAATTAAGTAGGGAAATACAAGATAAAAGGTTGTTATGGGATTTTATGAAGATGAAGATTCGTAGTTTTACACAAAAATTTTCTAAAAGTTTGGCAAAAGAAAAGAGAATGTTAAGAAAGCGATTGGAAAAAGAAGTACGGGATTTAGAACAGAAGCTTGTGAATGATATGAGTGAAGAGATTTTGGAAAGACTGGAAAATACAAAAAAGGAATTAAGAGAATCATATGATTATGTAAATGAAGGTATAAAGATTCGATCACGAGCCTCGTGGTATGAAAGTGGAGAAAGGGATTCACGATATTTTAATCAGTTAATGCAAAGGAATAAAAAGAGAAGTATTATTAAGAAATTGAAGATATCGGAGGGTGTTATTTGTAGTGATGAAAAAATTATAGTGCAAGAAATCCGGAATTTTTATAGTACATTGTATAGTACATTAGATACAAAGAATATAGAAGATTGGAATGCACTTTTTTTTCAAGATTTACCAAAATTAAAGGAGGAATCTCGAGAATATCGTGAAGGTCTAATAAGCAATGAAGAGTGTATAGAGATATTAAAAGAATTAAAATTAAATAAATCACCGGGGAACGATGGTCTGACAACTGAATTTTATAATATATTTTGGCCGGAGATTGGAGGAGTAGTAAGAGAAGCCTTAAATGAGGCATACAAATTAGGGGAAATGTCATCTTCACAGAAGCAAGCAGTAATTAAGTTAATTGCTAAGGATGGGAAAGATCCTTTTTTATTGAAGAATTATAGACCGATATCTCTTCTTAATGTAGATTATAAGATTTTAACAAAGATTTTAGCTAAACGGATAAAGGAAGTTTTGAATGAAGTTATTTTGGGAGATCAAGTAGGTTATATTGAGGGAAGAAATATTGGGGAAGCCATTCGAATCATAGATGATATGATATTTCATACATCTCATTATAATTCACCAGGGTTTTTATTGGCTATAGATTTTGAAAAGGCTTTTGATTCTATTTCTCATCAATTTCTTCAGGAGGTTTTGCGGTCTTTTGGATTTGGCCCGTCATTTCAAAAGTGGGTACAAGTTTTGTATACAAATGCTTTGAGTTGTGTTTTGAATGAGGGGGTTTCTACCGGTTATTTTAAAGTGGAGAGAGGTGTTCGACAGGGTGACCCACTGTCTCCTTATTTATTTATTTTATGCATGGAAATAATGGCGCATAGATTACGAAGGGATAATTCTGTACAAGGAATAGAGTTTGGAGAGGAGGAAATTAAATTAGTTTTATATGCAGATGATATGACTATTTTTATACGTAATGAGAAATCAATTTATAGGTTAAAGATGGTGTTTGAAGAATTTGAAAAAATGTCGGGATTAAAGGTAAATATGGATAAGACTAAAGTATTAAGATTGGGATTATATCAGTATTTGAAATTAGATACTAATTTTGGAGAAACAGTTGATTTTGTGAAGATACTTGGGGTTTTCTTTTCTTTAGACGAAGGAACGAAGGAAAATATGAATTATAAAGAGATTTTGAGTAAGATAAAAGTTCTTTTGAATTTCTGGAAACAAAGAGATTTAACTTTGATGGGAAAGATTCAATTACTCAAAGTACATATTTATTCAAAAGTTATATATCGAGCTTCTCTCACTCCAGTTCCTAGGTGGGTTTTTGATTCTTTAGACAAATTGGTTTTTGATTTTATATGGAAAGGAAAAAGAGATAAAATTAAAAAAGATATATTGTTTTTAGATTATAGACAAGGTGGGTTAAAAATGATGAATTTTGTTGATTTAGTTAAAGCACAGCGAATTATGTGGGTTAAGAAACTTCTTAATAAAGATGAAAATATGAAATGGAAGCAATATTTTAATTTTGTTACGAGAGATATAGGAGGAGAATTTATATTTTTGTGTGATTATTTACCAGCGCTGTTGAAAGTGAGAGCTCCATTATTTTATAGGGATTTATTAGAAGTGTGGGTACAAACGAAACAAATGAGAAGTAATGTTAGTAGTAGTTTGTATAGTGGTAATGTTATAATATTTAATAATAAATATATACGATTGAATAGAAGTTGTATATATGATGAAAGTATGTATAAAAATGGAGTTTATAGATTAAAACATATTTTAGGAAATAATGGTGAATTGAAATGTGATAGATATTTTAGAGATTTAGGTTTAGGAGTTAAAGATATTTTTTTGTTAAGATGTATTTATGAAAATATACCGATGGGTTGGAGGAGAAATATGAAAGAAAAAGAAAAAGATATTTTGGAAACTGATTTTATTATAGGAGGGAAAACAATCGCCATTAGCAATTTAAGATCAAAACAAATGTATTTGCAATTTCTTAAGGAAAAAGAAAGTGCAGTATTGATTTTTGATAGAATTAATCAAAATTATGGGTTTTCTGTCAAGGAGATACAAAATATATTTTTAAGGCCAAGACAATGTACATTAAATAGCCGATTAAGAGAGTTTCAGTTTAAACTGATGCATGGTATTGTTTATACAAATCACCATCTTTACAGGTTTGGTTTTACTGCAAGTAATTTATGCTCTTTTTGTGAAAAAGAAGAAGAAACATACAAACACTTATTTTATATTTGTGAGCATGTGAAATTACTCTGGGAATCATGTGAAGAAATGATAGAGAATGTTGAATTTAAAAATTGTACTTGGGAAGAAATTTTGTTTGGGTGGAAGGAGGATAATAGGGGAAAACATCAGTTGTTAAATCACATTTTAATTTTGGTTAAATACTTGATTTTTAAAAGTAGAGAATATGGAAAGCCGCCTACATATCGTGAAATAAAAAATAATATTTTAGAGGATAGATTTGAGGAAAAGAAATTAGCATCAATGAAGGGAACTTTAACCATTCATTTTAGTAAATGGGAAAATTTGAAAATAAGTATGGAAGGACCCGGAGCCAGATGTCCTCGGGGAAGGGGGGAAGGGAGGGGAAGGGTAGAGGGGAGAGGGAGGGGGGAGGGGGAGGGGGGTGATTAATGGGAATATCGATTCCATTTGGTTGTATATCGATTTTATTTGGGTGCATATTGATGTGTTAAATATTTCTTTGTATGAAGCACCGTTACGCTGAAAGTACAGCTCCATTTAATATAAATATATATATATATATTTTTTTTTTGAATGCGCTGTCATGTTAAAAGGACAGATCCATTTGATTTTAATGAAAGCAAGTAAGCAGTGTATGTTGTTTTTGTTTTTTTTTTTCTCGGTGAATTGTATTTCCTTTGCTAATGCACTGTTCCTGCTGAAAGTACAGCTTGGTTTTGATTTCATTATAATTGTGTTTTGTTAAATCGTGAATTTTGTAATATATATGATTCGATTTATCATGAAATTGTATTGAATATGGAATCAATAAAAGATTATGGAAAAAAAAAATGTACATATTTCTCGGCTCCACCTCTACAGTGCACACGGCACTGACTATCCCCCCCCCCCCCCCCCCGTGGTAGGACTCATGCACTGCAGCTGAAAATAATTTTATGGAACAGTACGAAAAAAGACTAGTACGTGAAGCACGTGTGATTCTACCGAAGAGGTGACAGTACTCCTAGACAACTTCGATCCTTTACAGTCTCGACCGTACACCGCGGCGCACCTCGATCGATCACATCAAGGGTCTTCGCAATACATGTATAACAGTTCGAATTTGGATTCGAGGTCTTTCTTCTCGGTAAATATATACTCTCTCTGTATATCACGGCTTTGATCGAGGCAAGCTTTGCTCATCTGTACAGAATTTATGTGTACTAGCAATGAAACAGAAACTGCCTGAGCAAATACATTGTAAAGCACTTTGCCTAACCCGACCAGGCGCCGTGCGAAACAGTCTTTTTTTTTTTTTTCCCCCGACATCAGGACAGGGCTGTGCATCAAAGTTTAAGGTTTTATAACATACAAGTGCATGCTGATTTGTGTTGATTTATAATATCCTTAACATCACTTTTGCGGTGAAACGATATCTAGAAACAATCTACACATTTTTTTTTTATTATTATTTTTTCTATTTTTCTTCAGATTACTTGGATACGCCACAACACAACAAAACAAAACAAAACAAAACTTCCAAACCAAGATTCTGGTTGTGGCCTCTTCTGTTAATTATTGCTAAAGTACGTATGATTAACAAAAAACATTGGAATGCACCATCCCCCAGACCGAGCATAACTCCTCTCCATGTCTTTTGTTAGTCATAGAAACATGCAAGTTATGATGAGGGAATGTGCATTCTAATGTCTTTTATTGTTAGACATAATTTAGCAATGATTAACAGATGAGGTCGCAGTCAGTGGGTTTGGAAGGTTTTTTGTTGGCGTATCCAAGTAATCTGAAGAAAAATAGAAGAAAAATTATTAAAAAATGTATGGAATGCTTCTAGATATTCATTTCACCGCGAAAGTTATGTTGGAGGTATCATGAATCAACAACAACATGCATTTTGTACGTCATAAAACCTTTAACTTTGCCATTCTGCGTACCGACGAGATAGGTAAGGGATTTTTAAAATGTATGGTTCAATTACTCTGCTTCCTCATAAAAAAAGAGAAAACGGTTACAGACAGCAATCAATTTTTTCCCCAAATCTGCCAAAGATTGGAACTCCCTTCCCCACTCATTAATTTCCATCAAGGATTCAATGATATTTAAACAAAAGCTAAAGAGCGCACAGCTCCATTAGATACCGTTCCCTCACAGACCGCTATCAACGTTGAGTGATGTTCCGGATGGAGCTTTTCAACCGTGATACCGTGAAACCGTGAAAGCATTCAAAACAATATTTTTTTCGAATATCTTGTGTCTGAAGGGTTTCTGGGACGAACACTGAACTAGGGCTTTCTATAGCTGAGTCGATAGAGCAACCGGGCTAGTATTCGGAGGTCTCGGGTTCGAATCACAATGGAATCCCATTTTCTTTGCTCAATTTTCCACTAGATAGATATAAGACTTGTAACACACAAAATGTTTTCCTTTAATTTTTGTTTGTTTGCTTGTTTGGCGAGGTCGAGCTGTTGGGGTGTCCTGTCAGATTACAGTCGAGTTATTTTGAGGTCGAGTTGTTTCGCCCCTCCGTAATTCCTACGAGTACGATCAATGAATGGTATGGTGCATGCAATGCGGTACCGTACGTGCGAACAGTTCATCTGTGGTAGGCCTACGTGAATACGACGCTGGTTGAGCAGAGAGTTTCTAGAGATTCTTATTACGAATTCACGATTATGGCGTCCATAAAGCCAAGGAAAAGAGGAGAGTCACCGGGTCTGAACGCCCTGGATGCAGAAATGAGGCGATCGTTTAGCACGAAGATGAGAAAACTGAAACTCCAGGTAGGAACTTAACTCTGATTTCTGAGGCCAGTTCCATTCACAAATCGTACTGTCCATTCGTACATTAATACGTACAACATTGTGGCTCTTGGATTGGAGTAACTGGCAAGGCATGGGTCCATTGCCATGATTGCAACTGTACACTCAGCAAGACACGTGTCGACGCGACGGCGTCCTCTGCTCCGGCTCTGGTCTGGCTGAAGTCTCAGATAGTGTGTAGTGTAGTCTACAATTTACATATTTTAATAAGGTCATTGATGACAGAGACTCCAACCCCAAGCACCTTCTGATCTGGAGATTCTCCCGCCTGAAACCCCTTGCAAACGGGAGACCCAAGTTTACATGTATCTTTTGTATGTGTGCGAAGCGTGAAGTTCCTATGGTTATAGATCTAGATGCTCTCTGGTGCTATCTAAGGCTTATTTTTGCAACATACGATAGCAATAAGTAAGAAATCCTTTCTAACGGGAGACATTGAGCGAGGGCGGGAGAAATTATGTCTCAAACGGGAGAACGGGAGATTTTGCAAAAGTGGGTTTTCGGCGGGAGATCTCCCGTCGAAAACGGGAGAGTTGGAGTCTCTGTTATGACTGTCATGTCCATGGACCATGCCATGTCCAACACATCGCATCGACACTGTTTTGTACATTGACACCAACAGCAACACCCCTCTACATGCTCTTATGTCACACAAAGTCACCATTCAGTAGGCCTAACACGTTACAAGTAGGCCCTACATTTAATACTACAATTGTATTAAAAAAAAAATTAATAACAGGTAAAACTGATGATTTATTCTCTATATGACCTCATCATAAACCTTTCTCTTTCATGCAGTTTGTGATGGAAACAACTCGCAAATTTATGGATAAAGCCATGTAATTTTATATGTTTTTTGGTATCTTCCATCTGGTGACCGGATGAGGGAGAGTATGACCGTCGATTCACTGGCATGCAGTTTGATGCAAGTGTTAATGCACCTGCATCAGTTGACCGACAAGTATATCGAATTCCGCGAAAAACTTCTCATTTATAATAATGACATTTGCTGGGTCAGTTTTTCGCTTCTTAGACAGACACCATTGATACATACGCTATTGCGACGGTTTCAACCGTTTTGGTTAACGCAACTTCGACCCATTTCCCCCCACACAAAAATGGTTGTTATTATTTTTTCCAGCTTGGTTTTCAAACCAATCTGGAAAAAATATATACAGGATTAATCAGTAAACATTTTGACTCGCCTCTTCCACTGTTTCCTCCTGTTTTCTGGTTGTTTCCTCCACTTCTTTGCCGCGCTTCCCAATTCATCGCCTCCTTTGTTTGAAAAATGACCGCACGAACGTCTATGGCAAGCCAAATGCTCATTCACAGTATATTACGAAGTTAAATTTAGCGCTCGAACAACTTACTAGTACTTTAGTCAATAAACATAAGTGTACCGATATTGTGATTGTATGGAGCATTTGGCTTGCCATAGACGTTCGTGCGGTCATTTTTCAAATGAAGGGATAGCCTCTTACTGTTGTGACGCCTTCCCATAGCTTTTAACATCAAACTTTAATAATGACCATGCGTAACTTGAGAACAGCTGGATCATAATTCTCCGAATCGTGCAAAATGTTGAAGACTTCAATGATATTTGCATGAGCATGTTTACTACTAGCCCTAGGGATGGATTTTCCAAAGACTTTAGTCTCTCAGAATATGTATGACAAAGATCTAACTTCAGTCTTTCAGATACCAACTTGGTCACTGATCTCTGAACCAATTCAAGGTTTTTTGCATCACTCTTAGTCTTTGTAAAGCTCATTCCATGCCTACAATTGTAAGAACAATATTCTGAAATGGGTCTGGAAAAAACAAAAAATGCAAAGTGAAGTTTTGAAATACAAATAGATGTCAAATTTTTCAACAAACTTGGCAAGTATCATTGGCAGTGTGATGGAACAAATAGACACCATGTCCCCAGCAGGCCCCCACTTATCCCCAAATCCCTCAAAGTCTGCTGAGCTATTTATTGGTGATACATGATCTTACAAACTAAAGTGTTGAACATGTCTTGAAAATTTGATACTGTACATGGTTGTATCCCTGCAGAACCAGGAAATTCACGAAGAGGACGAGGACTCCGGAGTGGTATACATCTCTCACATTCCTCATGGGTTCTATGAGCCACAGATGAGGAAGTTTTTCTCACAGTTTGGGCATATCAAGAGACTGCGTCTGAGCCGTAGTAAAAAGGTACATCCCGTGTCCGTGCATGAATGACACACACTCATTACACCTTCACCTAATTTTCTTAATATGACAAGTAATCTTTTTCTTAAAGAAGAACTGTGTAATCATGTGGCAGAAAATTTGGGGCTAGGGGCCTGGTTTTAGATTACAGTGTACTCAAGGAGATTACCATTGTAGATAACAATGCAGAACATCTATATGGTAAACAAAGCAAGGTCGATTTTTGATAGGTAGAAAAAATATGTAGGAATAAGTGATGATTAAAGATAAACCGAAGCAAAATAAATGACATTGTTATTAATGAACACAAAGACAGTTCTCAAGGAGTACACTTTTGATAAATGTACGCGAAAGGATTATATGTTTACGTAGAACGTCTCGTCCACTTCATACCCACAAATACAAATCTGTAAAAAAAAAAAAAAGACTTTAGAAGTGAAGATTGTTCAAGGTGTGTAAAAGAATGTTTGTAATAGGTTCCTTTCCTCTTACTCTCTCAGAGTGGAAGATCCAAGGGCTATGCCTACATCGAGTTTGAATTCAGCGAGGTCGCCAAGGTGGTAGCAGAGACGATGCACAACTACCTCATGTACCAGAAACTTTTGAAATGTGAGTAGACGTGACAGTCACCTACCAAATACTACATGTGCTGATGAGTAAAGGCATTATTGTGGAGTAGGTAGTTGCAGAGGTCAACTTACTAAACCGGCAAATCAATGACTTTTTGACTTGTGTGCTGTGCCTCAGTTTCAGCTTGTTATTCTCACATTCTTTTTGTAATTTATATTTTTACAAACCTTAAGCATGAGGGCAGTTACATTTCTCAAGAAAACGGGCCACAGTTGTAGTTGAAGTGTGCAACAGGCATATGAAAATAGCTGCTTTGGGACTGTAGGATGACCATAATGCTTTAGTTCTCCATAAAGCTAATAATGATGAAGGGTCTACATGTGTACATGCACTTGAATGTATCCTCTACTTGAAGAGTCCAAGGTTCAAGAATGTTTTTCCTTCCACTTTGTGAACATATAAGATCATGTCCTTAACATGAGTCATAAATGAAATGCTTCTGTTGGGCAAGTTTTAAGAGAAAAGTATTTCATATTTGTACATGCTGCATTGATACAATATCGGTTAATCTTGACAGCACTTTGACTTTTGCTTTAACAGAGGATGTCTGTCTCATAATCTCAGTGACTTTATGAACAGCTGCATAACTGCATGACCCTTTTTGTGGGCAAGTTTTACTTGTGTTCTTTAAAGATGAATTGCTTGATTCATTTTGTTATTGTTGCCACAAACAGCTACCATAAACGCCCAATATTTACCGAAGTCCTAACATGGGCGGTAGCAGCTTTCATTAATAGCTAGTTTTAGTACTTCAGTTGTCACCAACTTTCAAACATTTGAGAGCAGAACTCTGTCAGATGTTGTGAGTTGTATCTATTCCAAGTAATCACTTGAGGCTCAACAATTTCCTGTATTTTTAAAGTGTTGATGGTGTTTAAAGCACATATATGACCATCCAGCTCAAAACCCACAAAAAGTAGATCTGGATTCTTTGTAGTTGACCAAAAAATGCCATTTGGGTTGACCAAGATAAACTTTTAAAGCAATGCTGCACACTGGCACTGGTTTGATGATCCAGGTCCAGTGAAAATTGCTGTCAGACCAATACATTTTTTAAGAATGGACCAGTAAAAAGAAAATAGAAGAAGCTGGGTACCTCCTGGTGCGACAGACATGTTGGACCAGTAGAAAAAAATGTGTTGGTGTGCAGCCCTGTTTAAAGTTTGTCTTAAGTGTCAAAATTTGGCTGCTTATTAAAAAATAAACCTCAAATCAAGATAATCTGATATTAGCAGTTTTTCTAGTCCATATTTGGCAGTCACATAGGCATTGCCACTACTTCTGTGCCTGTAAACTGTCTGGTTTGTTGCCTTATATGACATTTTGCTACTAATTTTGATAAAAGGTTTTTACGTGCCAAAGGAAAAGCTTCACCCGGAGACGTTCAAAGGTTGCTTTCGCCGGTTTAAAAAGCCGCGACGACGAGAGATCGCAGCCGACAGGAACAATCGTCTCCTCGGGAGCAGCAATGAGCACATTCTGGTGAGCCAGAAGAGGAGGGTGGAGAACCTGAAGAAGAAGCAGGAAAAGTTGGCCAGACTGGGCATTGATTTCAAGATTGACGATGTGGTAAATATGTTTGTGTGTGCATTCATTTGTTTGTTTTATGCTTATGTGGCATGGCCGCTTGGGAAGCCCGAAAAAGGACAAGTTCACCCAAATATTTCAGTATATTGAGTGAATGCAGCAATATTTGTAGAACATATCAATGAAGTTTTGAAGAAATCGATGCCATTGCTGAAATCCTTTACAGCAGTGTAGTGAACCAGGAAATCTGAATTTGAATTTTCTAGTAATAATATGAAGAAGTAAACCCACTCTGAATGTACTGTATGTGTTGGAACATAATGATTTGACCTGTGTGTGGCAGATTTTTACTTAGAAAAGAAATAAAAACACAAAGTGGAAAGTAGCAAGCACAAATCAAATTGAAATGTTTTTGCCAGTGAAGTCATAGTCACAGAGATGCCAACTCTCCCGCCTATGACGGGAGATCTCCTGCCGAAAGCTAATTTTCGCAAAATCTCCCGTTCTCGCTTGAAATGATCTTTCTCCCGCCCAAACACCTTATTGAAACCTGGGATTAAATTTTCATATCAAGGGGATCCAAGGTCTAGCGCAATAAGAACCTATTTGGTCGAGCGTCAACACTGCGATCGAAGAGCAAGATATATATGGGATAGATGCTCTGCCGCCTACTGCCCCCTCCCATCCCCCACCTACGTATGTACCTACATACATACAATTATATGTACATACCTCCTACAGTCGATCATAAAACGCATGCACAGAATGCTGGTACAGTATGTACATGTACATGCGGGATCGATACGGTGCCTCTGTGCGCTTTTATAATCTGGTGCGTCGCACACATCAAGTTGGAGTCTCCCGTTTTCTAGGGGTTTCAGGCAGTAGGATCTCGCGATCAGAAGGTGCTTGGGGTTGGAGTCTCTGTAGTCAGGTGGCAAAAAGGACTGGCAAGAGTAGACTGTTTCAATTGAAGTTGTATTTGCTCTTTTTTATCTGTCGAATTTGCTCAAATCTTCACTGTTCAGTAACTTTTCAGTTACTGCCTGTATGCACTTTGAATATCTCCATGTGGTGTGTACTTGTATCTTTCAGTAACCAGGCAACCATTGTTTCTTCAGGTTAAACCATATCCTCTTGTAGCACATGGAATCTTGTTTTGTGTTTCAAAATAAGTGCAATGTAACCCAAAACTTGTTCCTGTAAAAACAATTTTTAACGCTGGACCATGTATTAAAGACATATTTTGTTTGTTTTTAATTCCATGTAATCAGGACATGAATTACTGGAACAAATGGCATGCAAAAATATTTGCATGCTTGTATTTTCATGCTGGCTTCTGGTTGTACGAAATGCGCAAAACTTTTCACACTGCAAAAATGTCCACTTTTACAGTTGTATGTACAAGACGACCACTTGGTAACACCTACTCTGAGAATCTAATGTGCTCTCTCTTGCTATATCATTGTCTCAGGACAAAGAATGGGAGAGACTGAAAGAAGCCAAGCCAGAGGAACCCAAGCCCAAGCAAGGAGTCAAGAAACTGACCAAAGCCAAGGGACGCACCACAGCAGCTTCTGGCAAGAAGCAGAGCAGAAAACGGGGGGCAAAAAAGCCATCACAGAAGAAATCAGCGAAAGGCGACAGTGCAAGCAAGACAGGAGGAAAACCTACGAGAGCAGCAGAAGTGGGGTCAGAAGGTCAAAGGGTGGGGGCAGCCAAGGTAAAGACAGCAGACGGTGAAGATGGAGTCATGGAGAATATGTCAGGTAAGAAGGTGACTGAGAAAAGATCGAAGAGTGCCAAAGGAACACCAAAGGCTGCCAAAGTGACACCAAAGGCTGCCAAAGCAACACCAAAGGCTGCCAAGGTAACACCAAAGGCCACCAAAGCTACACCAGAGGCCACCAAAGCAACACCGAAGGCAGCCAAAGCCAAGGGGAAATCAACTGCAGCTGAAGGCGCCGTCACACCGAAAGTGTCAGGCAGCAAGCTGGCCAAGAAGGTTTCAAAAAGTGCTAAAATGCCATCAAAGGCAGCAAAGAAAAGGACCAAGAGATTGTCAGTTTGATTTCAAAGTGGAGGGAAACCATTTTATGGACAGCAACTTAACAAGCTCTCCAGTGTTTGCCTTTACCTGTCAACTGAAGCCAAGGAATTTCCATCACATTTTGTATGTTTTGGAAAGAGCTGTTGAATGAAATTTTTGAAAGGAAATGAAATACATTCATCAGGTGTAAAGCATATCTTCTGGGCCCCATTTCATAAAAGATGTTCCGATAGCAAATTTTGCTGGACTGGCAACTTCTCATGGCAACATCTAATCAGGAAGCCGGGTTCTTGTCTTAAACATGACAGTTGCCGTTATACAATGAAACCCCGTTATAACGAGGTCCGTGGGACCGGCGATATTACCTCGTTATAACCGGTACCTCGTTATAACCGTATGCATCAAAAACAAAGAAAAACATAAGCACGACGTCATAATATACCCAACAATGAAAGTTAAGAACATCCTTTGCGTTGTTATTACACAATTATGGATCATTATTATCGAGAGAATAAAGGGAAATTATTTGTGAATTAGGCGAAAATGTCGGGGTTGAAATAGGATAATTCTTTATTTTTCTTCCGAAAATCTCTTCGCATAATTCGTGCACGTTATGTTCTTGAGAAGAATAGGCCTATATCATATTAAAATCACATTGTATAAAATGCGTTGTTTACCGTAACTTGCGAGGTATTTTTACGCTGTTGGTGTCAAGCGGGAATGCGATCATTTCATGAATCATTTCGGCTGTATTCTTATACAATGTATGATCGTTGCGCCCGAAAGGATTAAAATGCGTTGTTTATTTTCTTCCGAAAATCTCTTCGCGTTTTGTACATCCGTTCTTGAAAAATAAGCGACAGGATTGAATTTAGATGGTTGCGATCCTTTACGCAGATCTGTTCCTCATAGACCAATTTGAAAGAAAGAAAATCTTCATTGTGAAATGCGTTGTTTTAAAATTGTGATAATGAACAAACCCAGATCTATTCAAATTGTTAAATGCGTTTGTTTCTTTTTCTGAACACCGACTAAGTACATGTAGCTTAACATGCGTTATTCAACTATTTTCACGCTACTGTCAACCGGCGAGATCGCGATGATTTCAGAGTAACATTCGTGCGTCGTTTAGCGTAACTTGCGGGGTACTTTTACGTTGTTGCAGCCCAGCGGGAATGCGATGATTTCATGAATCATTTCGGCTGTAATCTTATATAATGTATGTTCGTTGCACCCGAAGGGATTAAAGATGCGTTGTTCATTTTCTTCCGAAAATCTCTTCGCGTTTTGTACATCAGTGCTTGAAAAATAAGCGACAGGATTGAATTTAGAAGGTTGTGATCCTTTTTACCCAAATCTGTTACTCGTAGACCATTTTGAAAGAAAGAAAAATCTTCATTGTGAAATGCGTTGTTAAAATTGTGATAATGAACAAACCTAGATCTATTTAAATTGTTAAATACGTTTGTTTCTTCTTCTGAACACCGATTAAGTAGCTAAACATGCGTTATTCAACTATTTTTACGCTACTGTCATCCGGCGAGATCGCGATGATTTCAGAGTAACATTCGTGCGTCGTTTACCGTAACTTGCGAGGTTATTTTACGCTGTTGGTGCCCAGCGGGAATGCGATGATTTCATGAATCATTTCGGCTGTAATCTCATACAATGTATTATCGTTTCGCCCGAAAGGATTAAAGATGCGTTCTTTATCATCTGCCGAAAATCCCTTCGCATTGTATACATCCGTTCTTAAAAAAATTGCGACAGGATTGCGTTATTCAACTATTTTTACGCTATACTGTCACCAGGCGAGATCGCGATTTCATTAATCATTTCGGCTATAATCATACACTCGTATTTGCTAACCAGCAAAAGAACTGGAAGTCGGGACTACAAATGGAAAGGATATAATGTTGAGTTGCACACGCATTCCAATTTCCATATTTGCCACGACTGTCGCTACATGAAAAGTTTTTGAGTGCATTATCTTTTTTCCCTTGTTGCGCTGTGGTCTGCAAAACATTACGCACGCGTGTGATCTCGCGTAAAAGAAAATCGAGTGATTATGTTAAATAATTTAGTAGGAACATCGAATGGTATCAATATGTTGTTGTTTTTTGCGTGGTTTAGAAGAAAACATGGAAGGAACCGTTCTCTGCAAAACGGGAAAAAGACATGGATAGCGTGAATTCGATTTTCAATGTTTCATTTGTCTCGTGTTTGAAAAGCGGCAAGTCAAGAAATGGTACCTCGTTATATCCGATCAAATTTCTTATGTTTTTCTTTATCATGATGCGCCGAAAATGTCCTCGTTATAACCGGAATCTCGTTATAACCGAACTCGTTATAACCGATTCGTTCTGCCATAGGTTTACACGCAAAGGAAAACGGGACCGACGCGATCACCTCGTTATAAGCGGTTCCTCGTTATAACCGAACTCGTTATAACGGGGTTTCACTGTAGCAAGAGTCACTATCATATCAACTCTTTGTAAAATGGGGCTAAGTTCACATCATGACAATGTGTACTTCAGGGAGAAATTGGTGTCCACATACACCAGGGAAATCCTCCCAAGCTATGGAAATTTCATTGCTCCTACAATAGAAACCACAGCAGCATAATTTTAGCTTTCAACAGCTAATATTGGTTTACATACATCTGAAGGATATCAGATTTGTTTCTTTACAATATTTTTGTGTTTCAGTTTGCATTTCCAGAGCCACCCTATCTAGCTGCTATTTAGCATCAGTACATTACCTCATGCAATGCTGGCAAACTATTTGTGTGGATTATGGCATTCGCAATTCCTTGAAACAGTTGTAAATGAAAGGATCCTTGATGATTATGTCAATCATGTTTAAACATAATGTCCAGAAGTAGTCTTTGTATGCACTGCTAGGATTTGTAGAAAATTTGTGCTATTCAAGATGACTTAAAAAAAAAGAGTCTTAATTGTCAGTAATGGGTCAGGAAGTCACACAGTTTCCCAATTTGGCTTACTTGGACAATAGTGAAGGAATCTGACCGACAGCTTACTGGGAATTGCATCAGAAATTGGAACATTTTAGAATTGGTATGGCAGCCAAACATCCTATGTGGCAACAGGCAAAACATGACCTGACATGGAATCATTCACCAAGTTTGTCATGCAGACACAATAATCTGTACTGAAATGTCCTCGGTGATATAAGGATCAGGGTATTTCTAATATGCTTCAACCATTACCAAGGGAGATGATAGTATCGTCATCCAGTCTTTCTCTCCCCAAGTACAATTTTTTATGCATGCTAGAGTAATCCTCTGGATGCCGTTTGATGTTGGACTAGATTTTTTTTTTTTTTTTTTTAAATAAAGGGTGGAGGCTCAAGCATATGAGCTGTATGTTGTGAGTTGAGAGGAGTCCTTATAACTACATAAGAGATTGCAGAGAACAGTCCCAAGATTTAATGACACTTTTATTCTGTGTTCAAAGAGACGGAATGGTTTCTGTGAGTGCTCATGAAAGATTCGTAGTGTTGTTAACCTTGACTCATTTCCCAATTTATCAGTGATAATGAATAGCTGGACCCATCAATTGGTCTGTGTGCTGAAAACCCAACCTACCAAATGTACTGTGCAGACACCAAATTTGAGTGGTGCACAGAAGCATTGTTAGTTGCATTGGCTCTTCGTTTTTTAACAAATTTTTATTCAGTTCATTTTCTTTACTTTTTTTTTTTTTTTTTGCTCATGTTCCTGCCTAGAAATGTTCTGCAGGACATGGAGTAGTGTACTGTATAATCTCATTCTTCTTCTTTGCTGTATAATGTATTCCATATTTTAGAGAACTTTTGTTTGTGAATTGCAACCTGAAAGTTTCAATAACTTTCCTATAGGTTTGTGAATTTCCACACCAGATTTTTAAGATTATCATGAGAGATATCACATACATTGTATGTGGAATGAAATAAAGGTGATTCCAGGAACCGTGTCTCTGTCATAAGAATGATTGCATATTATACTCTGTGTTTCAGAGTGTTCTTATTCATCAATAATGAGAGATTAGAAAGTTTTGGAGGATTCAGTATACTATTACACCTCGTATGTGTGTTTGTACAATGCTTGTGTTGTGTATCAATTACACATGTGTTCAGGGAGAGACAGCATTTTGCAAGGAAATAAACATGTCGAATGGAACTTGCTGAGAGATTGACTGTTCTTGCTTTTTGGCTATGGGCCATCATGACCAAGACCCAGTAATACCTTGCCTCCAGACCAGGGATACACTACAACAGTTGTATTGTCTCTTGGCACCATTGCCCCAGCTCAGTTTTAAACAGGGGCAGATCCAGGAATTCTTTAAAGGGAGGGTGGGGGGTGGTTTAAATGAGAATCAAATATACAGAGCAACTTCCTTTTGGGTTTTTTTTTTTTTTTTTTTTTTTTTTTTTTTTTTTTTTTTTTTTTTGCTGCTTGGAGCTCAATCATGGACTACCCATACGGAATGTGAAAATCCTGGAATAAAACTGAAATGATTGACAAAGTGGAAATACATTCCAATACCTCAGAAGGGAAGGGAAAATACCTGTGATGGAAAATATTTTGGTTTGCTTTGAATGCCATTGCAATGGTAAGAAATATCTTATACCTGATGTGAGCAACATTTTGTATAATAGTGGCAAGAGACAAAGAATATTTCTCTTCTTGTATGATTGTAAGGGTGAGGGGGAGGGGGATAAATAATGTGTAATACACACTGTACATTGACTAGCAGTGAGCAAAACTGTGTATAATGTAAAGTAACTTTGTAAAAGGAGTTCATCATGAAACTCAAGTTTAATTGATGCTTTGAGAACCATTTTTAATTTTAGCTAGAGAAGCACTCTGAGCGCGCAGACCTCTGCCAAGCAGCTCATTTCCACCACTGATCTTGTTCTTCCATAGAGATCCAGAAACTAGAGTATGCACTTTTATAGTGCACCTATGGAGACCTCAAAAATGCACAACTTGAACTCCCAAGTTCATTGACCCTCCCTGCCAAAATATCAAAAATCCTTCATTGTATCATTGTACAGTTGTATATGGATTGAAGGGACTTGGTGACAGAAAGACTCCGAACCTGATGTACATTTGTACTGTGCACTATTTCATTGAAAAGTTCAAAATGACTATTCATTTTAACCAGTCATTTTTGCTGATGGGTTACAGTCAGTCAGGATGTACATTACCCATGTTTTGTATGTTATGAAAATGCATATATGACTATCATATCAAAATAAAATTCTTTGTCTCTCTGACTTTTAGCACAACACTTTACTAATGTGTGTATAGTTATGTATGTAGTTATGCATAGAGAGAGAGAGAGTGGGGGGGGGGGGGGAGGGGGGGAGGAAAGGTGGAATGTACACGAGAAGGGTCTTGACTATGTACAGCATCAGTGTAGCTCCTTTGCTATACGTACACAACCTGAGGGGAATTCTATCATGATAATTTTGTTGCTTTGTGTGAAGATGGAAAAGTTTGAAAGTAGATCTGTGAAAATATGGGGAAAAATTAAGACCCATGAAAAGATTTAAGAATTGATAAAGTCTTAGAGAGTAAGGCAATGGGCAAATCTGTGTGACACAGATGTTGAGCAGCTCTGCATTCCTTTGTACTAAAAAAAGTCATGAATAATTTTCATTTTTCTAACAAAAATTTTCTTCAGATCTGTTAAAGAGTAATACGTTTTTAGGGCCTCCACAGCAGGTAAGTTCTGTCAGTGAAAAATTTTTAGATTTTGTAACAAAAAAATTAGAGAGCTACTCTGTCACACAGAGTTGCAAATTCGTCTTACCCTAAATTTTATCAGCAGCAATTTTGTAGTATTCCATGATACATGAAGAGAAATGTACATGTTTTTCTCAAATTGTAAGTTTATAAAGATGCAGACTCTACTGTAAATACATTGTATGTTTACATTATATATATATATATATAAGAATACACACACATGTATATCTACACACACACACACACACACACACTCACACACATACATATGTATACCTAAAATCAATTTGAGATTGAGATTTATTGTAATCCTAGTTGGCACGCAATTTGCAATACAAGTCAAACTAGACTATGATAACATGACAAAATATATTTGCATTTATTTCATTCCATTGTACATGGAAAACATTTAAATATATTTCTGTCTCGTTTTGCTCACTTCACATCCATATTTCATTTGGTTTCCATATATACACAAAATTGAATATAAAAAGGAAAATACATGTGTACACAAACTTAAAGGGGATTTTTTTTTTTTAAACCAAATATATGCATGGATAGAGTAAATGCAGCAATATTAGTAAAATACATCGGTGAAGTTTGAGGAAAATTGGACAATCCCTTCAAGAGGTAAGATTTTCTAAAAGTCCAGTGCCACCACTGCTGGATAAGAAGACTTCAATTTGTTTCATCACTGTAGTGACTGTAGGGCAATGATATAATGGAATACTTTAACATGTTTTAATATCGGGTCACATGAAATTGAACCCAAACTTTGAAAATTTATAACCTAACAGTTTGTCAGGTTTTCCCCAAACTTTACTGATGTGTACGACTAATATTTTTGTTTTCACTTAATCCGCATTCTGTTTTGCACAAATTCCCCTGTAAGAGCACGTACCTCCAATGTGACAGACATCTTGATACAGGCTACCGTGGAAGAAGATACAGGGTACAATGGAAGACGACATTTTTTAAGCATTTTATTTTAAAGGGGATGGCTATAGTAACTGATCAGTGGGAATCAGTGGGAATGCTGGGGGATGATTGTTCCAATCCTTGGTGGGATTGATTTAAGAGTACAATATATATCTATTGTGTGAAAATTATTTGCTTCAGAATGGTCACATATTCAAGTAATGTGCAGTTTAATGTTTCCAGGTTAGCATGCCTGTACAGTGACGGGGTGATCGTTAACGGCTTATTAATGATCGCCCCGTCACTGTACAGGCATGCTAACCTGGAAAACATTAAAATGCACATTACTTGAATATGAGACCACTCTGAAGCAAATAATTTTCACACAATAGATATTTAATGTACTCCTAAATGATTCCCACAAGGATTGGAACAATCTTCCCCCAGCATTCCCACTGATTCCCATTGATCAGTTACTAGCCATCCCCTTTAATACAATACAAAACAGAAAGCACAATGCACAATTATATTTAGTGTTCCCCATATTTCAGAATGTTGCATTGCTCCACATGAATATTGCCATTTCTGCAGTCTTTTAGGAAATATCTGGCATTCCAGGCTTGTAAAAGGTTTGAAATATGATCTATATCCTGTGGTACAGGTTACAGCTTAATTAACAAATTTCCAGGATGAGTAGTAAGTGAACTGGAAATGCTTCAACTTTTCTGCACTGGCACCAAAAAATAACCAACAATAATAATAATCATAATCATATTGAATGACCGCCTCAAATAATGAACTGCTAACTTTCAAACATCTGTCCATTCATTTTATAAAGTTTTCACTGTTCCTGAAATTAAATACATAGTAATACTGATGAGACTTGGCTAAAAATGTTCATTTCCTACAATATCCTGCACATCATCAAATTTGGCACAGAAAAAAAGAAGAATACTATGTAGATCTTTGAAAACTATGACAGTCACAAGAACAGTGATTATTATGGCAGTTAGGAAAAAAAAAGCTGATAGCACAAATCATAGAATAACTAGAGATTGTAATTTGTCATCACTGACAAATTAAGGTGATCCGATTTTTTTAATCAATGATTCGAGTCCTGATACTGCAAAGTCTCAGCTACAACATATTAAAATCTGAGAGAAATTCACCAAAGCATAAGTAAGATAGTGCTCGATAAAGAGAGTCATGTCAATTTTCACATCTAAAAAATTCCCTCCCATAGAGATAACACCTCATAGCGAAGATAGAAAAAGAAGTACATATGACCTTTGACCCCACTTTGCACAGACAAGATGGCATCTGAGCAAAAAGTGGTTATTTTATGAAATGATCCCTGTAACATGGTCTTTACGTGTGAAAAATATGGGAAAGATAGGACATGTATTCACCAAGATACAGGATGAAACATCTATGACCTTTGACCCTAATTTACATACCCAAGATGGCGTCTGATCAAGTAGTTGTTATTTTATGAAATAATGTTCGTGACATGAACTAAACATGTGCAAAATATGGTGGTGATAGGTTATGTTTTTCTTGAGTTATTGCACATAAAGTTGCAAAAAGAAAGAAATATTTCAATACATCGAAGATAAACTTTAATTTCAAGTAAGTTTTTTGACGTGATCCCGACATCGTATGAAAAAACGAAGGGCACACTTACGATAGCCCAAAGTCTCAGCTACAACATATTAAAATTTGGGAGAAATTTACCGAAGCATAAGTGAGCTAGTGCTCGAGAAAGATAGTCATGTCAATTTCAATTTCCAGAAAAACTGCACTCCCATAGAGATAACACGTAAACTGGTCAAATTTGACAAGATTACTTTCAATCCATTTTTACGAGGTGATGCCGTCATCCAATCAAAATGCTGTTATTATATTAATGAAAGAGCATTTAATAAGCTACAACATACTGAAATTTGTGTGAAAATCGGCAAAGGATAAGTGAAATACGCTCGAGTGAACTTGAATTTTGATGACGTCATTTTGAAAATTTACTTTTTTTACTTTATTAAGATATTTGATATCTTTTAATCATTTTTTCAGCATCGCCAACCCATGAAATGACATGTACAACTCATCAGCTTTCAGAATATGTAAAGAAAATAGGGGGTCACCGTCCATCCTGACGAGTAAAATCGGATTTAAAATTGGCAGTTTTTTGGCATAGTTGCACTGTATATCGCCATTGACGCGCGCGCGGAATTTCAACTTTGACGGGCCCTTATGACGTCATATTGAGTCGGATTGACTTGAAACTTGGTAGAAATATTCCTTGACTTTTCAGGTATCCGATCGAAGTGAAAAAACGGGAAATTCCTATTGCATATGAGCTGTGCGTGCGCACATGTGCGCGCGCGTACGCGTCCGTCCAATTTTTTCAATTTTTCAAAAAATGTTCTAAATGGTCTGAAACGTGTGCAAAAAAGTTTTGAGCTCGATTGGAGTATGCAAATATTTCAACGCGCGCGTACGCGCACGTTTTAAGGGTAGAGATGAATTTTGAGAATATGAGTAGAATGCACATAACTTGAAATATATGTGACGTAAATTTCATTGAAAAATTGCATTCCAGTAATGAGATATGATAGAGAATGTGTTTTCATATAATGACGTCATAGTGACGTCACGGTCAACTGATCACATTGATGCATTAGATTTGTTGTCTTTAGGACATGATGCATACATGGTATAATTTTGAAATTGATAGGCAGGGGACTTTCTGAGCTAACCTCTGCACAACTTTTGGGGAGAAATAAAGAAACAAACAAAGAAGAAGAATAAAGAATCAGTACAGATGCAGAAGGTGATCCGAGAGGATACTCGGATCACCTAATGACAATACAAATAACATGCATCAAATGGCAGTGATGACTGCAGCTGCTACTAATTCATTATTTCATATCATCAAATTGAAGAAAAACAATTGAATAATAGCACCCTCCAACAACAAAAGACCTGCTTTCTCCAGAACACCCATTACTGAAATAATAATCAAGTTCCATAGTACAGTGCACTCCCGTTATAGCAAACACGGTTACAATATAATGAAATTCTTGTTACAATGAAATAAAAAGTCAGGACCCCAAATTATCATCTATCATCTCATTTACTTCACTGTTCGGCTATAATGACATTTCGATACAATGGAAGGAAATCGCCGGTCACAAGGACTTCATTATAATGGGAGTGCACTGTACACTTATTTATACAAAGTACAATCTTTGGCAAATTACTTCAAGGCATAACTGATAATTGATAATTCTGACAGAATCTGTATTCAGTCATGTAGAGGTACTTTTCATAAAAATTGTACAAAAATTTTACAAAAGATCTCGTTTTTGTTTTTATTATACAACAAAGAACTATTCTACCACCACATTTTGTACTGACGAAAGACATGATGCTTGCCATTCTGTGTTGAAAGCTAAACCAAGCACTGGTTGTCATTATGCCTTTGTATCTTTGTGTTCTCACCTATGCCCAAAGATTAATTGCTAATAACCTAGTATCCAGAGTACATTGCACTACTGTTCAAACAGTGATTGCCTTGAACATCAAAAAACCCTATGTGAAAATCATATAATTTTATATTGAATTCAATCATATAATTTCACATTGAATTCAATGCTGTTGTTTTTCAATTATGAGTATTCAACATGTCTTGGTACCTGTATTTCAGGCTAAAGTTCTAGGTAAAACCTCATATGCTGCAATCCATGAAGATCCTATCAAAATGTGCATATCTGAATGCTGCATTGAGGACTGAAATCACATTTGTGACTTATTCGTGACTTATTCGTTTAATTTCGTGACTTATTTGTTTAATTTCATATGTCATATTACGATGCTCTAAGCTGTTCTTTAAGACTTCTCCTTGACTCACATCAATTCTAAAGTTGATAATGACTTTTATTCATAAATGTAATTGATTGTACCCTTTGGTGGTATCAGCAATGAATTTTCTGGGTCCGCAATACGTAACTTGAAAAATCTTATTTCAGAGTCTCATAAAATATTCTTAGCAAAAATCTCAGCTCTTCTAGTATCTAAAAATCAATAGTCCAAAGAACTATTTCAACTTTGGAGAAAGAGTATTTATTTCTGCAGCCTCATCTCTCTAGAATGCTCTCTCCCTGAGGATCCGATCAGCGGAACCCATACAAACATTTAAAAAGAATCTCAAGACATACAAATTCACATGTTACTTTGCTTAAAAATTTGTTACAGTTGTTAATATACGTACAGTAGCCTGACTAGTAACCGCTCACTTTGATACTTTATTGTGAATAACTTTACCAATGAAAAAATTATCTCCTTCCCAATCCAATCCTGTGAAATGTGGTTGGCGATATTGCTCTTTCTTATGTATGTTACCATCATCTGTTCACGAAGTCCTATAACGGAATAAACGCGCGACACTTCGTTGTTACATCCTGTACTAGTAGCCGCTCACCCCTGACTAGTAGCCGCTCACTAGATGGCGCGCGCACATTATGATGTAAGGCTCTGAAGGATGCTATCAAAAATAGTCCCTTTCTGAATGATGCCAACTAGCAAAGGGCATGCCTGCATACCAACACGTGTGCCGAGGCCGAGATAAACATAAATTTTCGGCAGCATACGGTGTGGTGGATATTCTAATTGTATTCAATTTCCATGTCTGAATGAACAATCTAGTTTCACATTAATGTTTGGTTTGTTGTTATTCATTTTTTTTTTTTTTTTTGATGTGTAGGTATGTTGCATTTTGTGTCGTATATATGTGGAAGACCGGCTTTGCTTATTCATAGTTGCGAAAATGGAATTATACAAGTTATGAAATAGCCATTATTCATATGTATTGAACTGAATGATGCATGAGGTCTTTGATGTAGAGATTAATAAAGATATTCAAAACGCATAACAGAATAGATCTAATGCAAATATATTCATGTGCATGTGCACTGCGCTGTTTTATTGCAAATGCAATATCTTTTCTTCTTTTTTTCCCCCTCTCTGTTTGTTCCATTTTTCCTTAGATCATTTCAAGATGTACAAACATGGCAAACATGGAACTTTACAAAGAAATCCAGTAACTTTTATACATAGTGTCAATATCTCAAAACTTTCCCAACAAAGCTTTCGTCATAAACGTCATATATCACCCATCCATTAAAAGCGTATACACGGCATGCTTTGTAGGCTTAGAATAAATTTAAGAACTGGAATGAAAAGTTTATAGTCTCAAGACTTTCCATAAAACATAAGGGTTATCGGTACATCATCGTACAAAATACTGAAACAGCTGAAACGCGATATTTGAATTTAACTTCTTACCAAAGTGTGATTGCCTGAATATCATGGAGGCAAACCACGCCCGTAACCAGTCTTTTTTTTTTTTTTTTTTTTTTTTTTTCTATGGAGAGGGTGGGGGAGGAATGTGTAAGTAAGAAAAGAAAACTGACTTTTCATGCATGCAAAAATTATTGTTTCGTTAGCGCCGACAATCTCGCTAAGCGGGAAGAGGAGGAGGAGGAGGAGAGGGAGGGTTGCCACACATTGATATATCTCTTGTAGATCATTCACCCTAATTCCCATAGAATCAAGTAGGAAAAAGAACTACATAATAAATAGTTCACCACAAAAGCTTAATACTACAGACGTTCTAGTGAATTCAGGGAATGTTGAAAAAGAATGAAAACATATCAGATATGAACACTCCGACAAATGTTATTATAAAAATAGTATATCTACAAAATGCCATTTTATAAACAGGCAATACTACACCAATGCTGGCGACTTTTTTAAAGATGTATACCTTCAGACATAATAATAATAGTTATAATAACTGACAGTGCTTGTATAGCGCATAACACAAAATGTTAATGTCCCTATGCGCCCCCCAAAAATGTAAAGATACACAAAAACATACAATTCCAATTACTGTGATGGTATCGAGCTTCATATTTGCTTACACTGTAAACAAATGCGTTTTCAAGACAGACTTGAATCTATTTACTTATATCAGTGATTTGTCTTAATTTCTGAGGTAAATTATTCCATAAGGTAGGGGCAATAAAAGCAAATGTTCGCTCTCTGTAAAATTTGGTTCTTCTGTTTGGAATGACAAATAAATCCTCACTATTTGAACGAAAGTTCCTCTATGGTGTTTAGATTTGAAGTAGCCCCCTCAGATAATGTGGAGCAAACATAAAGAAACATTCAAATGCTTATAACAGCATCTTAAACTGAATCCAATTTTTCACTGGAAGCTAGTGTAAGCTTCCTAAAACTGGTGAAATTTGTTCATGTTTCTTGATTTTGGATATTGCTATTTTCTCCAATAATTTTGAAAAAAAAAAACAGAGGTTGGCAATTGGTCTTACAATTTGTCAAATCATCTGGATCATTGGATGCGCCTTTGAGTTCAGGCAAAATATTGGCACATTTAAACAGCAAATGAAAACAACCAATATCAAATGATTCGTTTATAAATGATACGTCATGACAGGAGCCAATTCAGGAAGACATTTCTTCAAAAACGATGTTGGGACTGGATCAAGACTGTATGTTGTTGATGATGATGCAGTGATAACTTTCGCAACTTCGCTTTCAGAAAGAGCCTTGAAGGATTCAAATGAAGAAGAACAGTGGGTGGACTCTTCATACAGCCAGGTGTTTGAATTATTTTGTAACGACTGAAGTTCTGCAGTGATATTATCTACTTCATCACAGAAGTAGTTCAGAAAATGTTGCAGAAGCAAATTGTCTTGTTCTTTATCAGAAGGAAGGTTTTGAAGAGCAGCTGGCTGCAACATTTTCTCTATTTTTTGTTTTTTTTAACAAATCCCGGGTATTACACCCCCTTAACTGCCCCATATGATCTTTTTTTTTTTCTTTTTTCAGAGGTCAATTTGTTGTACCAAGGACAAGCCCTTCTGAAATTCTATCTATCACCTTTGCATGTGATGAAAATGCTTTAAGTTAAAATCGTCTGAGTTGTCGTTTAGCTTCACGAAATTCATCGTTGAACCATGGTGAATTTGGTCGACATTGTACTGTTCTGGATATAGAGGGAGCATGTTTGTACAGAAGCGAAGATAAGACAGTCTCGAACTGGTCAATACGATCATTCATGCTGGAAGATGGACTCACACAGATTTGAGACTGACCTAAACCGTCACGAAAGTCATCAATATCAATGTTATGCTCGCTCATGCGTATTATTTGTTTCATAATGTCAACGCACATATCATGTGCAGTTTTCTTAGTTGTAAAACAGCTGAAAAAAAAAAGGCAGTAAACAGGTGACAGAAGTATTCCTTCTGAGAATAGAAACAGTCTATGTAATCCACGCAAAACTCAACACGGTTTTGAATATTCAGTTATTCAAAATATAATGTTTAAAATTTCATTTAAATTCACACATTAACAAGATCATTTTTCACTGGTATGTACTGTTATCCAAAAGGAAGAAGGGACATGAGAACAACTGCGATCATGTACCGCTTTCAGTTCAGCAGAAAGGACATCGATACATGTATTTTGATATGTCTTCTTCAACCTTATCTTTCAGTTCACTGCATTCCAAATGCAACCATGTGTCACAAAAATCGCAGGAAATCCATTGATCTTCGACGGCTTCTTCTTTCCTGCATGCAGGACATACATATCCAACATCATCTGATTCGATTCTTTCCTTTTTGTTCTTCTTTTTTCTTTTTCTCCAACGCTATTCTCCATTGTCGAGTCATCTTCCTTGTTTTCTTCTCTCTTCTTTTGCATTAATTCTTCCAAACTCACATCTTTCTTCTTTTGCATTCTTTCTTCCAACTTCATTTCTTCCTTCTGTTTCATTCCTTCTTGACGGCTCATTTCTTCTTTCCTACTCACGCTCTGATCTCTGTGTTCTTTCTTTCTATTTCCTGTACACAACTTCATCTCTTCTTTCTTCTTCTTTAGGTCTTCTCTATTCTTTCTTCTTTCTCAATGTCTTTTTGCCTTCGTCTTTCTTTCCTTTGTTTCTCTCTCTCTTCCTTTCTTCTTTTCTTCGACTCTTCTTCTTCTTCCTTTCTTTTCTGTCTTTCTTCCATGTGAGAAATGAAATCATCTCCAGAAATCGCTTCTGGAAGCTGCAACTTCCGCTTCCGACTTCCAGAGACATGTACCGCAGGAAACTCAATATAGTGTTCAAGAGAAGGGGAGATGTAGTGAGCGCTCCGAATCTGCGGCTTGGGTGGCGTGATTGTACATGTAGGGGTGATGGATGTCGAGTTCGAAGGTCCTGCCTCATCGTCACCTCTTCCCTTGTCTGATGCGGATGCTGGATGTGGCATGGGTGCTGGATGCTGGATGTGGCATGGGTGCTGGAGGTGGAATGGGTGCTGGAGGTCTTACCATGGCATTGTCGCCACCTCCGCCAACGTCTGGTTGTGGTGCGTCTTCGTCACCGAATGTGTATACAGCAGATGGTCTGAGCACACATGTATTGAACTGCCGCGTATACGGGAAAATTCCCGCTGCTCGGAAGCCATTCACGGCGACAGACTGTTTACGAACTAGCTCATTCCAGGCGTCTGCGAAGACCTGCGCGAAAGTAGCTTTCGTGACGTAGTCTCCAGGATTCCGAAACTGGAAGTTTCGCTCAGCAGTGCACCAGTGACCAAAAGACACTCAAATCAGCACACGAGTGGCATTAGCAGGGAAGCGGTACAAAATGATGCCATTGTCCCTACAGAATTTGGACACCTGAAGGCTCTGGTGTGCCCTGAGACCATCTACCAGAAGAAGGACTGGAAGTGGTATCTTCTTCTGAACCAAGTAGGGGTGGAACAAGTTGGCAACGAAGCTAAAGAAGACTTTCTTATCCATCCACCCCTTCTTCGTCCAGCTGAAGAAAGATCCTTTTGGTCTTCCTTCTAGGGCGGCAGCGTCAGGACGACCAGACAGAAGAATGACTGGAGGAAGATAGTTTCCAGCCGCTGATGTAGTTACCAACACAGATACTTGGGATTTCTCTGAGTTCTTATAACACTTGTACGTATTTTTTGCCTTTCTCAGCCAACACACGGTCTCCGTATATCCCTTCAAGAGAAAACCCACTCTCATTGGCATTAAAGATCCTGTTTGGTTCATTTAGCACACTGAGTGCGTTGTTTTCGCTCAAGTAACTCTCTAAGCCGTCAAACCACTTGTCAACGCGTTGTTGACTGACTATAGCCCGTTCTTTTCCTAGACTTTGTGGTGTGAGGTAGACGAGATCTGGGTGGTGAGTTTTGAAACTTCTCCACCACTGATCTCCAGGTCTGTTGTCAACGAACAGATTTGCCCTACCGTCCTCGTCTAGCCAATGCTTGATCACCTGAGAATGTGGAAACAAAGGAGTACAAACAGAAAAAAAAATAATGTATTTTTTAAAAATGTAGTTTAATTTCGGTAAAGAATTTGCTTAATTTTAAATAAAAGAGGAAAAAATCCCTACAAAACAGTGCAAAAGTGATTAAAATTGGATAAGAAATGAGGAATTTATGTCATATCTATTTTTCACATATTTTCTGACAAAAAATTCTTGACCAGTTCTTATGAATATTCAAATGAGCGACTACTACCCTCTAGGGAAACTATCATCCAGCTAACTACCTTCTATGATGATTACCCCCAGCTACCTACCCGCCAGTCAACTACCCCCCATCCAACTACCCCCAACGAAGTACACTTAATCAACTACCCCCAGTTAATTACCCTCCAACCAACTAGCCCCCCCTCCGAGTCATCTACCCCATAGACAACAGTTCGCCGGACAATAATAAACCTTATTATTTCATTTTCGTTTTAACCAAGATTATGAATAACGAGTTGTAAGTAATATATATATATATATATATATATATATATATATATATATATATATATATATTCGCCAAACGCGCACAGACACACTGCGCGGTTACCATGCACTGTGGCAGCAACTACCAGTCTAGACGCATTCCATCACAAGCAGGTTAGTTTTGAAATCCGTCCGACCAGGAGCAGACGTATACCCTTGTGTGTATGTTCTGCTTCAGAAACGGATTTTTAATCTAACATCACATCGCATCCTGGTCGCTGATGAAGAATGCGATGACTAACCTGTTTGGTGTCTTGTTTCTAAAACATGCACTTTCCTCGCCAGGATAAAGCGTTTTAATGCCATTTTAGGTTTTAATCTCATATATATATATTTGTTGGTTGGGGTAGTTGACTGGAGTGATCATCCAAGAGTGTATTTAGCAGGGGGGGGGGGGGGGGGAGAGGGGTTTGGAAGTCCTAGAGGATGGTTATCCGGGTGGTAGTTGGCGGGGGGGGGGGGGGGGGGACTGCCAGTAAGACTTCTTACACGTGCCCTTTGTGTCCATATTATTATCTACACATACAATAATAACTATCACCTCGTCGAGTACATAATAATGTTTACACGATGTACGTTTGATTATTTTCTTCGTTTGAACGGAAATTATATCATGCTTTATTATGATACTATTATAGATATGGAATACTAAGAATTTCATTTTTTTTTTTACCTACATCTTGCAGCTCTTGTTTCGTCTTTCCGAAGCCGATCCTAGCCATATCTTTCGCATAGTTAACAATTTCAGCTTCTTCAGCTTCTGTAAGAAATGGCTTCGGACCGTGCCTGGCGTCCAGCTCGTATCGACCGTGGAATTTATCTCGTAGTGTTGTGTTCGGTATACCGTACACCTGTGACGCCGCCCTAAATGACATCTCTCCCAGTCTTACTCTACGCAGGGCGGCCTGTAGGTTTTCCTTGGTCCAAGGCATTATGTTCTGTTAAGATGTAGAAAAATAATTGATAAATTCGTTTTCATAATGGCATTTTCGTGCCTTCCTTCACTCAAATTGATTGTTATATATATATATATTTTTTTTTTTTAAAGGAAGGTTAATTACTAATTTCTGGTAAATACTTTTAAATCTTGTTGAGTTGGTACTAGTTGGTACTAGAAGATGCTGATGATGAAAGTAAAGGAGCGTTGATGACTGGATGACAGACAACAAAATAATGACGGAAAACACAATCTTTATTTGAATACACTTCATTCTTTTAGAATATTCAATATTCTTGTAAACACAGTCACATGAATAAATAAATATTTATACAGTTATATGTATGATTATGTATACATACATGCACAATGTTATTTTGACAGAAATATGACATGAATTAAAGTACAAATAAATAATTTTACAGACAGTAATCCAAAAGTATATATTACATTAGATAGAGTACTGCATTTCATACATTGCAAGTGCTGTATGAAATATTTAACATATTGTCAGATGTTGGTCTTTTTTTGTGTGAAACGAAGGCTGCAAAATAAATTTACAAAAAAAAAAATGTTTTACATTGTAAAATATTTTTTCAAACTTGTAATTTGTTATGTTACATAATATTCTGTATGCATTCATCGTCACTGTATCCTAATATCTTATGTAGTTGAATCTTATAACTATACAATATCTTACACTTTTCCATCACAGTGGGCTGAGATGAGAATGTGAGTGATTACGGAATTAAATGATCGTGATCAAACTCCACTTTCTTCAGCACTTCCTCCTCTAATATTGTGCATTCTTTCGTCCCCGTATTGTCTGACAGTTCCAATAAAATTTGAATGTAGATGTTGCTGAAATACAAGAAATACTCAATACTGGTGTGTTTGTTGAAGGAATATGTAATTAACGCATTCTCTAATGCCCTCTGAAAAATAATCATCATTTCCAGCTCATGATTAGTTGCATGTTTAATTGATCTAACTGCATCAAGCAGTTTACTCCTTGTGGGCGAATTTGGGAATCTGGCAGATATGTCACGCTGGAGGACATCGATGGGATGGGGGGGGGGGGAACGTGAGTTGGGGTTGGGTTTATGGGGGTTCATACCCTCAGGTGTGCTAAGGATCCCGCTGAGAGAGATGAGTGATGGGAAGGGGAAATCGGCAGAGCTGGGAAATGAATTGTTGAATGTCAAAAGGGTGAAATGAGAAAGAGAAATATATAGAGTAAGTTAGAATGTTATGTGTATATTTTTTCCGAAACAAAAAGAAATGTACAAATATATCATATATGCCAAATATTTTAAACTAATATTAACTTTACAAACATCTATTGCATACTCTAAATCACCGCTACAATCTTCTGTACACGTATATATAATTTGAGTTTCTGGAAGTTCATACCCTTGAGTGTGCTAAGGATCCCGCTCAGAGAGATGGGTGATGGGAAGAGGAAATCGGCAGAGCTGGGAAATGATCTGTTGAATGTCAAAAGGGTGAAATGAAAAAGAGAAATATGTAGAGTAAGTTAGAATGTTACATGTATATTTTTTCCAAACCACAAGAAAATGTACAAATATATCATATATGCCAAATCTTTTTTACCAATATTAATTTTACAAACATTGATTGCATACTCTTAAATACCGCTACAATCTTCTGTACACGAATATATAATTTGAGTTTCTGGAAGTTCATACCCTCAGGTGTGCCAAGGATCCCGCTCACAGAGATGGGTGATGGGAAGAGGAAATCGGCAGAGATGGAAAATGATCTGTTGAATATCAAAAGGGTGAAATGAGAATGATTTATATTTTCTCCGACCCACAAGAAAATGTATAAATATAGGGCTTATCGTATATGCCAATTATGCTTAATCAGTATTAACTTTAAAAGTATTAACCCGTTGAGGACGAGTCCCGAGTATACTCGGGCAGGTGTCTATGGGAATTGCGTGTCGTAGCAAAATCAAACCGTCCTCAACGGGTTAACCTCTACAATTTAATGTATCTACATCATCATTCGATCATCATCAACATCAGGTTATGATCATTGTTATTAAAATCTTTTTTTCTTTTAATTCATTGATGTTTCTAGCATATATCATGACATTACCACACTTTACCACAATTAACATCATCATCATCATCATCATCATCATCAGCATCCGATCATCTTTACTACCATCATCACCACTGTTATGATTATCATCATCGTCATAAATTCATGAATGTATGAGCATCATCACCACCATTATCATCCCATTTTCGTCAACGTCATTACAATCTTAATCATTATATTAATTGATTTATTGGGCATCATCACCATTTATATACCCTATAACCTTAACCTATACCCTTAATATACACCACCACAACCATTATCATCTTCATCATCATCATCATCATCATCACCATCATCATCATCCTCATCCGATCATCTTCATCATGTCAAAGTGATTCATCACTATTATCTATGTCTTCAGTATTATCACCACTTCAATCAATGTGATCTGAAAGCGCGCACGTAAAGTAGTGCTAGTGAGCGGTAACTAGTCAAGCGCCATCTCTCTACGAGTTACGAACATTTTTGTTTGCGTATGCAATTCCATGTACGTACTGTACACTACCATCGTTCATATCATTTGCCGACAGTCGTCAAGTCGACGACGGACGCCTTTTCGTACGACTTATCTTAACTTTGAGGGATTTTAGCTAAAAAAATCAGGCCCACTCACCAACTTCAATAGACGACACCTTTCCGGCCATCAGGAATCTCCAGATGTGACTTACTGCATTTTAATAAACATCACAAGATTTGATGAATATTTTGAATGTTGCGTTTTGTTTGACCTTCGAATTCTAAGCATTGCGCATACGCTCACTGCAGTGCGTGCAGTGCGTATTATTGAATGTAGGGCAGATATTCTCAGTCATCATCAACAACAGTCGTGCGCTAAGGGGTGAGCGGTTACTAGTCAGGCTACTGTATATCACATAAATATATTTCTATCTCTCCCTTCTTGTTTTCACTTTAATATGCATGTAAGTTTTTTCTGATTATATCCCCCTGCGCCTAAAGATTTTAATATGTCAATTAATCGACAGCCCATCACAAATTAATGATGTATTTATTATTTATTATTGTTATTGAATTAACAAAAAAAGGGGGGTCTGTGTGTTCAGACTACTAAATGCTGGGTCAGCACAAGTTCTGGGGCTGGGGACTACTGGGGTCGAGTGTGCAGACTCTCAGATTGGACTGGAGCTCGGTAGAGGAAGACAGGGTGAAATGAATGCTGTGTAACTTGGAAGGTGCTGGAAGCTAGGATTTGGGGAGGAATGCAGAGTGACAGGTCACACAAAGTCAGTGTATTGTGTAGAGAACATGGTTGTGGCATCCTCAGTAAACTGTGTACATATGTGACCCGCTACAACAAAATGGTCCTAAAGTCGCGCACGGTCGAAGCCGTGAAAATCGAGTTTGAAGTCAGAGCATCAAAATTGGTCAAAACTTACGATTTTCTGAATTTGACATATCATTAGAGTCTGAAATGTCTTCTATCATATGTCGAAATTTTGAAGCAAAATAATGAAAGGAAAGACCAAAAAAATAGCGTTTTTCTGGGCCATGTTTTTTGGCGTTTCAACGAAGCAGAAACTGGTTCGAACATTTGGATTGAGCGCCACACAAAGGCTCCGCCCCTAACAACGACCAGCGTGTTCTCAGTGGTCAGTTTGCCACTTGCTGCTAACCGAAGCGTGAAGCTCGCACAGTGCCCAGTCGACTGGTGCTGGCGGGGTGCGCTATGCCTAGCCGGCCCAGCCGCTTCTCTTGGCATCCTGGTCACTGATTGGTCGGTGAGGAGACCGCCGACGCTGTGTTTGAATGAGCATTTTCGGGGGTTGCTAGGGCTTACCTTCTATTGTCCGGAGGTGAATACTGACTGTGTGTCCCGTGATCGTGATTGCGTCACAAGGAGAACTTTTAGGGCGCTTTTCTCGAAACTGTGATTTCCCAGACGTCTTGACATGCTCTCTTTTAAACATCGATATCTCCGCAGCCGATTATCTTTATAAGATGTGTTATATATCAATTTAAAGCAGAAAGATCAGGGAATTGTGTCATGCAATTTTCAAATAATCGACCTCGCCCGACTTTAGGATCATTTTGTTGTAGCGGGTCACATATTTTGTAGATTAGAATCAAGAATAAAGTACGATTAGTTTTAGGGTTTTGTTGTTACCACACACTCATGTGCATGTGCGTCTTTCTTGGTCTCCAAGATTTTCTTATGCCTACCAAGTTTGGTAAAGGAAACGTAGTTTGGTATCATTATTATAGGCTTTTACAAAAAGGAGTAATACTGTATATCCTTTATTTAAGTAGGTTTGCATTGTCACACAAGGTCCACCTCAGGATGATGATCGCGACAACTTATGGCGGAGGTTGATCTCTGCTCTCTGAAGCATCACGAATAGGACCGGTCCTGTCTGTGCCGTGAGTGACATCAAAGTCCAGTCGGTTATAATGCTCTTTGTAGAACAGCAGGAGTGGAACCGTGATCACAACGGATGCCAGCATGAACCAGTTCAGCCAACCAAAATTTTTGTCTACAGTAGTAATAGACATTGCAAAAATAATTTCCTAAACATCATGGTACAGTGCAATCCATTATAAAGATCATGTTAAAACAAAACTCTTCTTACAAAAAAGAAAAGATTGATAGGTCCCTATGTCATTGTCTATATATCACAGTGCTCTCCCATTATAATGAACATGGTTATAGCAAAATTCTGGTTACAACGAAATAAAAATTCACCCCGTAACATTATCCTCTCTATGTTTTTTATCGTTTCTTTATTCAGTTATAACAAAATTTGGATCATAATGAAAGAAAACTGCTGGTGCCGAGGACTTCGTTATAACAGGAGTCCACTGTATCTTCATATACTTTTTTGTTCAGCTGTAATGAAATTTCAATATGAAGAAAGAAAACTGCCATTCCCGAGAACTATGTTATAACTGGAGTCAGTTGTACAAGTCAAGAGTGGATAACCCAACGACACTGTTAGGATTCTTTTTTTTTTTTTTCAGAGTGGCAGAAGCTGGATTTACACATAATCAGCAGGCTAGTACAAGTGCACTTTTAAAATCAGACACATTGGCTACATGCCAGTAAGATAAAAAGAAGAAGAGAAGATTACGAGTGAAGAGACAGAGAGGACAGGTCACATCTTTAGTGGAAAAAGAACAGCTTAACCTGTTGAGGATGGGCTGATTTTGCTACAACATGCATTTCCCACAGACACGTGCCCGAGTATACGCTCAGGACTCTTCCTCAACAGGTTAACATTTAAACACCACACTGAAAACGTTTCAACTTGTATAACATTATGCCCAAGCACTGTTGATGGTAACACTTTGTAACTATTTTATGTCTTGACAGATTATGATATGCTCAATCATAGTTTCTTATTAGAGTTAACATGCATATTTTTCACCCCAAAATACAGAATACCTTTTTATGCCCCCTTGAATGAAATAAAAATAAAGTAAAAGCATGAGTAATAACTGTTGGCTCAGTGACACCAGAAAGCAATATGAGAAATTGAACTGTAGGCCAATTATTACTTGACCTCTTCATTCACTCTCAGAGACAGATTGGGGGCTAAGTCTCAGTATCACCAATGTGCAGAAAACTTCTGCGCATGCTGAAGAGCCCCATCAAAAAGTCATCTCTTGAAGTAATGTATTTTCTGTTTGAATTTCTTGTATGCATGTCATTTTGTAATGCGCAGTAGAGTATATTATTATAGTAGCTGCACAATATAAATGTCCTTTATTATTATTATTATCACAGATGCACTGTGGGATTCCTTGGTGCCATTGTTTGCTTCCGGTTGTCTCGCAGTTCTGTATGATTCAATGGAGTTCTTTGTCTGCTTTTCCGTTGTTACCCTTTTTTTTTCTTGGCTATAATTCAGCTGACAAGAGCTGAAAGTTTCTAAATTTTACTGATTTGTGGTCACTAGAGTCATGGTTCACTACTGCAAGGCTTCAATGTGCTGATCACATGATGGAAAGCGAAGAAATCTTCAACAAAAAATATCCCTAGATAAAAGACAGAGCGTGATCTGAGTGCATGCGCAGCCAAAACCAGGGCAAGTTTGTCCCCTGAGCTATCCCATAAATGCATCTAAAACGCTGCTCTGTGCACGGCACCTAAGTATTGGCGATACCGAGAACTGGATCTGTTCTCACCCAGAGCAGGTATCATCGGCATGATGAGGAAGATCAGAGCCCACACGTTGTTGAGCCATGTCATGAAGATGGTGGCGGTCTCTTCACCAACGGGGAAGGCGCCCTCTACAGTAATCTCGTAGAAGAGCGGCACGCAGGAGTTGAGAAAGAGCCCAAACATGATGATGGAAACGTACACACAGGCTGGAGAGAGAGAGAGACAAGGATGATATAAGACTGCATAATGGCAATTAAAACAGAGAGTCTACGTGTATTTAATAGTCTGAACTTTGTGGGAACCAGGTTGTGCGTAAAGTTGCAAGTGGTCAATAGCCCCTTTGGCTTGTCTTACGTATCCTTCAGGGGAAGTTAAAGTATGAACAAAATTGTATGTTCAACGAAAGAGATATTTTGAAGAGAAGCTATGTGAAAAAGATCATTGATATTTTCACGGTTCATGACAGTTGTGAATCTCTATCAATATGACTTACTCTTGCTGTACGGGATGTAGCCATTTACCAGCAGAATGGTCCAAAGGAGGAAAGCACATGATGTTGTGATGAGGAAGAGAAGAATGACCTTCATCTTTCCCCCGAGGTAGTCAGCACACCTGATGATTATATGCAATTAATGTATTGCTGTTTTATCAAAAATCTACCAAATTAACTTCAACTAATGAAGTCTACTTTACTGCTGTTATCTAATTGTGGTAGTATGCAATGACTGTATTAGGATGAAACGCAGTACAACTACCAGACTCGACATAATTTATGTGTTGTTACAAATGAAAAATCAAGAGGATTAGAAAGTTACTTTTTATTATGTCTAATTAATGGTATTGCATGCATATCATTCACATGAATCTAAACAGCTGAAATGGTTACCTCAAGTAGCCTTTGTTCAATACTGTTAATAAACAGAGAATGGATACATAAGCCCATTATTGAATAATTATTGCTACTGTTGGAGACTTTGATTTGACACTGACATTTTAGCACATCGGTTACTCTGTTTAAATGCACTATGATCACTCCAAAATTTTTCTCTAAAAAACCAAGAAACTTGTGATAAGAAAGCAACATACATGGTGCACCATGGTTGAGTACACCTGTGAGATATATCAAAATGTTACTAGTTTATTAACTGAAATCTCTGCTATTTGCAAAAGACCTGCTTTTTGCAAGTGAACTGCAGAAGGATTGGCTAAATTTTTACATTTCTATTTTCTTGTCTTCTACAAATGACAGCCAAACATCTCACCTTCCAGCTGTTATACCACCCACCACTGCTGCCAAGTTGGTATAGAAGCCTATCCATGCTACGGAAGTCTACAGCAACAGCACAAAAGAATTTTATGTAACTGCAACCTCCCAAGGAGATATGATGCTCTAGTATCAGTGGAAATAGTGTAAACATATTTACATTTGACAATAAAGATGATGGCAACAAAATGAAATTGAAGAAAAATACTAATATGATACTGATGAAAATGACAGTACTATTAATACTAGGTAAAACATACAGCTGTAAATGGTAATAATAATATTTATAATAATAATAATAAGAATGATAATAATGACAAAAATTATATCAAAATGCTAATGACAATCTTAACAGTGAAAACATAATAATGATAACAGTGTGATCATGACTATCACATTGCAAATTAACTACAGTTCGACCTCGATTATCTGGCCATGTTGGGACCGGCGCTCATCCGGATAAGCGAATTGGCCTGATATGGGAGACACAATGTTAATGTATATAGCTGCCGTCCAAGCTGCCATCCCAGTGCACTGGCAGCTAGGCAGGTAGCGTACCCCGCAACGGTGGTGTAATCTATGCTAGCCTGCGCAAAATTGTAGTCCCTTCTTCACAAAAATAAAGTATATCTTTATGTGAAAATCATACATGTTTTACCTTAGATATTGAGAAACCTATCATGCACATCTTATGAAATAGTGAAATAGATCCATGAAAGTCACTGTTTTTTCTCAATCTTTGGATGGAAAAAAAAGTCCTTTACTGCGTGAATGCGTCCGGATAATAGAGATTTCCGGATAAAAGGAGGCCGGATAATCGAGGTCAAAATGTACAACAATGCTGGAGCCCTGTTCTCATAATGAAGAAATCATTGCAAATTCCCTACACACAGGGTGCTATATAATGCCTTGCCCGATCATCTGGGGCAAGTGAAAATAAAAGTTGGGCAAGTGCTTTAGTTAATTGAAAAAAGATGCTTGCCTGAACTGGGCAAGCAAAAGTTTTGAAGCCACTTTTTTTTTCCTTTTTACCTTTCCCCCCTTCAAACCCATGAAGTCAACCACATAGAAACCAAAGATGACTGTTTAGTGATCAATGCAAAGCATTTTAATCTAATTTCAGTAACTTTCCAACACTTCTGTGAAGAAGCCCCAATGCAATGCAATACCAACACTTGATCCAACCAAGTTTGTTTAACACCCCAATGTGTATAAGCATGTGAATCAATGTGTGCTGTTTAGAGAATGATTGTGTTTTATAAAGCCCTTGACTCACAAGTGATTTTCTACATTCATTTCTGTAAAAAAAAAATATTTTTGGACTTTCTTTAAGGGCAAGTAAAATTCATGTTTGGGCAAGTGTTCTGCAACAATCTGAAAATCTGCTTGCCCAACTGGGCAAACGGTAAAAAAAAACAAAAAAAGTTATGTCACACCTTGCACCACCAGAAGTAGAACTATTATGCAAAAAGATATTGTTTCAGAAAGAATGCCGAAAGGACAGATGCAGTGTTGTGTTTCTTATCAAGGGTGGTTTTTCTCATGTTTACATAATCATGTTTTTGTTGTGATTAAAGACATATACCAAGTAGACAAAGATACAAAAAATATTGTACAGAATTCTTACAAAAGGAAATGAATACATATTAAAGGATCATCTAAAATGATTATCCTGTCATCATCATATTAGAATTCATTGAAAAGGCCATAGCCCTCATCAGCTTGATCAAGGGATGGGATTGATTGATTTTTGATTTTTTTTTTTTTTTTTACAGAACTATGCACATTGAATCATAACATGCAACGATATTCACTTGAACTGATTGTCTTGTCTTTACCTGATCTAATTTGTTGGTAGTGAACAGCGCCACCAGTTGGGCAGACCAGCCAGCAAACACACCTGTGGTGATGGCATAGGCCAGGGCAGGGACCCAGAAGGACATTTTCCTGTCAGTTTGAGAAATTGAAAGAGAGTAAGACTAATGAAAGACAGAAAGACAGAAAGAAAGGTAGTTAGATAGACAGATAGATGGATAGATGAATGGAGAAATAGATATATAGATAGATAGATGTTTGTACACTGTAGGTACATGTAGATAGATAAAGAAAGAGAGAGACAAAACAACAACAACAACAACAACAACAACAACAACAGAACAACTTGTTTGTGGAATAGTCATTCCAAGTATGTTAGAATTGATGAGGCTTGGGACCCCATCAATAGGAGATCATAGGTTCAATTCCTGACTTGCATATCATACGCCCACAGCAGGTGATCAAACCCAATTTTGTCCCTCTGGCCAAAGGTGTATAAATGAGCTCCTGGTAATGCTGGGATAATGATTGTGGCAGATAACTTTGACAGGAGAGGGATCACAGTTTAAAGTGTTCCACTGTCTCACAAGACCACAATATTATTGCTATCATTATCAAATAGGATTCTTGAAAGGTTGACATGAGGCAAATATAATCCTGTCACACAGAAATGTTAAACTGCATATTTAAGGCAAGCAAGATTGTAAACCCTTTAGAAAAAAAATCATATTTCTAACGACAGTGTTCTAAGATTCTAGTGATGTTGCTCACTTTACTATGGCAATGAGACCAGCCATCATGTCCTCTCGCATGACAACAGCTGATGCGGTGGGCGGAGTTGGAGGTTTTGAAGGAAAGTAGATCACAGCTGACACAAACACCAGGGCAGTCAAACCGAATTCTATGCAGAATGAAGAAGAAACAATAACACGTCCTTCACACATCTATCAATCGATTGCTTAGCAGTCTACAGACTCATTATAGAGTATTGAAGACTGAGATATGTGCGGAATAGAAAATTGAATATTGGAAATCCAGGCAAGCTGACAATGAGCAAATTAACCAATTATATATCATGCAATTCTAAAATCCTTATAAGTGCCCTAATACTGTCCAGATCTACCAGGAGCTTGTGGTTATGGTTACAAATGTAAATTGGTTTTTACATCATGTCATCATCGGTGTATCACTCGTAATTTGGATTTATATGTTTACATGTATTTGCTTAGAAATATAATGCAACCATCGAAAAACTTAACCATTGCTCTGGTTTGATTGCTGTTTGACACATCAGCAGCCATTCTATTTCTTTGACAGTCAGCACAGAATTGTCTAGCATACGGAGCACAAAATCTTTCTGATCCTCATTGCATTACAGCCACCTTTGTCTGGGACTGCCTCATTGTTACATCTCTATGGGTTTCTCACATTCAATTTACATCCAAGATAGGGTAAGAATGAACCAAACAGTGGCAAAACTAGCCTTAGTTGGCATAGTTAGTACAGCCAGTCCAATGAGTACTAAAAGGGTGAAAGTATGAATTGCATAATAGCATTGCCTTGACAATGTAAAGGTACATTCAATGAAGCAGTATTTTTCTTACTTTAAGAGCCATTCATATTCCTGGAGCTATTTTTTTTTTCCAGTGGTCTGTGCAGTGAGTCAACATCAGTTCAACTTGCCCAATCCTGCTTTCTGCACCCACAAATGCCCAACATTAAATGTCACTGCCGACAGCATTTTGACAATTAACTTTTGAACTGCATACCAGTAATAGGTATGATAAAAACCACATTCATGAAATGATCCGCTTACCAATGAACATGAGCTCTTTGATCTCAGTTAGATGTTGGTTGATTTCATCTTCATCTGAAATGAAAAGGATGTAACATACGTACAATGTATCCCTGATTTCATCATTTACTTTAACTACTAGAAACATTACATTTCACTGGGATACATACATGTACTGGTAGACAGAAAGATCAACAGGTAGAGAAATAAATGGATCAAAAGATAAAAAGATAGACGAACAGATGGATGGATGGATAGATAGATAGATAGAGAGACAGCTGGGTTGATAAATACATGCATACATACATGCAGTAGGGCCTACATACAAACATACGGACATGTATAAACACATGCTTGCAACCATACCTAAACATTTACATGGATATATTTAGATAGTGTTGAGGGATAGAGAAGGAAAGAGAGAGAAACATAGATTGCTAGTTCTTTTATATGCACTGTAAGTTCATTAAAACAACAAAGTCTGTACCTGATTCAAAATCCTTCATGAGTATTGAGAAGTTCCCTCCTGATGTGAACGTTGGAACACTGTGAAGAACAAGATAAGATGAAAAGTGAGAAAAATAAAAGAAGAAGAGAAATCTGCGCTACCCAGGAGTAGATCCAGGAATTCCGTAAAGGGAGGCGCCTTTACAAAATAAAAGGGGGGGGGGGCATGCCCCCCATTTTTTCTTTTTATTTCCCTTATTTTAGCAAAAAATAAAATGGGGGTGCGCGCCCGGTGTACCCCCCCCCCCCATCCGCCACTGCTACGCCTTCAGATCAAAGATTTTCATCCCTGTAAACATATTTAATTAACACTTTGTCCTCAACTCTAGGAATGATAAGTTTTAATATGGATAATAATAATGGGACTAATAAGGCACCAAATCCATTTAATATATAAATGCTTAAGGCTCATTCATTAGATTTATTCATTATTTCCTAAACAGACCTTTCACAGTAGATATTCAAATTTAAAACCACTAAGTTTGACAAAGAATGAACAAAATCATGAATTATCTGACGATTAATGATTCTGTGAGTTGACAATCACTGATAACATTATCAATTTTCATCCTTATGCCACTGTCTCTATGACCAGTACAATAACAGAGTTTACAAAGTTTATGAAGAATGTTCACTTGAATATCCTTCTGCAGCCTACATGACTTGAACATCCCTGAATGAATAACCAATAAATAACATCAATGAAGGCCAATTATAACAAAATTCAAGAAGATTGAATAGGTTATTAATCTTATATACCTTGAAACTGTCTTTGAACTGCATGTAATATGGAATATTGAATTATATTTGAAACTCATAGTGATGCACTATTTTTCACCTGAAAGACTGTAAATCATTGTATACTGTATGTGGATGAGTTGTGAGCAAATGATGCCAACTTGGCCCCCTATCAAAGCCTAGAATGCTGAGAGTTGGAAAACAGTGTTACAGATAAAAGCACTCAATGCACTGGTATGCAAGTAATGCACAGGTGAAACAGTATTTAACAGTGGAGATGCAGCACAAGAGGGTACGTGCAACACGCACAGGGTGCAGCCGAGTGTAGGATACATGACATTGTGAATACTTGAAAGTGAGGGGCGTCTCCACTAACATCACAAACTTAAGTGGGCATTACTTGCTATATAAAAGGGTCAATGAACTATTTCTTTTACAAAATGGGGCCACTCTTTAAATGGCTGTGCAGACACCATGTGAATAAAAGCAGTAGACTGGGTTTGTGCTGTACGCTCTGTGATCAGTAATCTGCCATTAGGATAACGTGCTGTATATTATGCTTTTTTTCTTTTTGCTGCACATCTTCTGGCAATTTGCGAAAAAATATTATAAAAGAGTGAACATGTGACTAATTTCGGCACTCCAAATTGGCTGTAATCTTGAATGCATTTATAATATAAGATAACACATAATTTGACTTGCTTACAGGGTGGTGGTGGAGGTTGCATTTTCACTGGTGAAATCACCAACAATCTGAGGTCCGATGAGGAAAGACGCTGCTATGCCAACGATCTGGAACGTTGCCGAGATGGCAGTTGCTGTAGTGCGTTCCCTGACTGGGAACCAGGCTGCTGAGATGGTGGTTGGGGCTGCCATGGATACTGGTCCAGCAAGACCAATAAAAACATGGCCCAAGTTCATGGTCCTGCAATTTAGAGATGACATTTGTCATCAGTAATATTTATTACTGATGTGTACAATGTAGTACTTTCTTGGTCAGAAAGCATAAATCAATGATTGAAACTGTATGTAAATACAGCATATGAGATGTAAATGCCATTTAAATGAACAGAAAGTGACTGGTACAAAATTAGTAAAGTTATCAACAAGTGGAGATGAATGACATCATCCAAGTGCTACAAATAAAATGTGTGAAAGTGTCTATTTTACAATACTGAAGGAAACACATTTTATGAAACAGGGCCATGTTTAATTCTGTTACTTTCTAATCATTAACAATTACATGGCATCTTCCTGTCCTTGACACAACATATTAAAAAGTATGAATATCAGAAGAAAAAACTAATTTTACTACATGTGATACTCCTAACTAGAAACATTGATTGGTCCTTACCATTTCATCATTGATACAGGTACAGGAATACATCTGATGGCTAAACCCAATGTCAGCAAACCACCTGTAAGTAGGACTGATGCTCGCAGACCTGTGTATGGTAAATAGAAATATGAAAGATTAAAATGTCAAGGAATAAATTGGATAATTGAATATCTACACTTTAGAATATGCACTTACAGGAGACACCAACGAAGATACATTGTATTTGAAGATATTTAGAATGACGATATCCGAGATGCATTGGCTTACGTAGTGTCTTCAAAAACCTACAGTCAAATGTCTGTGTCAGCCATTTCTTGTTGATATGCCCTAGAGAAGTACGTGAGCACTGATAAATTTCAGGAAGGTATACACAAAGGTGTATTATGTGGCTTACATCTAAGTCATGGATTAGTACAGGTATGTACAGTTTGATTGTGTAAATGCATACAAACAGATGCTGACCTTTAGCATGTAGAAGCCAGGAAAAGAAGAAAGCTGAGATGATAAAAGTTATGGGACCCCAGTTAGCAAGGAGAGCAAACTGGCCTGGACTCCAACCAAGCACTATGGCAGCTGCAAAGAAAGAAATGGATGCTTCACAATGATTATACCATGACAAGTCCATTGCTAAGTTGAACACAAGTCTAATCTAAAGAATAACATAATTATTTTGGTTGGTTTCTTTGCTTCTGGAACATGGACAAAATAACCACAACACAAAAATATGGTAAAGGAAAATAAGAGAACTGTATCTTTCACACTATATTATGTTTGAATTTCAAGTATAAGTGAAAATACTTCATCTTCATTACTTTAAGCTAATATACAACATTGAATTGCTTAATCCATAGCTCATGACAAGAACTAAAGACAAAAAGAACTTTTGTACAATGTACCATTAATTTAAAGCTAAAAGTTTATGAGACATTGCTTTCATACTACGAAAATATTCACCAGAAAACTTTCTGGAAAGACTTCCCTATGTCCCTCCCTGCCCCCCCCCCCAACTTGTGTATTTTGCCATAACACTCTACATAACCCCACCCTTGTTTGCACGGATGCACAAACTCACACACATTTGGCAAGTGGTGGGGTATGGGGGGGGGGGGGAGAGGGAGGGGGAGGCATCAGAAAGTCTTGCACATTTCTATTTCAGATTTCACGGTTGGTCTTGTTACAAATTTTAGGTGCAATCCTGAAAACATAACTGGTACTTATTTTCATGATGTGTATATTCTAAGAGAACCAAACATTATCGGTGAAAACTGAAGAGAATGGTGAAGTGTCTTGAGTGCTAGCAGACTTTTTACCTGTATCCTCAATTGGTCCCCATGTGTTCCAAGTGCAAGCCTGAAGAAAGGCTATGAAGGAAAAGATGGCGAGGATGTACCATCTCTCTGAGTACACCACGTAATCACTGACAGTCTTTGTCTCTGCACTGTCTGATTGGGTCTGGTTCCTCCTCAACTGGTCGGCATCTCTCCCAGATATCTCCTGGTTGCCATGGAGCACATTTTCACCTAAGTTGTGATAAGCCTCCTCGTGGGTGGTTCCTTGGGTGTGGTCCAGAAGAGAGTTGATTGATGTGTTGTCTATTTGAACTCCAAGGGAACTCTGGGAGGCTGGTAGAAGGCTCTCTCTATCGGGCTGTTCATTGTACAGTCTGTCATATCCAGCCATAGTCTACTTGTGTCACATGACATGAGAAAATAGGTAGGCATACAAATGCTTGCATTATTGAGTCTTTGGACAGAGTCCTGTTAAATGCGACTTATATTTTAACCCATTGCCTTGGAACGGGGGAGTGGTCGGCCCTGAACAAAGTGGAAGAAATTAAACAGAACACTTTCATTGGCTGGAGAAAGTACAGTCAGTACAGTGTATATCACCAGCAATTTGACCATAACAGCATCCGAAATTTGACCGCCTGCTCCTTACATGTAGAAACCTATGCTTTTGAATGCAGGCACAATCAAATTTTGGTATGGGAGGTGGAGGTCTAACCATCAAACCTTGGTGCGGGTTTTTTTATGTGTAAAATATTTAATTTAGATACCCAGGATAGCCTTTTACTTTTATTAGCAATCAGTCTCATCTCCTTGCCACTAGACTTACGTGCCCATCATGCTCACCACAGCTCGTCGGTGGATTTATATTCATAATTTTAATTCACTCACATGGATTGTTCAGCTGCAGGACTTTGAAACAAATATGTGTATCACTCTTTTGACCTTTCCAAAGAGTAGAACCTTAAATTACTTCTCAAAATGAGACACTTATACCACCAATGCAGCTTTTTACCTTTCAGATATTATTCCAATATAATTGTAAGATTGTCTGGAAGTAAATTTAAACTTAGATTTTAGCTTGAATTTATGTAATGTCTAAATACATATCCGTAGGTCATAGCTGGTTGCCTATTTGACTATATAATAGCCATAAGAGCTCTGCTGTGTCTGCATATTTTACGTATTGATGATTTTGTCTAGTAATATAAATAGACTATGATTGACAAATTGCCCAACATCGACGTAAATAAGCACTGAATTGATCAGCGTTTTAGTAGTAGCCATGATGAAAAAAAAATCATGGCCATACATACTCGAGCAGGATTCGAACCTACGACCTCCTGATCATCGGACAGGCATCATCTCCACTAGACCACCGAGCCTTCGCCCGACAGCAAGTGTTGGTTCTAATCCTTATAGTAATAGCATGCAGCGGGTACTGCTTTTTTTTATTATTCAAATTGGTGAAATTCTTCCGTCGAGGTGTTTTCAATGCAACTGATTGACAAATTGCCCAACATCGACGTAAATAAGCACTGAATTGATCAGACTGTATCTGTAGATCTACATTAATTGACCTGGTCTAGCTCTAGATTCTAGTCATAGTAATTAAATTTAATAGACCCCTAGGGCCTATAAAGTAAAAGTACTAAAACTAACTAAACACACCTCTATGCAATGCAAGACGGCTGGTTGGGTTGATAAATCGGCAATTGTGCACTTTACGGCCCTATATCATCGGTGCGAGATTTTTAAAGTGCACAATTGCCGATAAATCAAACAGTGGGTAAACTTAATAACTCTTTATGTGCCACATTCGCACGCCCGACTCAGTCCACACTGGTCGACGGCGTGCCAACTTCGCATATTCTGCTCAAACGCACAAAGCCGCCCAAACCGATCAATAAATAGCCAAATGCCACAGTACATTGAAAGCGTTTCTCGCGATTCAATTGCTGTCACATGTACCTGTGGCTGTAGCTTGAATTTTATGTGGTTAGTGGCTATCCCTATCAAGCGGTGTTCTCCTACTGCCTACTGGATTTGTGGGTAAATTCTAAGTTTCAGGCACTGTTTTGCGTACAAAAGTCATGCCTCTACAATAATGTAGGAACTGTCATTTAAAAAAAAAAACGATCATAGATTTGTCTTACAATTTACATCAAAACAAAGCTTGGAATTTTCGTTAAAATTTTTCTAAATACATGTCCAGGGTATACGAAAATCTACTGTAGTAGGCCTACTGAACTTAGAAAATACACAGGATGAAAAGCAGAATCTGAGAATGTTTCCCCAAACAAAGCATGACTAGACTAGACGTCTAGACCTAGTCTAGGTTGCCTACACGTTGTTGTCTCAGAATAATGTGGCACACAGGGGGATAACACCATGGCACATAAAGAGTTGAATCTACATCTCTTGTGCATGTCATGATGACATCATTGATGTGTCTAGTCTCACACCACATCCGATCATGCTCGTCATGCAGACCACACACATTTACAGCATGATTAGTCTGCAGGACACAAATTTTACAAAGCATGGGACTAGCGGAATAGCTGAGTAGCGCAATAATGTGGTCTTCATTTCATTTTTCTTGCGAGTTAAGAAGAGAATGTTACAGATCCCCCACACAACAGCATGGAATTTGGAGATATTAGCAATACGCCTAAATATTTGCAGTGAAAAATCATAATAAGTAGTTTATTTAAAAAGAGAACCCTACCTCTTCGCTGTTTATGGAGCTCGGAGCTGAGCGGACGTTTCGTTTCTCCTGTTTACCTTTTACGAGGGTCGGTCGGTCGGTCTCGTCGGATCAGCTGACTATCGATCACGTGACACACTAGTACAACAACAACAACAACAACAGCAAGGCCCCCTTTTTTTTACATGTTTAGTAGCCAACAAACACATGAGAAAGCCAGCAATGAAGAAAAAAAAATGATTATAAAGGGACAGCCTGACAAGCAGACAAAAAAGAAAAAAGAAAGAAAGAGAGAGAGAGAAAAAAAGAAGCAAAACGTGCAAGTCCCGAAGAACTTCTGTAGGAATATAAACAAAGACATAGGTGTCTACATGTTTCATAAGGTTGTCATGTCATTGATTGCTGCTAAGCTGTGGCACACAGATTGTTTCAGCATGAAGAATAATTATACAAAGGGAAATTTTGGACCAATTATAAGTTAGACTAAAAAAGAAAGAGTATTGTAAGAATGTGGTGAAATTTGATCAAAATCGGGAATATTTAATGAAGTTGTAAATTTATGAAGTTTTGCTAATCTTTGCAAACAACTTCTCAAACAATAGACTTTGCAAGTGAATTAGTTAATGATGTCATCACTTCAATATTTTCCATTGATGATGTATAAAAATTGAATGGACAACAATTTTGGAAGAAGTTTTTTTCTGCTATAGAATTATAAAACATATAATGTTTACTCCTGGCTCTGCAAGCTGAATATATCTCATCTGGTAATGACCAGGCCAGTCCCCTCCATCATCACGGCTTTGAGAATGGGGCTCACTCTTAACTGCATTTTTAAAACAAAAGGAAAAACACATGAAATGTTAAGATTTTGTGTACAAACAATATGGAAAGTTATGAGGCGATTGTCATCAACTCACTCATAATTCCATAAATTTGATTGCTCAAGAAGCGTTTTATGACACTGGTGAAACTTCACAATTTCATAAATTCCTAATTTTTTTAATCCCATTTTGATCATTATTTTTACTGTTGTGCTTATGAAATTCAACTATTTCTCAGGCTCTCTCTCCATCTCTCTCTCTCCCTCTCTCTCTCTCTCTCTCTTTATATATATATATATATATATATATATATATATATATATATATATATATATATATATATATATATATATAAACACGCACACACACACATACACACACACACACACACACACACACACACACACACACACACACACACACACACACACACACACACACACACACACATATATATATAGTGCGAGAAGGGGTCCCGGCCAGACCGAAAACTTGGAAATAAACTACAACAATGTGCGTTGAACTAGCTATCTATACATCCGTGGATGCCCTATCTTCTCGCACTGATATATAAAAATTATATAGATATATAGATAGATAGATAGATAGATAGATAGATAGACAGGCCTCCGTGTGTGTGTGTGTGTGTGTGTGTGTGTGTGTGTGTGTGTGTGTGTGTGTTTGTGCGTGTGTATGAGATAGAGAGAGAGAGAGAGAAAGAGGGATAGAAAGATATATCTATGGATGAATATGACTCGTTTATACTTCCAATACCTATAAAGGCCCCCATATGTGAATGTGATATTTGCTAGCTCTTTCATTTCATGAAATCAAATCAAACATGCATACTAATGGAAAAAGTAATTGATTTTATTGACACAACATTGATAAGAATACCAAAAGAAACTGCCCCCTATCAAAATCGATTATAGCCTTATCAATTCAAATACCACCAGTCACAAACATAATATAGCAAGGATTACTTAAAAACATTATCTCTGATAAACTTCATCATCAATATCATGAAATTCCTCCCACCAAAAAAAAAAATGATAATAATAACAATTACACTAATCTGCAGATATCATACAAACAATTATCTGTTATGCTAAGAGTGCTGTTATTCTGAAGGAAATACATATCTACCTTAGATAAACCATTACATTCTGTAATTCCATATATCTTAACAAAGAATAAATAAAACTGGATCTTAAATTCAAATTTGACAACAGTTCTGTTTGCATAATGTTTCTAAATACAAATACCCTGTCCATCCTGGAGTACTCATAAACTTTGTCGCATACTACGTAACTCAACATAATTCATCAACATTACAAGCACACAACATGATAACCAATGGTGGAACCTCAGTGCCTTCTTCCACTTTGAAAGCTCACTACATCCACATAGGTAAATGTAACTGTTGAGATTGGCATCCAATCAGTGCACGTTACTTTCCAATCACCATAGCAGACATATCTAATTTACGCAAACATAGTATGTTACATGTATACTTTATAACTAAAGGTTGTTTTGTGCTGCGCGCCCTGATTCTTTCGAATTATGCAAGGTGATGCAAGTTCCAGTTTACTAGACAAATATTGTTTTCATATATGATAATACATCAATCATTCAAATTTGGCTTGAAGAGGTATCAGATGTATGTGAATCAATACATGGAAATGTGACATCAATATTTGGATTTTTGTGATTTTGATTTCCCACACCCTAAGATTCTAAAAAAAAAAAATGATACATAGTTTGTCAAATTTTTCATATAAACTAATTGCAAGAAATGGTTTATAAACCTGGTCATTAAAACAAAGTTTAGAGAAAACTGGATTTTAAATCAACATAATATTATAGTCCAGTAGGCCTACACAGGAGATGAGGCACCTTATTATAAGTGTAATTTAGACACCTTTGCAACATGCTACATAAAAGCCAGAAGTTTCAGATCTGAAAAAAAAAAAAAAAATGACACTGTATAGAATTCAAACAGAAGGATGATAAAATAATATCAAACTTTGCTGGCATAGGATTTATTCTCATCCTCTTTTTTTTTTTCAACCGGATTCCTTTCTTGTGAAATTTTATAGTTCAATATCTTTGACTTCATGATCAGAGTGTAAATACTGACCTTAGAACTACTTAGTTCTCAAAATGCTGATGATTTATCACATTGCATGTTCATATTGTAAGCAGTTGAGTAACTCTAAAAGAAATACATCTCATACAGCATGATATCATATCATTTTGTACCAAAAGTAGACTTTAGTTTAGTGAACACATGCAAATGTACAAGTTTGAAATTTTGTTTTGTTTTGTTTTTTTGTTTCAGTTTTTGCCAAGTCAGTTGCGGGAACCATTTTCAATATGCATTTTGCCACAGATTTGGTAAGAAATCCACCTGTAATTTCATTGTCCAAACATCACCCTAAAATCAATGCAGTGTAATCTGTCCATTTCATTTACATGTCATTAATTAACAAGAGACCCGCGGGTCTAGCGCTCACCTGAGTATCGCAAGTTCACCTTTCATGCAGTCACTAATCTAAATTATTCACAGCTCTACTAAAATTTGACCAGGCATTCTCAAGTAGAAGATGAAAATGTACAATAAGGGCCCAAATTTTTTAAGATTCCTTAATTGGGGGGGGGGGGGGATTGGGGCCCCCTGGGGCCCTCTGGGTGGGGCATGGTGCCCATTTTGATAAATTGAGATCCTGACCCCCTAGGGATGCTACCTGCCAAGTTTGATGAAAATCCATCATGAGGTTTTCAGGAAGAAGATGAATGTACAATTCAGGCCCCCATTTGGACCTTCCCAACCCCCCCCCCCCCACCCCCAAGAGGGGCACCCCTGAATCTGCTATGAACAGACTTGAAACTACAGTCATTAATGTACTCACTCATAGTATTATCTTAGCGCTATAACTTCTGATTCTAGAGAAGATTTTTAAAGATTCCTTCATTTTGGGGGGTTTGGGCCCCCCTGGGGCCCCTGGGTGGGGCATGATGCCCATTTTAACAAATTGAGATCCTAACCCCCTAGGGATGCTACCTGCCAAGTTTGGTGAAAATTGGTCATGTGGTTCTCAAGAAGAAGATGAAAATGTACAATTTAGGCCCCATTAGGACCCCTCCCCACCCCCTCCCCTGGGTCCCAAGGGGGGCACCCCTGATTCTGCCATGAACAAACTTGAAACTACAGTCATCAATGTACTAACTCATAGTATTAATTTAGCTCTACCACTTCTGGTTCTAGAGAAGAAGATTTTTACAGATTCCTTAATTTTTTTTTTTTTTTTTGGGGGGGGGGGTTTGGGCCCCCCTGGGGGCCCCCTGGGTGGGGCATGGTGCCCATTTTAACAAATTCAGTTCCTAACCCCCTAGGGATGCTACCTGCCAAGTTTGATGAAAATCGGTCTTGGGGTTTTCAAGAAGAAGATGAAAATGTAAAAAGTTTACGCACGACGGACGACGGACGACGGACGCCGGACGAAGGGCGATCGCAATAGCTCACTTGAGCCTTTGGCTCAGGTGAGCTAACAAGATCCAGCCTTTTTGAAATACTCTCCTGCCATCCAAAGCAATATTTCCTCATAATGGGCCAATCATTGTAGTCAAAATGCAAACTCACCCTATATAGTTATGAATGATGAGTATTATTCAAATAATAAGTAAAGTAACAAAATGAAAACAAATTATAAGACACAAAATTTACATGAATAAAGGGGAAAAATGTATAAAATTTTTACCAAAGAGTACTCAAGGGTTAAAAAAATGTGCCACAAATCATCTAATGATTGA